>NC_138028.1:130364936-130679213 GCF_964106645.2 Podarcis pityusensis
TTGAGGCAACTCTACTGGTGCCCAACTTGAGAGGTGCTAGAACTGAGTTCTAGCAAGTTCCGGCTGAAAAAAACCACCCTGGTTATGACCAAGGCAAACCACTGCCTTCAACATCACCGTGACTTCATGTTCGTTACTAGTAAGATGGGCAAGCCCCTTGACCCTGTTTGTAGAGAGATGTCATAAATACAATAAAATACAGATACACAGGACTGAGTACCACATGAAATTTGGCTTTCCTAGTGGTCTTAAGTACACCACTTACCTGATTTAAGTCTCTTTTAGCTATACTGCACTGCTTTTTTGTATTTGTACGTCTCTTGTTTTTACTGCATTGTTTAAGAAAAGTGGGTGGTTGCATTATTATTATTGTTGTTGTTGTTGTTTAGTCGTTTAGTCATGTCCGACTCTTTGTGACTCCATGGACCAGAGCACGCCAGGCACTTCTGTCTTCCACTGCCTCCTGCAGTTTGGTCAAACTCATGTTGGTAGCTTCGAGAACACTGTCCAACCATCTCGTCCTCTGTTGTCCCCTTCTCCTTGTGCCCTCCATCTTTCCCAGCATCAGGGTCTTTTCCAGAGAGTCTTCTCTTCTCATGAGGTGGCCAAAGTATTGGAGCCTCAGCTTCAGGATCTGTCCTTCCAGTGAGCACTCAGGGCTAATTTCCTTCAGAATGGAGAGGTTTGATCTTCTTGCAGTCCATGGGACTCTCAATAGTCTCCTCCAGCACCATAATTCAAAAGCATCCATTCTTTGGCGATCAGCCTTCTTTATGGTCCAGCTCTCACTTCCATACATCACTACTGGAAAAACCATAGCTTGTACTATACGGACCTTCGTTGGCAAGGTGATGTCTCTGCTTTTTAAGATGCTGTCTAGGTTTATCATTGCTTTTCTCCCAAGAAGCAGGCGTCTTTTAATTTCGTGGCTGCTGTCACCATCTACTGTGATCATGGAACCCAAGAAAGTAAAATCTCTCACTGCCTCCATTTCTTCCCCTTCTATTTGCCAGGAGGTGATGGGCCCAGTGGCCATGATCTTCATTTTTTTGATGTTGAGCTTCAGACAATATTTTGCGCTCTCCTCTTTCACCCTCATTAAAAGGTTCTTTAATTCCTCCTCACTTTCTGCCACCAAGGTTGTGTCATCTGCATATCTGAGGTTGTTGATATTTCTTCCGGCAATCTTAATTCCGGCTAGGAATTCATCCAGCCCAGCCTTTCGAATGATGAATTCTGCATATAAGTTAAATAAGCAGGGAGACAATATACAGCCTTGTCGTACTCCTTCCCCAATGTTGAACCAATCAGTTGTTCCATATCCAGTTCTAACTGTAGCTTCTTGTCCCACATAGAGATTTCTAAGGATTGCCATATTTCCAAAAGTATATATCTGGACATCACCATGACTTCATGTTCATTGCTAGTAAGATGGGCAAGCCCCTTGACCCTGTTTGTAGGGAGATACCATATATACAATAAAATACAGATACACAGGACTGAGTACCACATGAAATTTGGCTTTCCTAGTGGTCTTAAGTACACTACTTACCTGATTTAAGTCTCTTTTAGCTACACTGCACTGCTTTTTTTTTGTCTTTGCACGTCTCTTGTTTTTATTGCATCGTTTAAGAAAAGTCGGTGGTGGCATTATTATTACTACTACTACTACTATTTTTACATAGTCTGAGGGCACCTGCGAAATTAGAGCTGTCCGCTTTGGCTCAGGTCTTCATAAAGTTTAAGAAACATGGTGCTAATTGTGTAAGACACTGTTCTAAAGGCAGCCTGTTGTCTTTAATGTCTTATGTAAATATTTCATGCCTCAGTACCACATTCCTTTCCTGAAATATTGCCTCACGGAAACCTCCGGATGGTGATGGAATCCTCCTGGCAAAGGATTTCTTTTTTTTTTTTAATACCGAAGCCCCCTTAAGACTGCTATTTATGTCCCACACTGTGTTAAAAATAAATGTGACTGTTGCGCTGCCTCCTTCCGCATAACTGAACTGACAAGCCTTCCAGTTAGCGGTGAACATATAATCACACTTCACAAACCCGTTTGCAGCGCTAATGGCTCCTTAAACATTTCTAAATGATCTAAATGAGAGTATTTGGGCGCACTGACTGCCTCGTAACACTATTTGTTCTTAATACATCATGCTCTCAATGATATCTGTGGTACTAGGGGTACCATTGTAATTGCTGCCTATATCAGACTGTAATTGTCCGACAAAGTGAATTCATGCAGGTCAAAACAGTATTCAAAAGCCGTTAAGGCTGTGTTGGTTTGCCTGGTTATGCCATGCAAACTCAAGCGCAGCGTTAATTGGTAGCCACAGATGTGGGCAGGGACAAAGGAGTGACTGGAGTTTGGGTGAAAGACAAGCTGAAATAATTAGTGTGAACCGCTGAAGACACCGGCAGTGCTTCTCGCGAAAATGAGCTTGCAATGATTGCCAATTTCAAATCGTCCATGTTTCTTGCTGCAGGGGACGTATATTTGACTCGCATATCTCTCAGACGGAGCTCAAGAGGTGTCAGACCAAATCTCACAATCAGACACAGCATCTTGCTCCAACAGCAGGTGCGCTCGTATGTGCGCGCACGCACGCGTGCACACACACACACACACACACACAGCTCAATAAATATGGGAAGCGATTACTTTCTGAAGGCAAACCTAAAGGTAAAGGTAAAGGGACCCCTGACCATTAGGTCCAGTCATGGCCGACTCTGGGGTTGCGGCACTCATCTCGCTTTATTGGCCGAGGGAGCCGGTGTACAGCTTCCGGGTCATGTGGCCAGCATGACTAAGCCACTTTTGGCGAACCAGAGCAGCACATGGAAACACTGTTTACCTTCCCGCCGGAGCGGTACCTATTTATCTACTTGCACTTTGAGGTGCTTTCGAACTGCTAGATTGGCAGGAGCAGGGACCGAGCAACGGGAGCTCACCCCGTCGTGGGGATTCGAACCGCCGACCTTAGGTCAGCAAGTCCTAGGCTCTGTGGTTTAACCCACAGTGCCACCCGCGTCCCATGAAGGCAAACCTAATGGAGCACAAATTAATCCCTAAGAACTGTGTTAGTTAATGTGCCCCTGCAAGAAGGAATCAGTTCCTGTTCCACTCTGTATTCGTTGCATGAAGCGCTGTTCCCATTCCACTGCAGTTCAGCTTTCGTTAAAAGCGGCATCGTTTGCCTTGCAGTCTGCTGGGGCAGAATTTAAGTAATTAACATTACAGTCATACCTTGGTTCTCGAACAGAATGCATTCTGGGAGTCCGTTCAACTTCTGGAACTCTTCGAAAACCAAGATGTGGCTTCCGATTAGCTACAGGAGAGTCGCGCCAGACGTTCGGCTTCCAAAAATCGTTTGAAAACCGGAACACTCACTTCCAGTTTTTGATCGTTCAGCAGCCAAAATGTACGAGTTCCAAAGCGTTTGGCAACCAAGGTACAACTGTATTGCATTATTCCATTCTATTAATTTCAGTGCTAAGGAAATGTAATGGAATTGGGGAGGAAAGTCACCGGCTATGTATCATTTGTGGACCAAAAGCAGCAGCAGCAAACACTGATTGTACTCGCCGATTGTGAACACCGGCAATTTTTGCTTCCATTTCTCAGACGTGCCCAGTGTAAACAAACACAGAGAGCTTATCAAAAGCAATTTTCCTGACCATAGAGAAAGCCTGTTCCGCACTATGTCTTCTGTATGAGAATGATCTTGATAAGAATTTTGCTCTACCATCCTTTGACTAGAAACTGAGTAATACTACTGTTCCACCGGTTCAGTACTTCTGAAGGAAGAGGGTTTTGGTACGGTAGAACCATTGGGGAGCACTGGAAACAGAAGGCTTTCCATCAAGGATTTGACAAGTGAAAGAAAGTGCTCATGCCTTGGCAGACCTTACAAAATCCAGCGGGCTGCCTTGCATTTAGTCCATCTAGCCCAGTATTCTCTACTATGATGGCAGAGGCTCTTTCCATCACCTCCCACTTTCAACCTTTTCACATCGCGGTTTTTCAACTACAAATGCATACAAAAATGTGTCTTAGAGAGAGTCACACACGCGCGCGCACGTGAAACGAATGTACAAAATTCATTCTATTAGCCAAAATTGCTTGCCAGAGATTGGGCAAAGCTGCATACAAAAATGGGTGCATTAGGAGAATTATGGATGGAAATGAATATGAATGGAAATGAATATGAATTTTCATGAAGGAAATGTGTGTGTGTGTGTGTGTGTGAATTGCAAGCTGATGCAGAAATGGGGCACAGTCTGGGACAGACCGGAAAAACGAGAAACTGACAGATCCATCAGTTCCTGCTATTACTAGCCCCAAACCCCCACCTTAGTACAGTCGTACCTCGGGTTAAGTACTTAATTTGTTCCAGAGGTCCGTTCTTAACCTGAAACTGTTCTTAACCTGAAGCACCACTTTAGCTAATGGGGCCTCCTGCTGCTGCTGCGCCGCCGGAGCATGATTTCTGTTCTCATTCTGAAGCAAAGTTCTTAACCCGAGGTACTATTTCTGGGTTAGCGGAGTCTGTAACCTGAAGTGTATGTAACCTCAAGCGTATGTAACCCGAGGTACCACTGTAATAGAAGATCTTCCGAGAGACAAAGTTGTCCCAGTTGAGTGCCTCCGATATAGGGGGGAAGCCTATGAATTTGGGGGATGACAGAATTCCCCCCACATCCTGTACACCAGTTTGGGTTGCAGGTAGAGAGATAATAATAATAACTTTATTATTTGTACCCCACCCATGTGACTGGGCCCCATTTGCATCCTAAGATCAAGAACAAATTCGGAAGGATCTTTGCAAACTCAGAAAGACTCCGTAGGTAAATAAGATGAAATAAACTGAGCATATCTGTTTTGCCGTCGCTTTTTTTGGAGCCATTTCACAGAAAACCAAACAAAGCTTGCAAATCTTCCTCCAGGCTAGGAATCTTGAACACCCCTTTCATATGTGCCCTGCAGCCTATAACAGGTCCCAACTGCACGGCTTCAAAGACTTCCAAGAGGTCTTTCCTGTCAAAGCCGGGTAATAGAATCCAGTACAAGCAATGCAGCGTTCAGGCTATGCTAGACACAGCTATTAAAGCAGCAGTTTTTTCCAGTAGATTGTATTACTCGCCGAATGCACAGTTAGTTCAAAGGGGCCTGCACAGGAAAACTTCCCCATGGAATGCACTCGACATGGCTGGTACATTTTACTTCAGTACAAACGAGTTCAATGCATCAATCCCCGTTACATGTATTTATCCTGCACAGGAAAAAATGCTTCTTTGGAGAACTAGTTCCACTAATCATTATTTTCAATTGCAAAAACTGAGCCAGGGGACTTCTATCTGGATAGCAGATCCTTATTTGGCAACATGTCAAGGTGCGAGCCTTCAAACGGAAAGTTCTGGAGCCCATAAATGACCCCATCAGTAAATTAATTAAATTTAAAATTTAATAAAACTCTCTGCTACTGCCGCGACGTAATTCCTGACAGTTCCCAACCTCACCCAGCAATTTTTTTTTTTTAAATCATATTTATTAAAATTTCCAATAATAACAGAATAAAGAAGATAGAAAGAATAAAGAAAAAAAAAAAGAAAGAAAAGAGACCAATTTTAAACCCTTATTTTCATAACCTTCTTTCTGGGACTCCCTCCTTCCCCTCCCGGCTGTATTCCCCTTTCCCTACGTTGGTTCCACAAGTTCTCATTCCCAATTTAACCTAATATGTTGTGCCTAATAGCCAATTTAAATTACAATCTTAACATCACTCCTCACCTTTAACAAAATAGAACAAAGATTTTTTTCCCCAAAATCTACCCCGTTTCCTTCCACGAATTCCCCCTTTTCTTTTTTTTCCCAAAACTTGTTAAATCAAAATACCAAAGTTATATATAAAAAAAATTTTAAAGATAGAAAATAGAAGAAGGTTCCAGAAGTTGATTACATAGCCTTTGGATTCTAGAGTTCCCCCTCCCTTCCCCGGTTTAGATTCCCTGTGTCCATCAGTCTATATGATGTCGGCCTGGAGGTCTCAAGTCCACAGCCAAACTTTCTCAAATTCATCTTGCCGGTTTTCTTTAAATTTACTTGTTTTGATAATGTTTAATTTCAAAAGTCCAGTCTAATCGAGGCCTTTAATTTCCCTTGATCATTGTTACTCCTCCCATTGTTCTTGCCGTGGCGTAGTTGGTCCTTTACTCTTTTGTTTCTTACTTTCTCAGGTTTCTGTCTTGTTCAGCTGCAAAACCATTCTTATTCTGAAATCTAGTATCTCTACAGAGGTTTGTTATTCAGGAGCTTACTTAAATAGAAAGATTCTATTGTGTTGTCACCTCTGTAGACAAAACAAATATTTCAGTTTTGCTACTTTCCCAGGAGCTAAGACCAGTAGTACACATCCCAGAGTAGTTTTCCATATACGCCGCTTGTAATGTCCCAAAGCCCCTCTAGAGGGATTGCAATAACTTTGTGTCCTCTCATCCAAAAGTCAAATTGTTGTTTCTTTTTCCACCCGACATTTTGTATCCATATTTATATCCAATTGTATCAAAATTAACCAGCAAAATACTTGTAGCAAAGTCCTCTTTATATTCTCAAGATTTGACAGCTACTTTGACAGCTGTCAAACTCTCCATCTCTCTCCGCCAGGTTCTCTGAATCGCCCCGGTTCCCGGGGGGGGGGTTGCCTTTTCCCTCTCACCCTCGACTCTCCTCCAGCACAATTCTTGTAATGATTCCATCGTGGAATTTGGTATTTTTAGTCAGCAATAAACTTCTGAATTGATCTTGGTTTCTCAGTCCTTGTTTTAGCATGTTTACAATCAGGGAGGGGACTGACTTCCTTTTTAGATCCCCCCCGCTCGTGCCGAATCCGAAAAAAAAATTCCTTTTTTTCCCCTCCTTTTGTACCCGGTTACCCAATTACTCACGGGTTTTTGTTAGATGTCCGAATTTCAAATGGAAGAAGCCAGCGCTCTCCGACGAATGGCATGCGGCTGCACTCGGCAGGGGAAGCGATAGACTCAAAGTACCACGCCACTCCCAGGCACCCGATCCGTAGCCTTTAAAAAGGCTCCTTCACGAGTCGGGAGGGCGCTGACGGTACCAGCCGAGTCCCCATGTCCACGGGCCCCGTGCCCGTGGTTTTTAAGGGTCCCCGCGTCGCCGGCGCGGTAGGACCCAGCCCCTGCCGAGCCGACTCCCTCCGGAGCTCGGAGGGAGTCCGCCATTCGGCGATGGCGCCAACCCGGAAGTCTCTCACCCAGCAATTTGAAGGCCTTTTTTAAGTGACCAGAAATTCACAAAACTGATCTCACGTGGACCTCCTGAAACTGAAAAATCAGTTATGTCAGCGTCCCAGAATTCTATTATATGTACACTGTCCATCTGACTGGGTTCCCCCAGCCACTCTGGGTGGCTTCCAACATATATAAAAACATAATAAGACATCACACATTAAAAAGCTTCTCTATACAGAGCTGCCTTCAAATGTCTTCTAAAGGTTATATACTTACTCATCTCCTTGACATCTGATGGGAAGGTGTTCCACAGGGCAGGTGCCACCACCGAGAAGGCCCTCTGCCTGGTTCCCTGTAGCTTCACTTCTCGCAGTGAGGGAACCACCAGAAGGCCCTCGGAGGTGGACCTCAGTGGGTGGAGCTGAATGATGGAGGTGGAGATGTTCCTTCAGGTTTACATGGCTGAGGCCGTTTAGGGCTTTAAAGGTCAGCACCAACACTTTGAATTTTGCTCGGAAATGTACTGGGAGCCAATGTATATCCTTCAGGACCGGTGATATATGGTCCAGTTGGCCACTCCCGGTCACAAGTCTAGCTGCTGCATTCTGGATTAGTTGCAGTTTCTGAGTCACCTTCAAAAGTAGCCACAATACAGAAGTCTAAGTGAGAGATAAACCAGGGCATGTGCCACTCTGGTGAGACAATGCGCAGGCAGGTAGGGTCCCAGCCATCTAAATGGTGCCATCTAAATGCTTTTAAGTACAGTGGTACCTCAGGTTAAGTACTTAATTCGTTCCGGAGGTCCGTTCTTAACCTGAAACTGTTCTTAACCTGAAGCACCACTTTAGCTAATGGGGCCTCCTGCTGCTGCCGCGCTGCCGGAGCACGATTTCTGTTCTCATCCTGAAGCAAAGTTCTTAACCCAAGGTACTATTTCTGGGTTAGCGGAGTCTGTAACCTGAAGCGTCTGTAACCCGAGGTACCACTGTAATTTAATGTCTGGAGCTTATTCACATGTGTATGCGAACATCACGTGTGTTTGCTATCTATGAATTACCCATGCATTCCCACTTCATAGTTTTTAGGCACGCCGAAAACAGCTTTGATTTGTGCCTAAAAACTAAAGGTCTAGAGAGGCCTAGATAACAGACACCACTCCGTGCTGTCAAAAGCAGCCGCTGCTGCTACCTTGCGCTCCCTCCCCCAATTTTCTCCAGTTGCATCGAGGCCGGTAGCAAAAGTCGCAGGGCCCTCTGCTTTTAAAACTGTGCCTGCTTCAGCATACATCATGGGGCCTCTTAGAAAATTACCAGCCGCAGTTCTCTGTAACCCCTCACAGTGCTGTTCAATAAAAGACCCGTAATTATTGCCATAGCAACTGCAGCATGTGGTATATATGGTACATCTGTGAAACAAGACTTTGTTTTCTAAAAAAAAATCAAAAATCAAGGCACTGTATATTAATTTGTAATCAGGGAGTATGATTTTAGCGTTTGTAAAGCAAGGGTCTTTTCGAGGGATCCCCCTCCTTATTTTCAAGTGCGCTCTATTCCTTCCCCTCCCTGTGGAAATCCCCTCCCCATTTCCGTGCCCTCATTCAGAATCCTATACATTATTCAAGTGTAGATCTGCGCAATGGATGTTATTTGGATTAACAGGTACCAAATGAGAGCATGCAGAGTGCTTTCTGGGAGGCTATCGCAAGACGTCTCTTCCCATCTCTTTTGTTGTTGTTATTAGGTTACAGTGACAAGTTGCAGGCTGGAGATATTCTAGGAAAACAAAATCCATTTATCTTGGTTTTCTGCAGGGCCAGAATCACCACATGCTCGTCTGTTTTACCTAAGAAATTAAGTACAATTATTTTCAGCTAATCAAGGAAGCAGCTCACTTTCCAGTTGGATTTCTGAGGACAGCTCTGTGTGTTCTGTATCAGGAGAGGGACAGAGGCAGGGCTGTGTAGAAATGGCCGAACATAAATGCTGTTAAAATGGTCTTCTCTCAACATGTCAATTCATTTCTGTTCATTTTGGTGCTGCTTTCCAGCTACAGTTTAAAAAAACACACACACAAAAACACACACACACAATACTACTGTAAGAAATCAAATTAAACCCAGAGCACTCCTGTATGCTGTCCACCCCCCAACATGAATTGAGAGTAAATTTCATTTTTTTTGACCTAAGGGCTATTCACACATTACTCAGATGTCAACCTGGGTTTGGCATTCAGCCAGGCATTTCAGCCAATCCAGGTTCCCTGATGAGCCTGTCTGTACTGTGCATGTGGTTGCAAACATGTGTTTGTCGCATTCACAATTTACATTCTGGGACCCAAAGTGTCTTATAAATGTAAAGTGGTCCATAGAGTCGGCCATCTTGCAAATGCAAGGCATATCTCTCAGATTCATAAATAAACTGCTGCCAATACACATATCCCAGTTTCCGTGGCCTAGATGAAATGATCCCCTCATCCAAATTGTCTGAAAAAGGGGAACAGATGAAATGACTCTCTCATCTAAATTCCTTGGGGGCGGGGAAGGGAACAGTATCTGCGAAAATAATTTTTCTGACAATGTTTACCCTGAACAGTTGGCGCACTGGTGAACATTCCATGACATGACAACAGCTCAGCCAATAGCTACAGGAGTGGGGGGGGGGGGATTCCACATCAATGTATATTACATAGGTCAACAGCTTTTAATATACAATCTTGGTAACAATGGCACCTTTTCTTCATGTTTCTGTAACTAGCTTTGGTACATTTTCAGCTGTTAGAAAATGCCTTGGCCAAGTCGCCACACCCTGCTTTAGAAAACAAAGCTCCAAAATGGAACTGGTTCAATTCCCAGTTTTTAATGAACCACTTGATGCTCGAAGAAGCTGAAATCATGGTTTATCAGCATTTTGCGAATGGGAGTGGTTGCTGGTTGTTATTTTATCCCTGCCTGAAGACAGCTTTCAGAATGTGAAAAGGCATAATGTAATACTTTAACTAGTCCTTCCTTTAAATAAAGTAGGGCAGACATCAAAGCTCTTTTTTCTGGTCTTACTAATACCATAAAAGCAGACTAGCATTACCAACCGCAAGCTGTATTTATTCGGGAAGGGGGGGCAAGCAGATTTTGTCTTCTTTGAAGCACATATAACTTGGCCCTTGACACTGGAAGGATCTCAGATTGAGACAACGCAATAAACTTGACAATCTTCCAAAAGAGCCTTCCTGTTCCCTTTTGCTTCCACGCCCTTCCTGTTCCCCTGCTCTCTCCACAAATTTCTTGCTCTTTTGCAATTTCCACCCTTCCTTCGTCTTTGCAGCTCCTCTGACGGATCCGACCACTAGAGAGCACCCGTTGCACACAGATAAAGCCCAATGCTGCGATGCCAGTTTGCATGAAAGAACACAGTGCTGAGAAAGAAGTGGGAAATTAAGTGGTACCAGGAATTATTATACACCCTTCGCCAACAGACGCCGGTTCAATAAAAGGTATCGCCTTATCTACTTTATGTCTCTTGTTTCATTTGTTTGTGATTTAGCGCCTTCACCGTCACAGAAGCACAACGTGCAGCCTGGCTACCGGAGGGGTGATTTGTAGCAGGCGCTGAAGTTTAAAAGAATGGTTTTCTTCTCCCCTCAGTCTGTTTGGTGCTGACATCAGCAGAGAAGAACGGGCATCTCGTAACGTGACATCATTTCCAGTAAATCAATATGGACTAAAATGCTGAGCCCTTCAGCTACCAGTGCCATGACAACCACCAGGGAGGCGGCAAGCGAAGGATGGGTTCAGAAGGCTCATTCCATGCCCACTGCCAATCTCAGCTTCTGCACCTGCGTACAGTAAGGAGAGAGAGAGAGAGAGAGAGAGAGAGAGAGAGAGGCCTCTGTTTAGCCTCTTATTTCTGCCGTATGCTAGGCAACTGGGAATTTCCCTTATGCTTATGTTGTGTGGTTTGGCATCGTTCCCTACCGGAGGGACAGCTGCAAACTGACCGCAGAGCATGCTAATTGCCTGGCATACATGTGGGTTTGAAGCAGGCAAGGAGTCATCACCTGAAACCGCAGGTTGTTCCCTCTAGCTGATGCGGGGTGAATCTCCTCCATGAGTAGTCAACATGATGCCCTTCAGACGCAGTAGAACTACTACTCCTGACATTCATGCTGATAGGAGTTGGACTCCATTAACACCTGGGGAACACCAGGGGTGGCGCTGTGGTCTAAACCACTGAGCCTCTTGGGCTTGCCGATTGCAAGGTCGGCAGTTCGAATCCGCACAACACAGTGAGTTCCCACTGTTCTGTCCCAGCTCCTGCCAACCTAGCAGTTCGAAAGCATACCAGTTCAAGTAGATAAATAGGTACTGCTGTGGCGGGAACGAAAACGGCATTTCCGTGCAATCTGGTTTCTGTGACGGTGTCCCGTTGCACCAGAAATGGTTTAGTCATGCTGGCCACATGACTGGGAAGAACTGTCTGTGGACAAACGCCGGCTCCCTCTGCCTGAAAGCGAGATGGGTGCCGCAACCCCATAGTTGCCTTTGACTGGACTTAACCATCCAGGAGTCCTTTACCTTTTACCTTTACCATGTTCAGAGGTCGTTTAGTGGAATAGGCTCCCTGCCTATTGAGATCAAGGAGGCACTTTACTCTTTTCAGATCCTGCTAAAAACATTCTTGTTTAGACCAAGCCGACCCAGATGCTTAGAAAGTTGAGGTCAGTTTAATCTGTTTTAACTTTTGTATGTTTAAAGTGCTCACTGGAAGGACAGATCCTGAAGCTGAGGCTCCAATACTTTGGCCACCTCATGAGAAGAGAAGACTCCCTGGAAAAGACCCTGATGTTAGGAAAGATGGAGGGTACAAGGAGAAGGGGACGACAGAGGACGAGATGGTTGGATAGTGTTCTCGAAGCGACCAGCATGAGTTTGATCAAACTGCGGGAGGCAGTGGAAGACAGGAGTGCCTGGCGTGCTCTAGTCCATGGGGTCACAAAGTCAGACATGACTAAATGACTAAACAACAACATGCTTTAAAGTAGAGTCGTAATTCCACTCCCCCCTTAATTTTATCTTGTCTTTTTGTAAACTGCTTTGGATTTTTGTTTACAATCAAGCAGTGTATAAACTTTAGGAAACAAATAAATAATCCGGCTCTGCTTCCAGCTCGGTGGAGTCTCAGTGTACCAAACACATTTTCTCCTTCTCCTATCAAGAGGAGAATTGGCAACTGAAAGCTCCATTCTGGCAGCACTGCTGAAAGCGATGCTCAACAGTGGGCTGCAGAATGCTTTGTCTCCTAGAGACATGGTGTGATGGGCAACGGGTTACCTCTTGCTCCTTCTCATTTTCACATGGGAAACAGATTTTATTCCTGCACAGACAAGGGGCAAGATGAAGCGATTTTCCTTCGCGGAGCCACTGTAGTTGATTATCCTGTAATACTGGTAGATCAAAACTCATGTCAGCAACAGAGAGAATGCTTTTTATTAGGCCCAGCTAAAGCCAGTGAGCTCATGCAGAACTCTCTTGAAAGCTGAACTTGCCCGTTGTTCAAGGATCTGCATGATCCTGTTTGAACATGGACTGGACTTTTGACTAAAAGTTTTGATGTTATGTGTTCTCCTGTAATAATGACAACAGGCCATTTCATTGGCTGACTTCACGGCACCCTGTGGTCCTTTTCTAGCCACTCTTCAGGTCTGAATGTGAAAGAATGAATCCACGAGACCTTTTCCAGAAGTAGGTTTTTTCTTGATGTGATATTTTAGTGTGTTGAGAATAAGATTTGACTAGATCTGAGCATTTGGGGTTCATCCAGACTGGCCTTTGTCCTGCTGCTTTCTCCTGGGAAAGCCCAATCTTTACCACTGAATCGGATCAAATGTCAACTGGATTTTCTATGGACTGACATTTGCTCAAATTTATTGCTACAGAGTGAGTTTTCCAAGGGGAAATTGCAGGACCTGTGCTTAGAAAACATGGGGCAAAGGGGGAAACCGCTCGGACCCATGCTTTCTAAGCATGGGATGAGCACAAGCCTGGATGAGCCCTTCGTAAAGGAGTCAAGTCACTTTTCCCAGATCCTATTTCAAATGACTTTTGCCACTCTCACGTCTCTCAAGGAAATTTCAGCAGCTTTAGCGAATGGCAGAGTTAATGTAGACTTAAGTTGCCAAGGAAGAGTGAAAGAGCTTGTGCTGGCTATTGTCAAAGTAATCTGTTTTGGTTTTTTTTAAATAATATTTATTAATAGTTTCAGAATTATAGAAAAAAAAAACAAGAAGAAAAAATAGAAAGCAACACTGCAATACAAAAAAAAAAAAACACCAATACAACAATACAGCAAAAAGATAGAAAAAAAGAAAAAAAGAAACACAGATCCCAAATTACATATCTTTAACTTCCATTTGCTTGTTTCATTGACCTCCTCACACCTCCCTTTTTGTATTCTAATTTAATTAGTTATTTCAGCAAATTCTTTCCATCTTTCTCAATTTTTGTTAAAAATTTTATCTTAACAATTTAACCTAATAATTAGCTCAACACATCCTTTCCATCTTTCCCCATATTTTGTTATTCAAATTACCTTAATTTATTTAACCTTATCTTACCATAAAATACCTTAAAGCTTGAATCTTAATTCTCAAATATACGTAACTCCTGATAACATTTCTGCTAGAGTCATATAGTTTCATTCCAACATTTTCCCTAATATTCATTGATTTTAAGCTAATTCCCTAAATAAAAATTTTCTTTATAAATTTTCTTCCCATCTTCATCCAGCGTCTCTTCTTCCTGGTCTCGGGTCGTGTCAGACCATACTGTCCATTCCATCTAGTCCATCAACCTGGAAGTCTTATGTCCGAGGCCCTTAAGTCTCTTCCATGTCCCTTCTGCAAATTTTCTTCTTCTTGTTTATACTTGCCCTCTTCCTTGTCCTCTGTTGGTCTCTTTCTTAATTTCTTTCCTTTCTCATTGAGGAGTGGGTCTCTGGGGGGTTCCAACCCAAAATTGTCTCCATCTCCCTTCATCAAACCCGCCCATTCCCCACAGTCCCACTCCCCACAGTCATCGATGTAATCCAAAAAGTATTTAAAAGCATATTTCAAGGTCTCTCCACAGTTAGGAACCTTCTCAGCTCCAGATTCCCCCTGGCCCACTCCAACTTCAATCTTCAATGACAGCGGCTTATGCTCCTGTAGGGCCTCGGGTCTCTCCATTTGTATTATTTGAGGTGCATCCGCATCCTCCTCCATTATCTTCTGCACTTGCCCAGTCAGTACAGGATCATGAGTTGGTCCCTGAATGGTTTCTGTCTCAATGTCCCCTGTTTGTCCACAGTTATTAACCACAACAGTCATCAAGTCCATTTTCTCATTCATCAAATCCATCTTCTCATGCATCTGTTCCAGCAAGGCACTTGTCTTGCATAAAGCACGCACCCAATCTTTCTTCCAGCTCATCTTTAATCAAGGTCAGAAAAAACTGTTCCCACGATCTTAATCTCACAGCTGTTGAGTCCTCAAGTATTCTGCAGCAACAAATTAACAAGCTCCCTCTAGAGGAGACAATTTCTATTTGTATCCATTTTTTTTTTTTAAGGCAAGTCCAACAAAGGAAAATTACTTTCATTTTTCAGATATTTTTCAGATATTTTGTTTCTTTAGAATGCAAAAGGCAACATTGGAATCAATTTATTTCTCTTCTTTAACTATCTGTCAAAGTATTCCATTCACAGTCAATGAACCTCTCCGACTATTTCTGTCTCTGACACCCCGTTCCCAGGTTAGAGACGGTGGAAACTTATCCTTCTTCACTCCCTCTCCTGCAGGGGTTAAACAAAGTCCCCCCCCTTTTCTCCTGCTTCCAAGGGGGTTTCAGTAATTCTAAATGAAGGAAATTTAGACTTTTTTAACGGCTTTCCAGGCTTTAGCTTACAAAGTTTTTGCTTTAGTCTATATACAAAAAGCGGAAGGCGGACTTCCTGTTTTGAACCTTCCCGCTTCGATGCCAAATTAAGATATTTCTTGATCCAATTTTCAGTTTCTACTCACGGGTACTTGTTTTAAATCCAATTGTCCACAGGAAAAAGTCAGCGCTCTCCAGCAATGGCTGTGCGGCTTCACTCCGTGAAAATAGCAATCAGTTCGCAGCACCGCGCCACTCACCCCACTTCGCTCCGGCGCCCCAAAATGGTGCCCTGCCGAACCCCACGTTCCCAGGCTTCCTCCGCCTGGGATTTCTAGCGGGTCCCCGCCTTCGCCACGGCGGGAAGACCCAATTTCCACGGAGCCCGTTCCTCCGGTCGGAGGAACTCCGCCATTCACCGATGGCGCTGACCTGGAAGTCCTATTGTCAAAGTAATCTGGAAGCCGCAGCTTGGGCCAGCTGAAGCTTCTGAGTCATATTCAAGGGCAGTTCCATATGGCGACAATTCAACTTGGAAATTACCAGAGCCAAATGTGGTGGCCAAATCATCTCTGTCCAAATAAGGCTGATAGCTGGTGCTCCTAGCTTCTGAAGCCACCTGTGATGGCCTGGGATTCAGACTCGGAGGCTGAACCTGAGGAATCCCAGCCTGCACAGGAGTCCCTGCCTCCAGAACCAGCTGAGCCGGGGCTGGGGCTTGAGCCTGAAGGGTTCTCACCTGTGCTGGATCCTCAGGTGCAGGCACTAGCTGAGTCTGCTCTGGCTCCTGAGATGATGGAGGACCCATTACCTGCAGGTGCTCCACTCTCAGCCCCATCAGGGGAAGCTGAGGTTGCCTCTGGGTCCGGTAATCCTCCAGTGTCTCCTGAGCTGCAGAGGCTCAGGGCAGAGAGGCAGAGGGAACTAAGTTCCCACAGGAGGAGTGCTCACCTCCAGGCCAGGAGAGGCGAGTCACCTGTGGACCGGGGCTGCCCTATGCCTCGGGGCAGATAAAAGCCAGCCAGCCCAGTCCCAGGTTGTGGGAGCAACATTGTTGGTAGCCTGTTCCTGCCTGCACCCCGTCCTGCTCTTCTGCCAGAGTTCCTGACCTCACCCGACTCCCTGCCTTGGACCCCGCTTCAGCTTTGACGGACAGCCTCCATACTGCACCCTCAACCTCGGACTGGACTCGGATCTCACCGCATGGTTAGCCCTCGGGACCAGCACACCACCAGAGTCACCAATGACAACACTGAGTGCCACTAAGTGGTGGACCTGCTCCTTCCAAAGGAATGCATCCCTGCCAAGAACACGCCATCTCTCTACCTCTTGGACCACCTGATAACTAAGAACACACAGCACCTTTCTTTCTTAGCAGGATTCAGCTTCAAATTATTGACCCACATCCAGCTGGTCATTGTCTCTGTCGAGGTAGCCATTTTGGTGGACTCAAGAAGGATGTTGTAGGACTCCATCTTCTTTCAACCTTGCCTGTTGGAGCTGGTAGGAGTTTTGCAGTCCAACAACATCTAGAGGATACTGGCTGTCCCTAGTCTGTGAGATGCCATAGTATGCCTCAGTAAGGTAAAAGGTAAAGGTAAAGGACCCCTGGACGGTTAAGTCTAGTCAAAGATGACTATGGGGTTGAGGCGCTCATCTCGCTTTCAGGCTGAGGGAGCCGGCGTTTGTCCACAGACAGCTTTCCAGGTCATGTGGCCAGCATGACTAAACCACTTCTGGCGTATTGGAACACTGTGACGGAAACCAGAGTGCACAGAATTGCCATTTACCTTCCCGCCACAGCGGTACCTATGTATCTACTTGCACTGGTGTGCTTTCGAACTGCTAGGTTGGCAGGAGCTGGGACAGAGCAACGGAAGCTCATCCCGTCACGCGGATTCAAACCGCCGACCTTCCAATTGGCAAGCCCAAGAGGCTCAGTGGTTTAGACCGCAGCGCCACCTGCGTCCTCAGTATTCTTTTTTTTTTTTAATAAATAATTTTTATTAAAGTTTTAAACAACAAATAAAGAAAAGAAAAACATACACAATACATATCTCAAAAAAAAGATGACAAAAACACACACAAAAAAAACACAATTCATCAATAAAAAACAAAAAACATAACAATTAAAAACAATATCTCTTTTCCATTTCCGTTTTTTTTAGTTTACTTATTTTCTGGACTTCCTCATGCCTCCCTCTTTTGTATTCCAATCCAAATTGTTTGTCCAGCAATTTCTTTTCCACTTTTTTAATCCCAATCTTTAGCTTTAATAAAATATTGAAATATATAACTTCCACTTCTTTAAACCTGATCTTTAGTCTTAATATCATATAACATTAAAATTTTCCCTCTTAATATCAAATTTCCATTTCTTTAAACATCTTTAATCCTACTCTTTAATCTTAGTCTATCCTTAACATTAACCTGTACAGCTGGAAACCGCTTATTTTCAGTCCAACATCACTCTAACATTCTTTAATTTTGCAATGTTTCTGAAGATAGTCTTTGAATTTCTTCCAATCTTCCTCCATCGGCTCTTCTCCCTGGTCACGGATTCTACCAGTCATTTCCGCCAATTCCATATAGTCCATAAGTTTCATCTGCCATTCCTCCAGCGTGGGAAGTTCTTGTGTCTTCCAGTACTTTGCGATAAGTATTCTTGCTGCTGTTGTTGCACTGCGTCCTCAGTATTGCCTCAGTATTGAATAAGCACTATATATTACATCCAACATATGTGCTTGGATCGCTGGTTATTGCTCTTACGAAGCCAGGCATTCTGTTTATTTAACAAAACACAACAAGGCATGTCTGACTAGAAACTTGAGGTCAGCTTGCTTCGGTTGGATGTGATGTCAGCTTACTGTATTTGCCTTAAGCTAACTCAAGATGGTGGAAGACAGAAGTGCCTGGCGTGCTCTGGTCCATGGGGTCACGAAGAGTCGGACATGACTAAACGACTAAACAACAACAACAACAAACTTAAGATGACTCAGGTTGCCTCCTTCTGAATTAGAATCTAACCTGTGTGTGGCTGGGTTGTTCTGAAGTAACCAGATTGTGTCCTGAGCTGTCTTCAGTTTCCTCATGGGTTTGCTCCCCGTCTCTTCACTTTTCAACATCTGGAGACATTTGTGCTGTTGTGCCAGTGCCCTGCTTTTCCCGGTTTGGTTTCTCTCGCAGAGGAAAGAAGTTGAGTTTGCGCCATTTCAAGGGAAATGAGAAACAGCAAGAATATGGCAAGGACTGCAGTTGCACCTGCTCCTTTTGTCTTTATAAATATAGCATCAGGGCGACGATGGTGGAGGCTGGCATTGAATTTTTACAACTTGCACAAAACAAGTTCTTCTAATCAAGACAAGGATTTCCGAAAGCCGCAAATCTTTCCTATTAAGGTGGGGGAGCATGAGGGTCGTGGAGAAACAAGGCTGATAAGTGAACAGAGGAATCCGCTTTCAACTCAACAGCACTTCTGCAGAGAATGCAAACTAGAATATTAATATCGGGCATTTATTGATATAATCCTCTCCCCCCATAACACCTGCCAGCATATGCCACTCCCCATCATGGCCCACAGTCACAACTTGTAATGTTCTCAAACAATAAGGAAATAACACTGGAGGCGCATATTGTCTTGGGGGAAAGATATACCAAGTATGCACCAAGTATGTATCAGAGGATTGCCAAAGCATGCACCATCAGGGCACAACATCATCAAAGCTAGGAGTCAGGTCATTCGTTATTCAGAACTAGAAATTCCCTGCATTTCTTTCTCATGCAGGTACTCTTGGGTTGGGGCAACTAGCTAAAATGGTTTTAAACATTTTTAAAGGTTTTAATTTTGGTTCCTCTGTTTTGTTTTTGTCGGGTTGATGTTGGTTAAATCTTTAATTGGGGTTGGCGGTTATTTTAATTTTGGCATAACTGTAAACTGTTTATTATTGTTATTGTTGTTATTGGTTTCTCTTGATTTACTGGTTTGTTTGTTGCTCGTATAGGATATTTTGTTTTTTGGTGTTTGATGTGGTTGTGTGTGCTGCAATATTGTTATTATTGTTGTTATTATTCTTATTATTTTTATCATCATCATCATTAATCCTTCTCACACAGCAAAAAAAAAAATCCCATTCATGACATAAAATTATTCTCTAAACCTTTTCCATTCTGAAAAAAGAATACACACACACACATTTCTCAAGTAAATTACTCCAATCTCCAGAACTTATTTCAGTTGCAAAAACATCGTGTAAGGATATATTTATATGGTCAGTGACAAGAAGATTCAGACTATGTTTTCGACTTTTGTAATAAAACTGGTTTAGCGTATGAATTTGGCACACTTACAAAGCATGCCAGGACTAAGAATTGAGCCATCCCCTCCTTATTTTGCTCAGACGGTACTCTGAGTGGAAAAACTCCTCCATCCCCTTCAATAGTTTATCTGGTGGTGGTAGAAACAGGGACAGGGCAGGACTAATTTTTGCTTCCCCCCTATCATTTGGAATTCTTCTGTCCTAGTATTCCTGGTGCCAGGGATGGTGGGAAGTGTAATTGTATGTTTGGCAGGTGCCCTAGTAAAGATCTGTTTCCCAGAATCCCTAAGTGTCACAAATGTTGCTGTACCGGTGAGAAAGCTACATCCTCTGGGTCCCTGTGGCGTTTACTAGCAGGCATAGCGTCACCGTGGGGAGTAAACAAGGAGAGGTTTCCCCAACCAAAAAAGAGAGAAAAGAATAGAAAGTGCTCAGTTTGTTCAATTTAGGAGCTTCTCTGTGTGGAGGCTGCCAGGAGTTTCAGAAACAAGGTATAGAAGGGAGTTGGTGGTTAATAGCTAGCAGCTGGCGGCCTGCCCAGGATGCTTCACAGAACTTGCCCAGGATGTCTCCCACAGCATAGACAAGAAGGTGCTGCCAGAATCTCAGTAAGTTAAAAAGTAGAGAAGTAAAAAAGGAAAAACTACTTCCCTGGGTGGCAGTCAACGCCAACTACAGTCCTGTTATCTGCGGAGCTCCGAAGCCTGCCTGCCAAGCCGTCGCCATCTTGGACTCCCCATCAAATGTTGCTGTAGGAGAATTCCAAATGCCAGGGAGGGAGAAACCTATGTTTGCCATTTGCAGCAGCAACTAACGGTAAGAGAGCTTAGGGACTCATGAAGGGGGCTAGGAACTTACACAGACCCCATTATGTTCCAACAGATGCAATAAGGAGCATGGCGATTTTTTACTGGAGCTCGGAATTAGCAGTTTTGCCAAATCTAGTTCCACTTTGATGGGCTCCCACATCCTCCCCCAGGATTGGCAAATCCCCCGGGCAGCTTGCACCCAAAGAAAGCTATTCCCCTTGTGCTCAACCAATGAGCTATGCTTCTCTCTTGGTCCGCTATCACATTCTATGAGAACAATTCACTATTTACAATGGAATCACCTTACATCACAAAGCATGCTGAATGTTTCAAGAGGCGGGAAAGTAGAAGCACGAGTGAGTTTCTGGGGTTTTAGGTGTAATGTGGAAAAAAAGACTTGCAAAGTATAAATACACAGCCCCGTCTGTAATGCTATGCATTACAGTGGTATCTCTGGATACGAATGGGATCCGTTCCAGAGCCCCGTTCGCATCCTGAAGCGAACGCAACCCGTGTCTGTGTGTCTGCACATGTGCGGGTCGCAATTCGCCACTTCCACGCATGCGCATGATGTCATTTTTACCATTTGCGCATGTGTGAGTGGCGAAACCCAAAGTAACACATTCCATTACTTCCGGGTCACCGCAGAGCGCAACCTGAAAGCGCTCAACCTGAAGCAAATTCAACCCAAGGTATGACTATACATCATTCAATTCTGCAAGGGGGCATGTCTTTAACTATCATGATTTCTGCAAGGGCAAGTCCTTTATCAGTAACTTTTTGTGCTTTTTTGAGTGTGTCAACAAGCATACAGATAGATCCAGTTGATACAGTGTACTTAGGGCTTATCCACAATTACTTGTTGCCTCACTTTTTCAAGGCCCTGGTCTGTGCTTAAAAGCTCCGTGTCCAAGCGTTTTGCTTTTTGTCCTGGAGCTTTCTCTACAAAAACCTGCTTAACTGGAGCAAACACCGATTCCTGTTTGCCATGGATTGCTGTTTGTGCCGATTGAGCTTTAAAGAGTATGTTTTTATGGGGAAAGCTCTGGAGCAAAAAAAACTGGGGGGCGGGGCGGCGCTCAGACAAATGCTGACCATGCCTGGAAAGAGTGCAGGAAAGATAAGTGGATAATATTTGTTAAAAGCTTTTGATTAAGTCATTCACCAAAGTGAATTCACCCGAGTAAGCATAGTCAGTGGTTTTTTCCCTGAAAAAAAGGTGCCAGAACGCATTTCTCTCAGAAGACCCATCCCAGAGGCTAAAGAGGATCTCTTTGTCCTACGAGGGGAGGGTCTACTTGCAAGCCAGAGGGTTGTTGGGGCTGCCCCATTGGCTTACACTTGCACAGCTTTCCTGTGCATCTGTTGTTAGCTGGGAGGTTGAAGAGCCGCAGGAAAGCTGCGCTGTGCCCCCGTTTCTCAAGGAGACCCTCTCTGGAGCCTGTAGAGGATGTGGGTCTATGCTGAGGTTGGTCAGGTCTCTCCACCTAACTTCCAGGGCCCACCTAAGAGGTGCAGGAACACCGTTCCTGTGTGTTCCACCTGAAGAAAAGCCCTGAGTGTAGCAGCAGTCATGTGACAAGAGGACAGCAACAGGTAAGGAACAGGAAGCTCTAATAATAATAATAATAATAATAATAATAATAATACAGTGGTACTTTGGGTTACATACGCTTCAGGTTACATACACTTCAGGTTACAGACTCCGCTAACCCAGAAATAGTGCTTTAGGTTAAGAACTTTGCTTCAGGATTTTAAAATTTACTACATGCACGGTGTTAAAGGAAAACGTGATAAAAATGTTTTATAGATGGTATACAACACCAGTAAAACTAGCAAAAATGTTTAAGACATGTAAGAAGTGTTGGAAATGTAAAGAAAAAGAAGGAACGTTTTATCATATGTGGTGGGATTGTAAGAAAGTGAAAAGTTTCTGGGAAATGATTTATAATGAGTTGAAAAAGATGTTAAAATACACATTTGTAAAGAAACCAGAGGCTTTTCTTTTAGGGATTACAGGAAACGAGATAAGAAGAAAAGACTATAAACTTTTCCAATATGCAGTTACAACAGCAAGGATTTTACTGGCCCAGAAATGGAAACAAGAGGAAATACCGACGATTGAAGATTGGAGATTGAAACTGACAGACTATGCAGAATTGGACAAGCTAACTGGGAAAATCAGATATCCTAAGGACCAAAAATTCATCGAAGACTGGGGGAAATTCGTAGAATATCTGAAAAACACATGTGATGTGCAAACAACGTTAGTGGGATTTCAAGAAGCACTGTGAAATTTGAGATGTATTGTTAAAAGGAATAATAGAAGTGGGAGCGAAGACTAATGACAATACTAATGAGAAGGAATGCGTAATTAAGAGGCAAAGATGGATGATTGTCAGAGAAGCTGAAGGAAGTCCAAAAAGAGAGAATTTGTTTGTTAAAAACTGGATAAAATTGTATGTTTGTGTTGTAAATCAATAAAAAATTATTATAAAAGAACTTTGCTTCAGGATGAGAACAGAAATAGTGCGGCGGGGGCGCAGCAGCAGCAGGAGGCCCCATTAGCTAAAGTGGTGCTTCAGGTTAAGAACACTCTCAGGTTAAGTACGGACCCCCGGAACGAATTAAGTACTTAACCCGAGGTACCACTGTAATAATAATAATATATTATTTATACCCCATCCCAACAGACTATTAAAAACACGATAAAATACCAAATATTAAAAACTTCCTGAAGCAGGGCTGCCTTCAGATATCTTCTAAAAGTCAGATAGTTGTTTTATTTCCTTGACATCTGATGGGAGGGTATTCCACAGGGTGGGTGCCACTACTGAGAAGGCCCTCTGCCTGGTTCTCTGTAGCTTCACTTCTTGCAGTGAGGAAACTGCCAGAAGGCCCTCGGTGCTGGACCTCAGTGTCTGGGCTGAACGATGGGGGTGGAGATGCTCCTTCGGGTATACTGGGCTGAGACCGTTTAGGGCTTTAAAGGTCAGCTCGGAAACGTACTGGGAACCAATGGAAGGCTGCAATGCTGCCTTTTCCCTTCCTTGCCTGCCATCACCATCTTGAATTGATGTAAATTGACTTTTGGAATCACTCTGCTCGCTGGAAGTAACTCCAGATTTCACCTTACTATCTCGAGAGCCAGTGTGGTGTAGTGGTTAAGAGAGGTGGACTTGTAATCTGGTGAACCGGGATTGATTCCCCGCTCCTCCACATGCAGCTGCTGGGTGACCTTGGGCCAGTCACACTTCTCTGAAGTCTCTCAGCCCCACTCACCTCACAGAGTGTTTGTTGTGGGGCAGGAAGGGAAAGGAGAATGTTAGCCGCTTTGAGACTCCTTTGGGTAGTGATAAAGCGGGATATCAAATCCAAACTCCTCCTCATTTTCTTCTTCTTCTTCTTCTTCCACATGCAGCTGCTGGGTGACCTTGGGCCAGTCACACTTCTCTGAAGTCTCTCAGCCCCACTCACCTCACAGAGTGTTTGTTGTGGGGGAGGAAGGGAAAGGAGAATGTTAGCCGCTTTGAGACTCCTTTGGGTAGTGATAAAGCAGGATATCAAATCCAAACTCTTCTTCTTCTTCTTCTTGGAGGAACGTTGGCTTGGTAACGTTTGGAAAATTAAGACTGTTACCTTGGCTCGCCGCTAATGCACGCACAAAACACAAGATAAAGGTACAAAAGAACCGTATCCCAAAAGGGGGCAAAGGAACGAGAGCAGCTGAGAGCTTTTGCAAAGGATCAGATTAAAACGATGACAAATGGAAGTGCCGCGCTGGGGTCAGGCCCCTTTCAATAACAGGATCCAAGAGCTCTCAAACATTTGGTTTCTGTCAGTTACATGGGA
Organism: Podarcis pityusensis; assembly: GCF_964106645.2. NCBI lineage: Eukaryota > Metazoa > Chordata > Lepidosauria > Squamata > Lacertidae > Podarcis > Podarcis pityusensis. Next base: position 130,389,077 of record NC_138028.1, read on the forward strand.
GCCTTCTGGTCTCTAGTGACTGAGGTTTTTCATCGGGCTTTGCTGAAAGGATAAAGGAGAGAAGCTAAACAGGATAATTCCCACATTCTGCCGGGTGACTCATTTCCCCTCACGCTTTTCAAAAGCCGCCTTCACAGGCCAAGGGGAGCCGAGCTGACAAAGCAAAGGAAGTGGACCTTTCGGGGGAGGAGAGCGAGCGTTTCAACGGGGCGCCTGGTTCCAAACATGCACGGTCACCACAGAGAGCACCTGCAAAAACACCGGCTCCAAAAACAGCCCGGCAAATGTGGGGAATTATCCTGTGTCGGTCCTCTTGCAGGAAAGAAAGGAGGGCTGGTGGGCTCTGAGGATTTCAAACCATCCATCCAGAGGATCTCAAAAGAGAAGATAGACAGGGACTGGAAGGTGTTTAAAAGATACTTGCAAAACCATATCGAAAAATCAGAACTCCTATTAGAATAAACAAGTTCCGTTTCAAATACTGAAATACCAAATAAGACGGATAACAATGTGTAATAGAAAAAGAAGTATGAAATTAGGTTAAAGGTGTGTGAAAGAAAGTAATAGAAGTGGAAAGAAATTGCAACTGAGTAGATCGGAAGTCTAACACAAAGGTGGGGTGAGGGGTGGTGGACGGTGATGGGAAAAGGAATTATCTGTGGGATTGAGTGTAGGTATGTTTGAACACTTTTAAGGATTGTATGTTTGTATGCTTGTATATTTGTAATACATGTGTATTAATACTGAATTATTTTAACAATAAAAACTAAAAAAACAAACCAAAAAAACCATCCATCCAGGTAGTTCGACAAAAACAAAAACTTCTTGACTTGCCCCCAAGCTGATGCACGCATTCCTGTCTCTTTCCTAATATGGAAAGAGGCAGAAATGGGCTTATTGTGGTAAAAAGCCACAGAGGATAAAAGACAGAGGATAATGCTGATGGGGCAAAAAAGTAGCTGGGCTGCAGTGGCAGGTCAGGGGCGCAACGTTCACACAAGCCGGTGACGGCCGGCATATTGTTATTTTCGGCTCGGATTAAGGGTTCAAACATGAGGGCCTCAGGAAGATCTGTAGCCTCAATCTCGGATAACACCAGAAATAAAAAGCCGGGTTTCTTCCCGCTTTCAGATGACGAGGCCCCTTGAAATCTCCTGCCTGATTGTCCTGTTTTGCCTCACGTATAACCTGCTTTCAGATTCTTGCCTCGTAGCTGCAGTTCTAAGTTACTATTGATAGGTCCAGGCCAGAAACTTGACCCTGTGATGTATGAAAGGCGTAGCAAGTGTGACTTACATGTCAGTACACTTGTTTCATGCCTTAAGCCACATCATCTCGGGATGTGATCTTGTCAGATTGTATAACCAAAAGTAGGGCTGAGTTGGTTCGTGCTTAGATAAGGGGAGGATTTCAAAAGTAAAAGCCTGGGGCAATGGCAGATGATTTTGGCGAATCCCTAGGGGGATAATTGGCCACAAACAGAGTTGCTTTAACACACACACACACACACAGTGGTACCTTGGTTTTCAAATGTCTCGGAAGTTGAACGTTTCGGTTTTCAAACACTGAAAACCTGGAAGGAAATGCTTCCATTTTTGAACGCGCCTCGGAAGTCAAATGGCTTCTGCTGAGTGTTTCTCAGTTTTCTCAATTACATTTGCTAATCGCCCTTTGCATCTCAGTTTTCGAACGTTTTGGAAGTCGAATGGAACGGATTGTGTTCGAAAACCGAGGTTTGTTGTTGTTGTTGTTTAGTCGTTTAGTCGTTTAGTTGTGTCCGACTCTTCATGACCCCATGGACCAGAGCACGCCAGGTACCACTGTAAAATAAATAAAGAGTAAACATCCTCTTGTGGTTATTAGTTGTGCTGTTTTTTATCCCCCTTCAGAGGTCTGCAAACCAATCTGTTGGCAGCTGGTGAAGTTCCTCCATTCAAGAAGAGTGACAAAACCCCATTGCCACTTTTACATTCTTCCAAATGAAAACTGTCTGAATTTTGGCAAGCTTGACAACCGGAGCTTCTGCCTGGGTCACCCCAGGCTCAAATACGGGAACTGTCAGTCCTAAGCTAGGCTCGGCTTTACGTCCCTGAGCTCAGGGAAATGGGGAAGCTCAAGTATGGTGGCTGAATACAGCTCTCTGGGTCTCTCTATCTGGTCCACCCATTTATCTGTATTTTTGTAGCAGACGCAGATTGATGGCAGCCCAAGGAGTGGGGGGAGGCACTGGGTGCGCAGCCAAGGACGGAGCCTCCTCAAAGCTGATTTTGCACTTGCCCAGCTTCGGGAAGGAGGTGTGAGGGCTCGGACAGGGTCCTAGTGTCCTCATGCATCCTTCCCAAAGGTGGAAAAAAGCTAAACAGGCTTAGGGAGGAGGGAGGGAGGGCTCTAGGACCCTGCCAGAGCCTCACTCCTTATTCCCAGTGCCTTGTTCATTGGGCTAAAGCCAGTGCCAGGAGGGCTGGGGAGAGGGCATCAAATGTTGGCCTCACACCGTGCAGCATATTACCAAGGTCCACCCCTGTTTGTAGAATGATCAGGCCATGCAAGTGCCTCCGTACTATGTAGCCCTCCCTTTCCTGGGAATTTAGTTAAATGGCTTTCTCCCATCATGGCAAGCTCTGCCCAGGTTGGCCTGTAGCACAGGGCAGGGAGGAAAGCAGCAATTGATCAGACTTCGAAGAGTGTGGGGCACAAGCAACGGACCAGGAAAGTGACCCAGTATCGGACTCTGGGCAGAGGAGGAATGATGGAGACTGCCTCCCCAGGCTGACCCTTCCCGAGAAGAAGGAGACAGTTCAGAATTACAATAGGGGTTTGAGGGAGGTCACAGCTCAGAGGAAGATGACACTCTTCATGACCCCATGGACCAGAGCACGCCAGGCACTCCTGTTTTCCACTGCCTCCCGCACTTTGGTCAAACTCATGTTCGTAGCTTTGAGAACACTATCCAACCATCTCATCCTCTGTCTTCCCCTTCTCCTTGTGCCATCCATCTTTCCCAACATCAGGGTCTTTTCCAGAGAGTCTTCTCTTCTCATGAGGTAGCCAAAGTATTGGAGCCTCAGCTTCAGGATCTGTCCTTCCAGTCAGCACTCAGGGCTGATTTCCTTCAGAATGGATAGGTTAGAATGGATAGATCTATCTATCATCTATCTATCTATCTATCTATCTATCTATCTATCTATCATCTATCATCTATCTATCTATCTATCTATCTATCTATCTATATCTATCTATCTATCATCTATCACCTATCTAATAAAATTTATATACATCTGAATACTGCCCTTTAAATGGAAGTTTTTAATGTTAAAAGTTTTATTATGTTTTCATATATACTTGAAGCGGTCCAAAGTGGTTGGGACAACTTGATGGTAGAAAACCTCAGAGCCATTTCCAAAAACAGAGAGAATAAAACAACAATATTATTAGTAAGAACAATTAAATTTTTTAAAAAACAACAACAATAAATTAAATACATTAACACCAGCAGTTCTGCCTTGTGGGTTGGCCCTATAGAGCCATTGATTTGAAAAGAAGTTGTTGAGTCAGATCAGCACGAATGTGGGTGGGTGGGTAGGAGAGAAAGCAAGAGTTCGAATGACCCCCATTAAAGTTTCTGTACCTCCTTTGGAAAACAAAAACCACAAAAAACAAAATATACAAGATTAGCAGCCTTGTTCCTTTGATCTGCCCATTGATCACCGTAGTGCTTTGCTCTTTCTTTTGAATATGTAAAATTGCCTCTGTGACAAGCAACATGTCTTCCATTCAAGGGCAGCCGGCATTATGAATAGAGCCTTCCTTTCACTCTTTTTCCTTTCTCTTTATGACGCCGGCCTTGTTATTATCACAATGTTCCAAGTCCTGCCAATGCCAGACACTTTTGGACTTCGACTCTGAAATTTATTTCTTCCCCTCCAATCTTTTATCCCTATACATAGATCTGTTGGACACCGACGTGGCTTAATTCATTCACTGGCTGGGACAGCAAGAGACTAAACTGACTGAAAATCAATGTCCACAGCCAACCAGTTAATAGTTATTGGAGCTGGAACCAACCAGGCTGGTCCTAAAATAGCCTGATGTGTTTTGCTGTGTATTGAAAACCAGAAAGGCTGCGAGTTGTAAAGTACCTTAGGAAATTAAGTTATTTCTGTGTTGCAACCCCCATGGTTCGTGGTGGCAATCCAGAGTGTTAAAATTGGGTTTGCTCCTCCCTAGGCCTAATCTGATGTTCTGACTGTCTCTGCCGGAAAAACTCACGTCAGAATTTGGATTCAGCAACGTTGGGCTCCTCATCCTGCCTTCTCCACATTCCCACATTTTGGTGCAAATTTCTCCTCATATACTTTTGTATGCCATTTTGCCAAATATACCCAATGTTGCAAAGCAACTTTCCCTAATATAATGCAGTTTGGGGTGTTGTTTTCACTAATATGTGCATTTTATGCCCACTTCACCACTACATGTGCATTTTTTGTACACGTTACTTAGCTGGGTAGTTGCATTTTGAAATCTGGAGAAGTGTGAAGCTGAAAGGATCGATCCGTTTCCACTCATGTATTGTTTTGGAAAGTGTGGATTAGGTAAATTCACCTTTCTATGTAAATAATCAAATTTCTCACCCTTCCATACTCCTGGATGCCCCCGGTTGTTCCGTCTGAGCTCCCTGGTTGTCCTTTCCATTGGAGGTCAGAGTTAAGTATCCTGCACTGTGGCACCAGGTTTGAAAACGTATTTCAGCTGGCTTCAACAGATCCTCTGTTTCCCTTGTGAGAAACCATTCCAGTGGCAGTGGGATAATGGAGGTGGCAGGAGGCTGCATCCCAAGATTCATTCGTACAAAAGTCTGATGTTTCTACACATCCACCCACATGGGGGGTATTTCTCTATCCTGGCAAACCAAAGGTACTGGTATCACAGGCATGGATCACAGTTCAAGGCATATTCCCCAGTGCCCAACAAGTTCAAAACTCTCCAAAATCAACCCCATCGTCTCATCCACATGTTGAGACTAATGATGCTGTTTTGTTGAGTTCATTGTGTTTTTATATTCGATTTTTATCCGTACTGTTTTACATTTAAGGCAATATTTAATTTTCTTGTTAATTGTGCTGCTTTAAATACTTCCGACTTTCCTCTGTTGGATGTTTTGAATTTTTTTATGCTTTAAGTTGTAAACTGCTTTTTGTGTTATTATTTTTTAAATCTAAAGCAGTAGAGAAATGATTTCCATAAATAAAACAGAATAATGGCGAACACTGGAACTTACCTTTTCAAGTTATGATTCTCATCACCTTTAGAAAGTGTGGGGAGACTTTGGGAAGGAGACACAGTTTTCATTCCCTCTCTCCTCACATCTGTTTGTGGAAAGATACGACAGCTTGGCATATTATGTAAGTACGAATTGCATCTAATTGTAGTTATGCAAGGAGCACTGCAATTATAATATCATACCACCATTAGTGCACTGCGTCATGCGCACATGTAATGTTTTCTGCACCCACATCCACCAAGATTCAGTTCCCAGGTCTGTGCATACAAAACTTGGGGATACATTGTTCTTCTTTGAACTACTGCCCCATCCAAGAGGGCACCCATCTCCTACAGGGGTATCACAGATCCTCCAAATGTCCTTATTTTCTAGGAACAGGCCTGGATTTACAGGTTTCTGATGTGTCCCTCTTTTCCTTAGGTAAAGGCAAAGGGACCCCTGACCGTTAGGTCCAGTCGCGGACGACTCTGGGGTTGTGGCACTCATCTCACTTTATTGGCCAAGGGAGCCGGCGTACAGCTTCTGGGTCATGTGCCAGTATGACTAAGCCGCTTCTGGCAAACCAGAGCAGCACACGGAAACGCCATTCACCTTCCCGCCGGAGTGGTACCTATTTGACTGCTTGCACTTTGTGCTTTCGAACTGCTAGGTGGGCAGGAGCAGGGACCGAGCAACGGGAGCTCACCCCGTCGCGTGGATTCGAACCGCCAACCTTCTGATCGGCAAGCCCTAGGCTCTGTGGTTTAGCCCACAGCGCCACCCACATCCTTTTCCTTAGGACGTCCCTATTTTCACTGAGGAAATGTTGGAGGGTACGGAGTAGGACATCCCTGTTTTCACTGGAGAAATTTTAAAGGGTATGGAATAGGATGTACCAATTTTCACAGGAGAACTGTTGGAGGGTACGTTATGGCCTTCTGTAAAAGGAAGCACCCCTATGGAAATTGGGCATTGCAATAAATGGGCTCTGGACATAAAAAGAGTGTGCTGACATAAGATATGCATCTAGCCCACCGGGGATTGAACCTGGAGCCTTTCTCATGCAAAGCCAATGCTCCACCCCTGAGCTTTGGCCCTCCTCCAGATCCTCTGTTTCTGCTTCCTTGTGCCAAACAGGACCTCTCGCTTGCCTGACTCTGGGGCTCTGTGTGCTCAACAAGCACAAGATTTAGAGCAACAACCCAGAATCACAGCGTGAGCCTGTCATCCCCAGTTCAGAGCTTCAGAGAGAGAGCTAGGAGGCATCTCCAAACTGTAGTGATAGGAAGAGAAGACAAGGGAGCCCATGCTGGGCTATAATGTACTCTCACTAAGTCGCACAACAGGAGCTCGGAGAGTAACTTATCTCCTTTTGCTAGAGGATGGAGAGCTAGCCAGGAATTTAAGTTACATCAAATAATTTGACATACTTGTATCAGGGAAAGCGATTCATGAAATCTGAATTTTTAATTCCAGGCCCGGAGACAATTTCTTTATTAACGTGCCTTTTGAGATGGCTCAGTCGTTCCACACGTTCCCACCCCCATATTTAAATTCCGAATCTTTTTATAGGTCACTTCCTTTTTGCTAGCCAACCCAACCCCATTCTTCCCTGGGGTCCTAATCAATTACCACCCTGCTATATTGCATTTGATGGGAAGCTTGTGTGCCCAATTAATTCAAAGATGCATTAAAGTGAAAGGCTTCACAATGGAGATGAACGCATCTTCCTTTCTGTCATGTCTGGGGCTCGTGAATTAAATTTAAGGAAATGTTAACGGAATTGTCAATAGCGCATTGCAGAAAGGTCATAATGGGGCTGGCTTTAATAAATGGGATTTTTTGTGCGCACGTTATTTCTTTATTATATTAGAATGCATTTTCCCCTATTGTCTTCTGAAAGTGGATGAGAACAGTTTCCACCCATTAGCGTGTCTGTGGCGCTGTCATAATTGAAATCTTTGCTTCGCTACATCAGGCTTTGGTACCTTCTTAGCTAGCACTATAGAATTGGATTTCTCTCTCTCCCCCCCCCCCCTTGCATCCCTCAGTCTGTGATTATAATTAAACAGTCCTTGCCTTTGACGATACGTCAGAGAGGTGAACTGTGTAGTGGTTAAGTGGCTCATTAGAATGATTTCAGTTGACACAGCCAAGATTTCTAATTCCACACTAAATACTTTACAGAGTTGAGATTTAAGCCACCTCTATGACTTGGAATCAGAGAATCACAGAATTGTACGGTTGCAAGGGACCGCCAAGGTCCTCTAGTTCAACCCCCTACAATTGATATACTTTATTGTCACTTGTACAACTTGTATACAGTGAGATTACACGAGCACCCCCCACTCAGCTTTCTTAGTCTTAATTCCCCTCGTTTACTGACGCACACCCACCAAACCCAAAAGTCATTTGTACTGTTGTTATCTTTTCATTCAGCAGCCTAACAGCCCACGGATAGAAGCTGTTCTTTACCCTGTTGGTGCGACTAATCATGCTTCTATATCTTCTGCCCGACGGCAGGAGATCAAGAAAGTGCCGGCCAGGGTGTGAATCATCCCTGAGAATTTTCCTCACTCTCCTGAGGCAAAGTTCTTCTGCTATTTCATCCAGCGGATTCACGGGACAGCCCATAATATCTTGTGCTGTATTCACCACCCTCTGTAGGCACTTCCTATGGTTGATGTCAAACCAGCGTACCACACCGTGATGCAGTATGAAAGGACACTTTCTATTGTGGACCGGTAGAAGGAGATCATCAAATGTTGATTGACATCGTTCTTTGGCAATACTCTGAGGAGATGGAGTCTCTGTTGGGCTTTCTTAACCACCTGGGTTGTATTGATTTTCCAAATAAGGTCTTCACTGAGATAAGCTCCTAGATAAACTCTCCACACAGCCCTCCCCGATATACAGCGGGGCTAGTTCTCCTCTGTTCCTCCAAAAGTCCAACGCCATCTCCTTTGTCTTGCTGATATTAAGGTGCAAGTTGTTTCCTAGGCACCATGTAGATATTTTTTGGACCTCCCCTCTATACACTGATTCGTCTCCACCTGTTATTAAACCCATTATGGTGGTGTCATCTGCAAACCTAATAATTGCAGTAGACGGGTCAGATGATACACAATCGTATGTATACAATGAATACAGGTTGGGACTTAGCACACATCCCTGTGGTGTGCCAGTGCTGATTTTTAAGGAATTAGATCTTACATGTCCAAGCCTCGCTGTTTGTGTCCGATCTATCAGAAAGTCCTTAATCCAGTCACAGATGGCAGAAGAAAGGAATGCAGGAATCTCAGCTAAAGCATCCATGACAGAGGGCCATCCAATCTCTGCTGATAAACCTCCAAGGACTTATATAGGCGCTGGAAAATCTAGCAACCATTTCAGACCAGCGAGGTAAGCAAAGGGTGCCAATCGCACCCAGCTCTGTGATTCACTGTAACTTCTCTCGCTAAATAGGTTGGGGAAGTTGTGGCCCTCCATATTTCATTGGACTACAACGCCCATCAACCCCAGTAAACATGGCCAAAGGTCAGGGGTGATTGCAGTTGTGGCAGTGGCAGCAACAGCAGCCCGTAGGGTGGTTCAGGAAGGGCTGAAGCATGGGGAATAAAGCACAGTGTAGGCTTAGTGGTACGGCCAAGTCAACACTCCTGCCACTATGTCTGACTTCTTGGAAAATGCCAGCTACATCATACTGTTGGGAAAACAGGTACACAACCCTGCCCTGGCTACAACGCCACCTCAATCACTGCCGAGTTGTAGTCCAACAATACCTGGACGGCCACAGGATCCACATCCATGCTCTAAAAGACAACAACTTTCCTGACGTGTCCGTTCTGCCATATATTTTCCACACTTTTAATCAATGCAATTAATTATATTTAATTTTAACACAAACCTGGTGTTCTCCCAAGGGCTCAGAGCAGGAGTGTGTTAATTACAAAGGCCCTAACAGCATCAATTAAAACCCATCTTGCCTTATTTCACCCTCTGACGATTTGAATTAAAAGAATTCCATATCCACCTAAATCGGGACGCTCCATTTTTTTAGTCCCAGGCTCTAGTGTAAGCACAAGAGGACAAGGCCCAAAGATGCTCTAGTGCTCTGGCATGACTGAGCTGAATCACAGCAGAATGCTGGACCGAAAAAGGAGTGTCCGGTGCTCTGGTGTGACCCTGCTGATTTACACCAGAGTGATCGTCTTTTGGTCCAGAGCATGGGATAAAAAAATGAAACATTCTGGGATCCAGACAGAAGGCGGGATTGGCTTCTGTGATTCTTTGATGTCCCACTTAAAATGCGACAGTTGCTGTATAAAGTTAGTAATAAATGTTGGAAATGTAAAGAAAAAGAGGGAACATTTTATCACATGTGGTGGGAATGTAAAAAGGTGAAATGCTTCTGGGAGATGATATATAATGAGTTGAAAAAAATGTTGAAATATACATTTATAAAGAAACCAGAAGCATTTTTATTGGGCATTGTGGGGAGTGACATAAATAGAAAGGAATGTAAGCTCTTTTTATATGCTATAACAGCAGCAAGAATATTATTGGTCCAAAAATGGAAGCAAGAAGAGTTACCGACGATCAAAGAATGGAGGATGAAGTTAATGGACTATGCAGAATTAGATAAACTAAGAGGAAGGATTCGAAACCGGTGAGACCAGAAATTCATGGAAGACTGGAGTAAATTTACGGACTATTTGAAAAGTAATTGTGAAGAACAGACGGCGTTTGTAGGGTTGCAAGAAGTTTTGTGAGGAGTATTATTAGAAGTATTGTAAAAATGGACAAGGGGGAGGATGATTTGTTAAGAGATGTAAAGGCAATATACAGTTAAGAAATGCATAAGAAGTGGTTAAAACGGTGGATCATCAGAGGTGCTGATGGAAGTCTAAAAAGATTGTATAAGTGATAAGTTTTGTGGTACATTTTATAATTTATATGTTAAAATTAATGAAAAATATTATTTAAAAAATTGGGACAGTTGAGGGGTATGGAATTCACACTGCTCCTTGAAGCTTTGAGCTTTAGCAAGTCTCCAGGCGAAGAGAAGCCTGGAGATGACCTCTCTGCACACCACTGTGATCCTGGTTTGCTTGGAAGATGGTAGCCTTAAGAGGGAGTTAGTTTATCTTAAAGGACATGATGGGAAAGCAGAAACTCCTAAGAGATGCAGGACCCTGGTCATTTACAGATCCTTGGCTCATCATCAGCATCACCCTTGCCTAAAAGCAACTGGGAACAATTTCAGGTGTCTTTTGTGCTTTTTCTCCCACAGTATCACTGAGTCCCCTGGGTGGCCGGTAGTCAGAGATGTCATTCCATGGAATTATTCCAATCTCTGCTGGAAAAGGCACCAAGCAGCCTGCAATGCTGGAAGTAAGCATCTAACACTCTTCTTAGTGACATATGCAAACCAAATCAGACAGCAGCAAATCGTATTATGGACATTACTGCTAATATGGCTAAGTGCAGACGTACAAACTTATCCTCAATTATCTCCAAGATCACAGAACACAGTTTGGGAATCGGAACTTGAACTCGGATGCAGAATGCAGATTTTAAGAGCAGCTGCAGTGGCCAAATGTTTTATTCTCTAAAGCTGCAAAATCTCACAGTCACCAACATCCATTGAAATTTGGAGCGAGGTGTTGTTAGATTTAGCAGCTAATTTCAAAACTACAGTTAAATGCATAATGCAAGTGAGCAATAGCTAGATATGTGGCCTATATTGGTAGTTATATATATGGTCTCTATATAGCTATATATAAAAGTCTTAAAAATGGAAAGCGTAATGCTGGTGGTCAACAAAAGAGGTTTAAAGACTCCCTCCCAAGGCAAATCTAAAAAAATATAGTATAAACACCAACAATTGGGAAACACTGGCCTGCGAGCGCTCCAGTTGGAGAGCAGCCTTTACGAAAGGTGTCATGAGCTTTGAAGACATTTGAACTCAGGACGCAAGGGAGAAACATGCTAAGAGAGCCAGTGTGGTGTAGTGGTTAAGAGTGGTAGTCACGTAATCTGGGGAACCGGGTTCGCGTCTCCGCTCCTCCACATGCAGCTGCTGGGTGACCTTGGGCTAGTTATACTTCTGTGAAGTGTCTCAGCCCCACTCACCTCACAGAGTGTTTGTTGTGGGGGAGGAAGGGAAAGGAGATTGTTAGCCGCTTTGAGACTCCTGAAGGGGAGTGAAAGGCGGGATATCAAATCCAAACTCTTCTTCTTCTTCTTCTTCTAAGAGGAAGGCACGTTTGGCAAACCCTCACCGTGATCAACTCCCTCCCGGAAATCTATGTCCCCACTGTGGAAGGATGTGTGGATCCAGAATTGGCCTCCACAGTCACGTATGGACTCATTGTTAAAACCGTGTTTATGGAAAACAATCTTGCTCGGCTACGAGTAATAACCAAAGAAGAGGAAGATTTCTAGAAGTTTGAAATCTAGTGTAATACTCTCCAGCTGATGGACCATCAGCCCATAGCTCTCACCCCTCCTCCATTTTTATTTTTCATGCACTGTGCTTGTACAAGGTTTTGTGCATGCATGTTATATGGTTTAATTCACATAAAAATTGGAAAATGCCTGTGCGTATTAATGAAGATTTAAAATGGAGAATGTGTATTGCTAACATTTCCCACAGTAGTTTTCTAAGGGACTTTAAGTTCCTTAATACGCTAATGATTACCTGTTGATTGTTCTCTAGCTCTAAACTTAATGCAACCTTTGATCACATGAAAAGGGTATTGAGTTGCAAATCCGCCAATTTGAAAGGGTTTATTTTATTCTTTGGTAGATGTACAAAAAGAAAAACGCACACACCAATAAATAACTTTTAGAAAGGGGCAAGATTAGGACAAGCACTGGCTCCTCCTCCTCCTCCTTAAGCTTGGTGACAACAACATTGTCAGGGGAAACAGGGACATTCCAGGATAAAATCAGAAGCCAGGATGGCTTTTGCAATTCCAGGACTGCCCCTGGAAAATCGGGACACTTGGAGGATATGTTAGTTGAATCTGGGCCTGAGCCTATATGGACCTAGAATGATGCAATTCGGCCCATGAGCAGTTTCCCGGGCTAAATGCATGGGCTAATGTGCATTATAAGTATGACTCACAAATGCACAATCCATTCCATAAGGTTTAATTACTGAACGTCAAGCAAAAATTCAGCAGGGGAAGCTTTCCTCTCCCATGCCTAGAAAAGGGTGGATTTCTGCTTGTCACATAGCTGTGAAAGCTACAGGGACCTTGCCAGAAAAGTTGGCAATCGTACCCTGTCTAAATTACCATTCAAAGAGAAGAACGGTACATTTTGATTCACCCTGCCAGCTCCTTATCCTTTTCGGTCTGCCCCCATTGCTTTTGCAGACAGCTGCACATTCAGAAGCAGAGCTTTGCAGCTAAATGCTCAGCCTCTGGATCAAATGCCCCATTTGCCTTATGAGTGGGCTGGCCCTTATCATACATTGCAACGAGACTCTTACTCTTGTAATTGCTGGTGTTTGCCCCACACAAGTACCTAGCGCTACCTCTAATCGCCGCCTGTTGACGCTGGAATGACACCAGCCAACCGTCTGTTTTCTTTGGCAGAGGTAAGAGATTCACAAGAACTTTACTGAGCAGAACATACGAAGGATGTACGGTTCCCTCGCAGAATGACATACGCTCAGGGAAACCCAAGTGGCCTGTTGAGGAAAGATGGAAAAACCAAGAAGTGGCTTATTTCCACTCGGAAGATGGGATGTACACTTTCTGCATGGATTGTCAACACCTGGAGAGAGAGGGAGAGAGCGCACGACTTCACGCTTGGAAGCTCCTGTATTCAAATTTGCTTATCAATGTAATAAAAAGAAGCATATTCACTACCTTGATGACTGGGAAATGTTTTACTGGAAACAAATAAAACCAGACAATCACAGCGTAAAATGGCCTCATACAATTTCATTCTCTGGTATTGCACATTTGTATTTTTATGGCATGACTACAATTAGGCAGTTATTTTTGCTTCAAGAGACACCGGGTGGTTGCGGGAGGGGAGGGGGGCATGGGGCTGATAGCATATACCATCCATGCGAAAAAAGAAGAAATCTCTTCAGAGTCTCAGCTGTCACTGAAATCTGAAATCCCATACAATGAAAGATGGCTTTGGGTAAGGGAGACATGTCAAGTAAATGCTCAAAGAAGAGGTCCCTTAAGGCAGGAGACTTCAGCCTTTCAGACAAAGGGCCCACCCACCTTTTGCCCTAACCTGACACCCAGGGCTATTTCCTCCACCATTCGGTCTTCTTCTAGCCTCCCCCCCCCCCCAGTTCCAGTCTTCTCTTAATCTCCATTTCTTGCCTACTCCTCCTCCAAAAACAAGGAGTATAAAATGATGATGCCAACCATAGACACTAAGTATGCAGGGCCCTGGATGCCCAGGCACCCACAAATTTCAAATGAAGGGGCCGGGCAGCCCAAGTTTCTATTCGGTGGTGTGTGCATACCCCAAAGAGTGTGTTAATGACATCAGTACGCTGACGTCATGCATGCACACATGCCGCAGGGTGTACCAATGTCACACATGCATGTGCGCACGTCACGGTGATGTTGGCATGCCCTGGGCACCCATTGCCGTGGGGGGAAGGCAATGTGCCTGATTCCAACAGTAGGCCTTAGGAAATCCTCCCCAGTCCCCATCTGGGTGCTCCAATTCACCCACTGAGAAAGCTTGCTGGGTTCCCCTCCACCCCATAACACTTCACATTCACACAACTCCACGTTCTCACAGAAGAAAACAAAGCACACAGCACTTACTGCAGGTGTCACAACTTCAAAATGCCAAGCCTTCTGAGGAGCCACTCAGTCTGGAGTTAATACAGTGGTACCTCGCACTGGCGGAGGAAGAGGGGGGGGAGCGCACCGCCCCTGGCACCACGATCCTGGTGGGGTGCCATCACGGCTGTCCCCCCCTGCGCTGGGCGCCATGCCCCCACAGGCAGTGCGTCATGCCCCCGGGACGCGCACCAGGCCCCTGGGATGTGTGCCCACCATGCCTCCGCCCCTGGTGCTGGAGCATAAAGCTCTGCCACTGGTACCTCATGTTACGTATTGTCCCCCTTATGAATGCTTCAGATTACACGCTCTGCTAACTCGGAAGTAGATGCCCATTGCTGCGAACTTTGCCCCAGGATGCGAGCGGAAGCCACGCTCCAGCGGTGCGGCAGCAGCGGGAGGCGCCATTAGCAAAAGCGCGCCTCATGTTACAAGCAGTTTCCGGTTATGAACGGACCTCCGGAACGGATTAAGTTCGTAACCAGAAGTACTGTTGTGCCATGCGCTGATGAAGTAAACGCATCAATGACAGAGTAGCCAGATAGCACAGGCAGGCAAAACTCCTACACCTTCCAGCAGTTGTCATGGGCAGATGAGACAATCCTCCCTTCTACACAACTTTTAAGGAGACAGGGGTCCTTCCTATGGAGCTTTACATCTGGCCACTGTCTTAACAAATGATAATGAAAGCCTGTCATTGTGAAAGTGCTTGGTCTTGATCAGGCATAGGCAAACTTGGCCCTCCAGATGTTTTGGGACTACAACTCCCATCATCCCTAGCTAACAGGACCAGTGGTCAGGGATGAGGGGAATTGTAGTCTCAAAACATCAGGAGGGCCGGGTTTGCCTGTGCCTGGTCTTGATGGACCTTGTAAATACCAGAGATATTCTTCTATGTTCAACAAAGGATCTGTTTCTAGTTGGTGGTACTCAGCTAGATGAAAGATTTCTGGCACTAGTACAGTGGTACCTCGGGTTAAGAACTTAATTCATTCCGGAAGTCCGTTCTTAACCTGAAACCGTTCTTAACCTGAGGTACCACTTTAGCTAATGGGGCCTCCCGCTGCCGCCACACGAATTCTGTTCTCATCCTGAGGTAAAGTTCTCAACCCAAGGTACTACTTCCAGGTTAGCAGAATCTGTAACCTGAAGCGTTTGTAACCTGAAGTTTTTGTAACTCAAGGTACCACTGTAAATTGCATATTGCACCTGCAACTGATCAGGTTATTTTGGCCCTTGAAGCAGAACATCCCAGGAGTGCCTTTCTCCCTCCCTGGCAGTAAATATATGACGGTGGTGATGGTGCTAACAATTATCTGCCCTTTCATGAAACTTACGAATCAGCTGCCTGAGATAGCTGCCCCAGAATTTAGGCATGGATTAAGCAAGGTATCCAGTTTATAGCTGTTGTATATAAGGAACCACGTATGCTCTGAAGATATACAATGCGGCAAGTTTTCTGAAGCTAAGCAGGGTTGAGTCTGGACAGTGTCTGGGTGAATCCCAAGAGAACAGAATCCCAATACAGCAGAAAGGCAAAATAGGGATAAAATAAATCTACACCTGCAGATTGTGGGACAGATTCAACTACCGTATTTTTCCGTGTGTAAGACTAGGTTTCCCCCCCTAAAAAAACAATGTCAAAAAAGGGGGCGTCTTATACTCTGAGCCATCTCCCCCCCCTTTCTTAAATCTGAGTCCCCCAAAATAGTCTTATACATGGGGGCGTCTTATAGACGGGAAAATACGGCAATCCGTGCACGTGTGGAACAACTTCTGCATCTGCAGCGGAACACTGTCTCTCTCCTCCCCCTGTGCATGTCCAGTGCCTTTCCCAAAACTGTTCCAGAGTGTGATGGCCTGGGATTCAGAGTCGGATGCTGAACCTGAGGAATCCCAGCCTGCACAGGATTCCCCGCCTCCAGGACCAGCTGAGCCAGGGCTGGGGCTGGGGCATGGGAATTCTCTTTGATAAAAGCCAAGGCCATTGATACTCAGGCTGGGTTTCCCTCCCTTGCTCTCCGAATAATCAACAAAACTCGTCTGTATAAACTGAAGGGTTCTGCCGCTGCAAAATGTTTGAGATCATCAGGGGGTTTGGGTTGGGTGTTCATCAGTATGCAGATGATACCCAGCTCTACCTCTCTTTTAAATCAGAACCAGTGAAGGCAGTGAAGGTCCTGTGTGAGTGTCTGGAGGTGGTTGGAGATTGGATGGCGGCTAACAGATTGAGGTTGAATCCTGACAAGACAGAAGTACTGTTTTTGGGGGACAGGGGGCGGGCGGATGTGGGGGACTCCCTGGTCCTGAATGGGGTAACTGTGCCCCTGAAGGACCAGGTGCACATCCTGGGAGGCATTTTGGACTCACAGCTGTCCATGGAGGCGCAGGACAATTCTGTGTCCAGGGCAGTTGTCTACCAGCTCCATCTGGTACGCAGGCTGAGACCCTACCTGCCTGCGGACTGTCTTGCCAGAGTGGTGCATGCTCTAGTTATCTCCCACTTGGACTACTGCAATGCGCTCTACGTGGGGCTACCTTTGAAGGTGACCCGGAAACTGCAATTAATCCATAACGCGGCAGCTAGACTGGTGACTGGGAGTGACCGCCGGGACCACATAACACCGGTCCTGAGAGATCTGCATTGGCTCCCAGTATGTTTCCAAGCACAATTCAAAGTGTTGGTGCTGACCTTTAAAGCCCTAAACGGCCTCAGTCCAGTATACCTGAAGGAGCGTCTCCACCCCCATCGTTCAGCCCGGACACTGAGATCCAGCACCGAGGGCCTTCTGGCGGTTCCCTCATTGCGAGAAGTGAGGTTACAGGGAACCAGACAGAGGGCCCTCTCACTAGTGGCGCCCGCCCTATGGAACACCCTCCCTTCAGATGTGAAGGAAATAAGCAGCTATCTTCTTTTTAAAAGCCATCTGAAGGCAGCCCTGTTTAGGGAAGTTTTTAATATTTAATGCTGTATTGTTTTTAACATTTGATTGGAAGCCGCCCAGAGTGGCTGGGGAAACTCAGCCAGATGGGCGGGGTATAAATAATAAATTATTATTATTATTATAAGGAACACGACGCCATGCTATTGAGAACGAATTCTGAAGCCGAAGAAAGATGGAGTTTGGTTGCCCTTTCCTGAAGAGGGATCAGTTTTCCATCGTTCAGGGAAATTGTTAAGCGAGATGCATCCATAGCTCCCAGTGAATATGGGATTTATTTGGAATCTTTACCCCTTCACAGTTCTTGAGGATTAGAGCCAGAAACTCATTCATTCTGAATCCCATCCCTGGCAATATTCTGAAGCCAATTTTGCCTCCTCATCTTGCTTAAAAAACACTGGATTTGAGATCACGCCACAGGATTTATTTGCAAGCAGAAATAAATCTTGGTTTATTTATTTATATTCCTAAAGCCATCTGTATGCAAAATCACTCATTATTGTAACAACTTTTTCTTTTTCCTTTTCCTTTTCTTTTCCTTTTTTTAAAGCCGTCACATGAAATGGCTGGAAGACTGTGGAAATATGGATTCAATCAGCAGCCCCTGGCTATTTTCTTTCTGCTTCAGTTATGAAAGGAGATGAGGTGTTTAAATTACTAGATTTCACATGTGGAACAAATAAGTCTGAAGGAAATAGCATCTGACTCCATCCAAGTTTGAATTACAAATTATTCTAGGACCCACTAGAGAAAGAGAGCAGTGGGGGAGACTAGAGAGAAAGAAAACACATTTGGGGAGATTCTTTGTCAAACAAAACAGCTTTTCAATCACTTTGTGGGCCCAATTTCTTCCTTATGTTGCATTAGCCAAGCAGTGCAAAGGCTCAGGGGCTCTTGTTGATACCACACTCGATGACTACTTATATTATGTGGTGATATATTTATCTGGCAATAAACATATCATGATGTTTGGGGATCTTTCTTCGTAAGGGGAGACACGGTTGTCTTGCCAAATGCAAGGTGGTTCTTTTAAAAAGAGATTCAGAAGTAGTACAAACACAAGTGAGTGAGAAGATTGAAGATTTTATTCTAAACAGCAAGCAATATATACATCACCAAGCAAGCACTTTAATCTGCCACTTGGAAGCCCTCAAGAAGTGGCGAAGTGACCCCCCCCATAGCCTCAGGTTGCCATCTGTCCGTGCACGAGCTTCTCCCTCTCTATGCCCAAAACCATCCAATTTATAGATAGATAGATAGATAGATAGATAGATAGATAGATAGATAGATATAGATAGATAGATAGATGATAGATAGATTAGATAGATAGATATAGATAGATAGAAAAGCAATGACAAACCTAGACAGCATCTTAAAAAGCAGAGACATCACCTTGCCAACAAAGGTCCGTATAGTTAAAGCTATGGTTTTCCCAGTAGTGATGGATGGAAGTGAGAGCTGGACCATAAAGAAGGCTGATTGCCAAAGAATTGATGCTTTTGAATTATGGTGCTGGAGGAGACTTTTGAGAGTCCCATGGACTGCAAGAAGATCAAACCTTTCCATTCTGAAGGAAATCAGCCCTGAGTGCTCACTGGAAGGTGAGGCTCCAAGACTTTGGCCCCCTCATGAGAAGAGAAGACTCCCTGGAAAAGACCCTGATGTTCGGAAAGGTGGAGGGCACAAAGAGAAGGGAACGGCAGAGGACGAGATGGTTGGACAGTGTTCTCGAAGCTACAAACATGAGTTTGAGGAAACTGCAGGAGGCAGTGGAAGACAGGAGTGCCTGGTCCATGGGGTCACGAAGAGTCGGACACGACTAAACAACTAAACAACAACAGATGATAGATGATAGATAGATAGATGATAGATAGATAGATAGATAGATAGATAGATAGATAGATATAGATAGATATAGATAGATAGATGATGATAGATAGATAGATGATAGATAGATAGATAGATAGATAGATAGATAGATAGATAGATATAGATAGATGATGATAGATAGATAGATGATAGATAGATGGCCCGTATAGCTTGCCTGACTGGCTGTGTGCAGATTATTCATTAGCTACCCTCTCCCAATGCCTTTCTTCAGGGGTGCCCAAACGTTTTTCAAAGAGGCCAGATTTGATGAAGTGAACATTCGTGAGGACCGACCAATGTTGTTGAGCTTTTTTTAGGATTGAAGTTTTAGGACTGATTTAGGACCGATTTTAACCCAGGATATACTGCCACAGGGGATTGGATTAAATCGATCGGTGGGCCGGTTTGGGCCCCCGAATCGGACTTTGGGCATGCCTGTCTTACTTTCTCCAAACAATGTCCAACATCAAAGAAGGTTATCATCACTATCTCTTCCTTCTAACAGATTAGGACATTAAAGGCTGTTCTCAACCATCAAAGAGCTTAACAGGAGATAGGGAAAAGGAAGGAACAGGGGGCAGGAAGAGGGCAACTGAGCTAGACCACTAACTCCTCGAAATACAAATATCTTCTGGATAGATTGCCCATACAAAGGTAAAGGATGGACTGTTCTCCCACTGTGCCTGTAGGAAAGACTCACCTTATCCAAGGGACGTATCTTTAGACATGTCTCTATTTGTGTTTGTTTTCTGTGCAGTGAGTTCAGATAGTTCTCTCATCTAGCTTTCTCACATGCTCTGAAACCAATACAGCTTAAAGGTGAAGGTAAAGGGACCCCTGACCATTAGGTCCAGTCGTGGCCAACTCTGGGGTTGCGGCGCTCATCTCGCTTTATTGGCCGAGGGAGCCGGCTTACAGCTTCCGGGTCATGTGGCCAGCATGACTAAGCTGCTTCTGGCGAACCAGAGCAGCGCACGGAAACGCCGTTTACCTTCCCGCCGGAGCAGTACCTATTTATCTACTTGCACTTTGACGTGCTTTCAAACTGCTAGGTTGTCAGGAGCAGGGACTGAGCAATGGGAGCTCACCCCGTCGCGGGGATTCGAACCACCGACCTTCTGATCGGCAAGTCCTAGGCTCTGTGGTTTAACCCACAGTGCCACCCACGTCCCATACATAATACAGCTTAACATAACACAAATTTGCATCACAGCAATGGAGAAGTACAGCTGAACTGTTGCAGCTACATGGGCAACAGCACCATTGCAGCTGCACCGGCAGGAGCCAGGAGGTCTTCTTCCTTTGCCTTAGAAACCTGTAGGCCTGGAGAAAGCAGTGTGCTTGGAGGTTGTCTTCCTTCTGGCATCGAGATCGGAAAAGCTATTCCCTCTGGTGCAATGCAGCTTCCATGTCAAATGGTGCCAAGAGCATTCTGCAGAGAAGCAGCAGCAAAAAACTGAATGCAGCCGCCAAGTAACACTATCATTTCCCCCCCTTACTAATTGACCTTGTCAAGATAATTATTGCAGATTGTAAGATGCTGGCAGGTTGGGTGGAATTTTCCATGGTTCAGCGTATTACGCGCTTTAGAACAGTCTGCTGTATTAAGTGGAAAGCGCACTTGGGCTGTTTCTCAAGACAAACGCCTTCATTTGAATGGGATGGGTTTTAACGGTGCAGTAAGCTGACATGTTCACAGCCCACGGCCTCCCTATGTTGTCAGCATCCATTTTGTGCAAACAGGTCACAGGTAACAGAGTGACAAATATTTTAAACAAATATTTTAAAAAACCACACTTCTGAGTGCCCTTGGAACTTCTCCTTCCGGTTTCCCAACATTTCTCGCAGAGCTCCAGCTGCTGATTTCTTTTCTTTTGCCATTTCTCTGCTTGCATTTGCTGCTTTTGCCTATGTCAGTGACTTCTGTGCTCCAATATCACAGTGCAGCCTGGCAGGCAAAGGCTTCAATAGTGGCCTGAGTTCTTGGTGTGCTTTCTTCTTGGTATATTTACTAACAAGAACTCCAATTTATTTAACATTAATGGCAGGCAGAGGTGGCATGCCCCCCCTTTGACTGTCATTGGCTGGACTGCTCTGATGTCAGAGTGATGCAGGGCCAGGGCCGGATATAGGTTTGATGAGGCCCTCAGCTACTGAAGGTAATGGGGCCCTTTATATGTCCACCTGTCCTTTGTCAACAACAAATTGTCGCTTTTGTGTGTGTTTAATACATGCTGTATGGTAATTTATGGACCTAAAAGGTATCTAAAGCCATTTGCACATAACAAAATATGTATTTTATTAAAGTAATTGTTGAACTGAAATACAATTAAGAAGTATATACCAGTCCATGCAGAATGTAGGCACCCTAAATATTTTTTGTTGTTTAGTCGTTTAGTCGTGTCCGACTCTTCGTGACCCCATGGACCAGAGCACGCCAGGCACTCCTGTCTTCCACTGCCTCCCGCAGTTTGGTCAAACTCTTGTTAGTAGCTTCGAGAACACTGTCCAGCCATCTCATCCTTTGTCGTCCCCTTCTCCTTGTGCCCTCCATCTTTCCCAACATCAGGGTCTTTTCCAGGGAGTCTTCTCTTCTCATGAGGTGGCCAAAGTACTGGAGCCTCAGCTTCAGGATCTGTCCTTCCAGTGACCCCTCAGGGCTGATTTCCTTAAGAATGGATAGGTTTGATCTTCTTGCAGTCCATGGGACTCTCAAGAGTCTCCTCCAGCACCATAATTCAAAAGCATCAATTCGTCGGCGATCAGCCTTCTTTATGGTCCAACTCTCACTTCCATACATCACTACTGGGAAAACCATAGCTTTAACTATAGAAATGAGCAAATCAGTGATATTTTAGGGAGCAGACTAGCAGGCAGGGTCCATTACTTACATCAGGCTTCCTCAACCTCAGCCCTCCAGATGTTCTGAGACCACAATCCCCACCATCCCTGACCACTGGTCCTGCTAGCTAGGGATCATGGGAGTTGTAGGCCAAAAACATCTGGACGGCCGAGGTTGAGGAAGCCTGACTTACATCATAGGAGCCTACACAACACAAAAGAAAACACTGTTGCTGTATGTAGGTTTTATTTTATTTGTTGTTTATCTTATATTTTGGAAATGTACATCCAGGGATTTTTCCTTAAAATTTTTTGGGGGCCCCAAGAGAGTCGGGCCCAAAGCTATAGCTTGTTTAGCTTATACGTAAATCTGGCACTGTGCATGTCACACTTGGGCTTGGAAATGTTTGCCAGGAATGTGTTGGGAACTGAATCCCACAATGGCCCATGAAAGGATCAGAAAGGCAGGGTATAAATATTTAAGCTGCTGGTTAGGCACAGCTCTAGTGCATATTAGAATCCAGGGGTGCCAACTTGAATAAAATATTGGGGGTGGGGCAGGTAAGCCCCACCCTGCATAATTGATCGCACTATTTGAATGCAAATGTTTATCAACTTTGGGAGCCCCTGGCCCCTCAGATATTTTATGGGGGGCCCTGAAGGGACCTCAGCCCCTAGGAGTTGGCTCCTATACATAACATTGAACAGTTGGAAGCGACACCTTGAGTCATCTAGTCGGATTCCCTGCAATGCAGTATTTTTTTTTTTTTTTTTTTTGCACAACGTGGTGCTTGAACACAGGATCTTGAGATTAAGAGTCTCATGCTTTACCAGCTGCATTACAGGAAAACAGAAACACAGAAAGCTGACTTACACGGAATCACACTGTTGGTCCATCTAGTTCAATACTGTCCCCACGGGCAAGCAGTAGCTCTCCAGGGCTTCAGACAGCGGTCTCTGCCAGCCATTCATGAAAATGCTGAGCATTGGACCTGGAGTCTCCTGCGTACTCTTCCACTCTTCCACTGAGTTACAACCCTTCTCCAAACAACAGGATTCAAACCAGGAATTTCCTGATTAATAGACCAATCTCTACGGTACAAACCAGTGAAGGCAGTGAAGGTCCTGTATAAGTGTCTGGAGGCGGTTGGAGGATGGATGGTGGCTAACAGATTGAGGTTGAATCCTGACAAGACAGAAGTACTGTTTTTGGGGGACAGGAGGTGGGTGGGCGTGGAGGACTCCCTGGTCCTGAATGGGGTAACTGTGTCCCTGAAGGACCAGGTGCACAGCCTGGGAGTCATTCTGGATTCACAGCTGTCCATGGAGGCGCAGGACAATTCTGTGTCCAGGGCAGCTGTCTACCAGCTCCATCTGGTATGCAGGCTGAGACCCTACCTGCCCATGGACTGTCTCGCCAGAGTGGTGCATGCTCTGGTTATCTCTCGCTTGGACTACTGCAATGTGCTCTATGTGGGGCTACCTTTGAAGGTGACCCAGAAACTACAACTAATCCAGAATGCGGCAACTAGACTGGTGACTGGGAGCAGCCGCCGAGACCATATAACCCCGGTCTTGAAAGACCTACACTGGCTCCCAGTACTTTCCCAAGCACAATTCAAAGTGTTGGTGCTGACCTTTAAAGCCCTAAACGGCCTCGGCCCAGTATACCTGAAGGAGCGTCTCCACCTCCGTCATTCTGCCCGGACGCTGAGGTCCAGCGCCGAGGGCCTTCTGGCAGTTCCCTGGCTGCGAGTTGCCAAGTTACAGGGAACCAGGCAGAGGACCTTCTCAGTAGTGGCGCCCGCCCTGTGGAACGCCCCCTCACAAGATGTCAAAGAGAAAAATAACTACCAAACTTTTAGAAGACATCTAAAGGCAGCCCTGTTTAGGGAAGCTTTAAATGTTTAATAGGTTATTGTATTTTAGTGTTTTGTTGGAAGCCGCCGAGAGTGGCTGGGGAAACCCAGCCAGATGGGTGGGGTATAAATAATAAATTATTATTATTATTATTATTATTATTATTATTATTATTATCTCAGAAGTAAGACCCATTAAGTTCAATGATCCTTACTCCCAGGTGCATAGCATTGCAGTGATACCAACAGCAGCCTTACTCACTGAAAAACCCATGTATGCCATGGGACAAATGGCCGATAAGTAGAAATTTATTGCGCTAGAAAGGCCCCCCCGAACCACTCCTTTTTTGCTTTAGCGGCCCAACAAAGTCAAACTGATGGCTTTGTATTTGCATGAATCACTGGCTAACCTGTCTTGCAGCATTTTATATTGATTGATTTGTCTGCTTCCCTGGTTTAGACGATGCCCTAAAGGGGGGGGGGGAGTCATCTCCAGGGACAGCGTGCCAGAACATCACTGCAGGGTGTTCGGCAGTAGCCTCCTGCAAATTCGAGCCATTAACATGACAGCACATCTGATCTCGACAGGGCAGAGCTGCTGTCATCTCTTGCTCCCGTCTCCCCACCTGGGAACGGCCGCTTTTAAATGGCAGCAGCCAATGCCTGGTGCATTGGGGGATTGAAAAGCTTAGCAGGCCGTGCTCTTCGCAGCGGCTCCAGAAATCTAAGTGCTGCGACTAAAATAGAACGGGGAGATAAATTGCGTGGCTTTGGCCAAATGGCATATGCCTTTAATTCCAAATACGAGCTGCTGAAACTTGCCGATGTCATTAGTTTAGAGCGGAAGCAGGGTGTACATCATGGCCAACGCTGAAGATTAAGTCAATTCAATGTGAGAACATCTACTGGACTCGAAGCAGCATTAAGGAAAAATTGCGCCAGGTGGAACCTCAGATTTGGGAATTCTGTACTGCAGCAGTGAAATATACTCAGAGTCGCAAAGTGATTTCATGCTCTTTATTCAGCTCATAGTGGTGAGGAGGAATGAATAATTGTCCCCTCACAGTATCTGCTTTATATACATTATTTACACAATGGGCTGCACATGATTGGCTAATTCTGGAATTCTACTGTAAGCCAATCAGGTTGTGGATTCACTTCTATCTGGAGCAGGATTGGGTGGTTCCTGCCAACCAATCATACTGCTGCATTGTTCTAGGACCAATCAGACTGCTGCATTCTGAATCCTATTGTTCTAGGACCAATCAGACTGCTGCCTTTTGGATCCTATTGTTCTAGGACCAATCAGACTGCTACAGTTTGGATCCTATTCAACTCAGTACATAACACCCCTCCCCTCTAAGTTCCAGTCCTGCCCGGGAGGTCGCATTCATAGTCCTCAAGGTATGCCGGCGGCCTACGTGTGCGTTGTGGCCTGGGGTGTTCCCTGGTCCGGGCTCCGGGTTCTGGCTCGTGTTCCAAGGATGCTGGCTGTGATGCGGCTGTTTGGTCTGGTGCAACCGGCTCGCTCAGTCGTGGTTCTGGTTCCGGTGTCCTTTCGGCCTCACGGGTCCTCTCTGTATTTACTGATTCTGCCTCTCCTGCTGGCCCCTCCTGCTCTATGGGCCTCACTGCCCCGCTGTTCCCTTGGGACTCCTCTGACCTGTCCTCCTCCTGGTTTTCTCCCGGGAATCGTCGCCGTATCTGGTCGCAGTGGCGGCGCCAGCATTGCCCCCCATCCGTTAGCACCTCGTACGACACGGGGCCAGTGACCCTGGTGATTGTGGCGGGTACCCATGCTGGGCCTGCCCCAAAATTCTTTGCGTACACTGGGTCCTGGGCCTCGAAGGTCCGGGGGTTCCTGCCTTCCCCCACCACTACCTCATCCTGAGCTCTATCGGGGTGAAGGCGGTCCAATCTGATTGCAAGGCGCCGACCCATTAGTAGTTCAGCGGGGCTCCGGCCAGTCGTTGAGCTGGGGGTGCTGTGCTGTGCTAGAAGGAATGTGGCAAGGCGGTACTCCCAGTCCCCTTGCGTCATGCGGCGAAGGGTGTCCTTGGTGGTCCGCACCATGCGTTCTGCTTGGCCATTGGTGGCAGGGTGGAACGGCGCCGAACGGATGTGGCGGATGGCGTTCTGCGCTGTGAAGGTTTGGAATTCTCCTGACGTAAATGCAGTCCCGTTGTCTGAGACGAGAGTGTCAGGGAGCCCGTGGGTTGCAAACAGCCTGCGTAGTACCCGGATGGCTGCGGACGTGGAAGTGGACGGTACCAGTGCGACTTCCAGCCATTTGGTGTAGGAGTCCACCACTATGAAGAATGTTTTCCCCTGAAAGGGGCCAGCGAAATCCACATGCAGGCGTGACCATGGTGCTCGGGCGGACTCCCAGGACTGGACTGGGGCCCTTGGGGGGTCTGGGCGGGATTCTTGGCAGGCCTGGCAGTGTTTGACCCAGGCCTCTATCTCTCCATCGATCCCCGGCCACCACACATAACTCCTGGCAAGGGCCTTCATTCTTACTACCCCTGGATGTGTCTCGTGTAGGGCTGTGAGGACCCTTTTGCAGAGGGGCTGGGGAACAACGACTCTGCTTCCCCATAACAGGCACCCCTTGTGGGCCGACAGTTCATGTTTGCGGGTTGTGTAGCCGGCGAATTCTGGCCCGGGGCTGCTGCTGGGCCATCCCCTCCACACCCAGTCCAGGACCCGGGAGATGACCCTATCTTTCTTGGAATGGTGTGCAACTTCTTGTGCCTGAATGGGGCGGTCGGGAAGCAGCTCCAGGCTCATAACCTCTTGTGCAGGTGCTGGGTCAGGGCCTGTTTCCGGTAGTGGTAGCCTGCTGAGGGCGTCCGCATGGCCCATCGCCTTCCCAGGTCGGTGAATCAGTGCATACTGGTAGCTGGCAAGGAAAATTGACCACCTGAGGACGCGAGGAGACAGCACTTGGGGGGTCTGCTTTTCGGGGGCAAACAAGCCAAGCAACGGCTTGTGGTCAGTCACCACGGTGAAGGGCCGCCCGTACAAGAAATCATGGAATTTTTTTACTCCCTTTACGATTGCCAGACCCTCCTTGTCGATTTGCGAGTAGTTCCGCTCGGTTGTGTTGAGTGTCTGGGAAAAGTACGCCACCGGTACCTCTCTTCCATCCGGGAGTTGGTGCCCCAGGACAGCTCCAATGCCATAGGGTGAGGCGTCGCATGCTAGCACCACCGGCAGCCTCTCGTCGAAGTGTGCCAAGACCGAGTTTGAGACAAGCAAGTCCTTGACTGCCTGGAATGCGGCCTCCTGGCGCTGGCCCCACACCCAAGGGGCCCGCTTGTCCAGGAGTCTGTGTAGGGGCTCCGCTACCGCCGCCTTGTGGGGAAGGAAGGAATGGTAAAAGTTCAATAGTCCCAAGAAGGCCTGAAGTTCAGTCTTGCTCTTGGGCGCTGGGGCATCACAAATGGCCCGTACCTTGTCCCCAGTCGGGTGGACCCCTTCTGCGTCCACCATAAATCCCAGAAAGTCCACCTGAGGCACTCCTAGTAGACATTTTTCCCGCTTCACCTTGAGACCCGCCGTCTGGAAACGGTGTAGAACGGTGCGGAGGCGGTCCTCAAACTCCTCTGGTGTGGGGCCGGCAATCAACACATCATCGAAGAAGGGGGTGACGCCAGGAATCCCTTTAAGGAGAGAGTCCATTATATTCTGGAATATGCCTGGTGCCACGCTGACACCGAATTGCAGCCGCTTTACCCTGAACGCTCCTCTGTGCGTCACAATCGTCTGTGCCTCTGCTGTGGCCTCATCTACTGGCAGCTGTTGATATGCTTGGGCCAAGTCCAGCTTGCCAAAAATTTTCGACCCAGCCAGGGTGGCAAGGACATGGCTGACCACTGGCACTGGGTATGCGTGGGCCGTGAGGGCCTTGTTTATGGTACATTTGTAGTCTGCGCAGATGCGGACCGAACCATTAGGCTTGACGGGTGTGACGATTGGGGTTTCCCAGGGAGCATTAGGCACCGGCTCCAGCACTCCTTGCTCTACGAGTCGGTCCAATTCCTCGTCTATACGGGGTTTCAAGGCGAACGGGACCCGGCGGGCCTTGAGCCTGACCGGTCGTACTGCGGGGTCAAGCTGTAGCGCAATGGGGGGGCCCGTATACTGTCCCAATTTCCCATCGAAAACCCCTGGAAATTCCTTGCATATGGCGTCCACGTCCACTTGTAAGCTAGTGTGGTTCACCCCGGTGACAGCTAGCCCCAGTGGTCCAAACCATGCCAATCCCAGTAAGCTAATGTAGGGGCCCTTGACCACAAGCAAGTCCAGTTGCCGCGTCCGCCCTCGGTATTGCACCCTGAAGGTCCCCACCCCCATTGTGGGGACCTTACGTTTCTGGAAGTCCCGGAGGGTGAATGGGGCCGGCCTGAGTTTGGGACCCCCAGTGGGACACAGTTTCCTTAAGGTCCTTGCCGAGATTATGGATAGAGTTGAACCTGTGTCAAGCTCCATGCGGCATGGGGCCCCCTCTATCTGTACCTCTACATAAATTTTCTCTACGTTGGGGTGGGGCAACTGGTATACCTGGAAGTCCGTGAGCTCCGTCGAGTTGCCTTGGTGCGTTGGGCCCCGGGACCTGGGGCTCTTGGATTGGTCATCTGATGCCTGGTGTCGGGTGGGCCGAGCCCGACACACCCGGGCGATGTGTCCCGATTTTCTGCACTGCCTGCACTCTGCGTTGCGGAAACGGCAGGTCCTCCTCTCGTGACTCTCCCCGCAGCTTGCGCAGTTCCCTCCTTCTCGTCGAGGCAGCTGTGGTCTGTGCGCTGCTTGAGTGCGCTGCTGTACTCGGTGCACCTCCTCCCTGTCGGATCCTGAGTCGTCGGTGAGGTCTTCATGGTGGACCCTCGGTTGGGATGGCAGGCTCGGCCGTGCCTCTTGGGTCGACCTCTCGGCAGCTTCTGTTGCCAGGGCCTCCTCCAGAGCGACCTGGAACGTTAGGTCCTTCTTAGCGTAGAGGCGTCGTTGCAGCTTCTCATCCTTCAGGCCACCGACGAGGCGGTCACGAAGCATGTTCTCCAGCTCTGAGAAGTTGCAGAACCGGGCGGCTTGGCGGAGAGAGGTCACAAACCCAGTTATGGTTTCCCCAGGGGCTTGCCGCTTTGCGTAGAAGGCATTTCGACGAGCCACCACTGAGGGCTGCGGCGAAAAGTGCCCCTTCAGCTGTTCCATTATTGTTTTGTATGGAACAGTAGCGACGTCTTCAGGCGCAAGGAGAGCCCGGGCGATTTCAAACGTCTCCTCTCCGCAGACGCTGAAGAATATCGCCCTCTTCTTGGCGTCTTCTTCGTCGGTGACCCCTTTGGCTTCTAGGAGGAAGGTGAAACGGGAGGCGTACGCTTCCCAGTCTCCAGATGCTGGGTTGAATGGCGAGAAGCTGCTGTTGGCTGCCATTCTGAGTTCCTTGTGCCCCGGAGCTGAAGCCTGGATACACGGTGCGAGGCAGCGGTGCGGCAGTTGGCGGTGCTGCGGTGCTGTGTGTGGCAGTCAGCTCAGCGGGATCCCACCTTCGTCGCCAGTGAAATATACTCAGAGTCGCAAAGTGATTTCATGCTCTTTATTCAGCTCATAGTGGTGAGGAGGAATGAATAATTGTCCCCTCACAGTATCTGCTTTATATACATTATTTACACAATGGGCTGCACATGATTGGCTAATTCTGGAATTCTACTGTAAGCCAATCAGGTTGTGGATTCACTTCTATCTGGAGCAGGATTGGGTGGTTCCTGCCAACCAATCATACTGCTGCATTGTTCTAGGACCAATCAGACTGCTGCATTCTGAATCCTATTGTTCTAGGACCAATCAGACTGCTGCCTTTTGGATCCTATTGTTCTAGGACCAATCAGACTGCTACAGTTTGGATCCTATTCAACTCAGTACATAACAAGCAGTTAGAAATTACTGAGCCAAATTGCTCCCCACCCCCATCTCCTCCCATAGTTGTCAACCCAGCAGATTTACCGTATTTTTTGCTCTATAAGACTCACTTTTTCCCTCCTAAAAAGTAAGGGGAAATGTGTGTGCATCTTATGGAGCGAATGCAGGCTGCGCAGCTATCCCAGAGGCCAGAACAGCAAGAGGGATTGCTGCTTTCACTGCGCAGCGATCCCTCTTGCTGTTCTGGCTTCTGGGATTCAGAATATTTTTTTCTTGTTTTCCTCCTCCAAAAAGTAGGTGCGTCTTGTGGTCTGGTGCATCTTATAGAGCAAAAAATAGGGCACTTTATTATTTATTATTACATTTATTTTTGAATCAATTTTTTATCCATTCCTCCCAACCCCAACATAAAATATAATAGAGGTCAAAGTAATCCAACAGAAAGGATCTACGATTCTCTGATTCTTTGAAAACTGGGTGGGGGGCAATGAATGCAGATTTTACCTTTCAACAGGAGTCTAGCTTCTACATCTACACTCATCCCTCTATGTCCTCTATCCAGGCAATCCAGAAGCATGAGAAGAGTTCAAGGATGCATTCCAGTCAGGCAAAAATGAAGCAATGCCTGGAGAAGGGTGTGGCTTGAAGATAAAGAATGTGTGCCCTGGAGAGAATCCCAGCTGACAGACAGAGAGGCCTGAAGGTCCACATTTGCTGCCCTGGACCTGAGGTTCCCCCTGTTGTTAAAAAAAAAAATTACAAATATTACCAGACACCACAAGCTACCAAGGAAGCAGGTCCTGGCTATGCACTGTGCCTCTGGGGTTGCCACTGCTTAGAGAATTGGGGCAAGTGTAATAATATTGTTAAATAATATAGTTATATATATAAAACCCCAACCGTTTACTCTTGATTTCCCCCCAAAACAGACCTTTAGATCCCTGCTGTAAGGCAGGGGTCAGCAAACTTTTTCAGCAGGGGGCCGGTCCACTGGCCCTCAGACTTTGTGGGGGGCCAGACAATATTTGGGGGGGAGGAACGAATTCCTATGCCCCACAAATAACCCAGAGATGCATTCTAAATAAAAGGACACATTCTACTCATGTAAAAACAAAGGAGCCCTCCAGTAAAAGTAATTCTGGCCAGAGATGGATAGTTTTCACACGTGGTATCTTGCCACTTGAAAAAACCAAGGTGGGGTGGGGATTATGCTTCCTCATGTTAGTAAACCGATATATATGTTCCAAGTTCGCTGCGGTGCAGATTAATGTGTTTATTTACCTAAGTAGTTTTAACCATTGCTTCCTGACCCAGGACTTGGCGGTTGCGTGAGGGTGGTTTGAGATACACACGGACACCGTTAAAGCTCTGAGATGCATGATCTATTTAAGGAAAAGCAATACTCGAAGCAACCCTGCGGTAAAGTAGTAAAAGATTTAGCAGCCCTGGCAGCCCAAGATATACACAAGGCAGTAAAATATTACACCTCCTCTAGGACTCAGCATAATCAAAGGGCGGCAAAGAAATAAACCCTTGACAAGAGGCCGAATATGAAAGTCAAATGACTTAGCAATAAAAGTGCCCCTGTACCATTCTGCAGCCCAGATTCTGCCTGCCCCATCTGAATCCTGCCTGTTATTGAGGATGCAAGGCAGTTCCTTTTCCCCTCAGTGTCTGTTGGGTCGTTCTGCTGCATAGTTGACATTTTAATGGCATTGTAACATTCTCATGCCTGAGATCAAGTTCCTTCAAAATGAACTTCGGGCAGCGGCTGGAATGAGAGTTCTTCGGTGCAAGAGGTGCAATTATAACTTTACAGGAGCCTGAAAATTGCTGCAGGATATTCCCAGCAGGAATTAGGTGACCAGCGGTGACCAAGCAGCAGCACGGATTGCCAGATTCAGAAAGCTATTAAAATATCGAAGCACCACTTAGCACGGAAAGAAAATCCGGCCCCGTCTGCTTTCCTGCAGTCCTTAAATAACCACTCTGCATTTAAATTGAGATTCTTTAAAGATCTTTGTGAGCCCTTAAAAAAAAATAAAAACGATATAGTAGCTCTGAATGAAGACCAGGGGCTTATATGACCAGAGACCTGTCTCAGTGTCAGCAAGTGAAGATGTTGAAATGCTAAGAGCACTTGACGCTGGAGAGTTTTTTTGTGGTTTAGTCAGGAGAGGCTCTAACTAACTGGCAGAGGCACACATAGTGTTCATGCTGCTGAATAAATGCGACCGGATAAATACTCCAGTTGACAGTCATTGTCCACAGACTTGAGATGTTACTTGTTACAGAGTTCTTACTTGGATATAAGTAAACATCTGAAGGCAGACCTGTTTAGGGAAGCTTTTGATGTTTGACGGACTATTATATTTTAATATTTCGTTGGAAGCCACCCAGAGTGGCTGGGGAAACCCAGCCAGGTGGGTGGGGTATAAATAATAATAATAATAATAATAATAATAATGTTGTTATTGTTGTTATGTCCAGCCTACGGATGGAGAGGAAATTCCCACTTATTTAACTTATATGCAGAATTCATCATGCGAAAGGCTGGGCTGGATGAATCCCTAGCCAAAATTAAGATTGCCGGAAGAAATATCAACAACCTCAGATATGCAGATGACACAACCTTGATGGCAGAAAGTGAAGAGGAATTAAAGAACGTTTTAATGAGGGTGAAAGAGGAGAGCGCAAAATATGGTCTGAAGCTCAACATCAAAAAAACGAAGATCATGGCCACTGGTCCCATCACCTCCTAGCAAATAGAAGGGGAAGAAATTGAGGCAGTGAGAGATTTTACTTTATTGGGCTCCATGATCACTGCAGATGGTGACAGCAGCCACAAAATTAAAAGGCGCCTGCTTCTTGGGAGAAAAGCAATGACAAACCTAGACAGCATCTTAAAAAGTAGAGACATCACCTTGCCGACAAAGGTCCGTATAGTAAAAGCTATGGTTTTCCCAGTAGTGATGTATGGAAGTGAAAGCTGGACCATAAAGAAGGCTGATCGCTGAAGAATTGATGCTTTTGAATTCTGGTGCTGGAGGAAACTCTTGAGAGTCCCATGGACTGCAAGAAGATCAAACTGATCTATTCTTAAGGAAATCAGCCCTGAGTGCTCACTGGAAGGACAGATCGTGAAGCTGAGGCTCCAATACTTTGGCCACCTCATGAGAAGAGAAGACTCCCTGGAAAAGACCCTGATGTTGGGAAAGATGGAGGGCACAAGGAGAAGGGGGCGACAGAGGACGAGATGGTTGGACAGTGTTCTTGAAGCTACCAGCATGAGTTTGACCAAACTGCGGGAGGCAGTGGAAGACAGGAGTGCCTGGTGTGCTCTGGTCCAGGGGGTCACGAAGAGTCGGACACGACTAAACGACTAAACAACAACAAAGCTGCATGTGAACCGTGAGCACAGCCATCCCTTGAAATGTGCACTTCTCTGAATTTTGCCGTGTTCTTCAGCCAGGCACTGTGTGCTGAAGTGCATATACTAGGGTAAAGTGTGCATATATTAATGCAACATTCATTGTAACAGGGGAAATCACTTGCAAAAATATGTATATTAGGCAAAATTGCGTTAAAAATGCGCATATTAGGAAAAATTGCGTTAAAAATGCGCATATTAGGAAAAATTCACTCTAAAATGCTGGGGAATTTTCACAGCTACTTTAAAAAATAATAATAATCACAAACTGATGTGGAAATAGAAAGAACTACATAGATACATTACATTTTTAAATTTGTATGCTACCTTTGCATAGTTCAAACCATGCTTACAACAGGGGGGGAAATGAAATCATAACATAACGAAAGGAGTCACAAACAATAAATAAAAGATATAAAATACACAACCAGACTGAACGATTTCAGCATAAATCATAAAATCTAACATAAAGATACAAAAAGAATAGTAGAAATAACAGCAACAACCCCCTCCAACAAAGCCCCCTAACTTATCTTAAAGACCATTGTAAACAGCTGAAATTGTGAGTAAGATTGGGATAACACTTGTAGTTTAATGGTGAATTTTGGGCACAATGGAGATGTAAAAGATTTGGATTATCATAAATGATGCAGGAGGAAATGATTAACAATAGGACCCACAAGGGGGAGGAAGGAAGTCCAGGAGATTCATTGGAATCTTGTTTTTATGTTGGATATGTGTCTGTAAAATTTTAATCTGAAAAACCAAATAAACAAATATTATTTTTTTAATTGTCGTAACTTGCCCTGGGGCCTGTTGGTGAATGGTGGGCAATAAAATATAATGAAATAATAATAATAAAGGTTTCAAAACTTAGGCCCAGATTTATACATAGAGGTAACACTCTACGCTGCCCTTGAGACTGACCTAGAAACTCCAGCGGGTGCAGAATGCTGCAGCGAGACTCCTTACAGGGTCCTCGCTGCGAGATCACATTCACCCGGTGCTATGCCAGCTGCACTGGCTCCCGGTGGAGTACAGGATCAGGCTTAAGGTGCTGGTTTTAACCTTTAAAGCACTATACAGCCTAGGACCCTCGTACCTACGGGACCGCCTCTCCTGGTATGTCCCATGGAGGACCTTACGGTCTTCAAATAAAAGCATCTTGGAGATCCTGAGCCACAGGGAGGTTAGACTGGTCTTGAGCAGAGCCAGGGCTTTTTCGGCTGTGGCCCCGATCTGGTGGAACGCTCTGTCACAAGAGACTAGGGCCCTGCGGGACTTGACATCTTTCTGCAGAGCCTGCAAGACGGAGCTGTTCCACCAGGCCTTCTGTAATCTTCATAGAACTCTAGCCCGATGGTTGCCATTAATTTGATTCTGAATTGATTCTAGAATGTATTTTTATTAATTGACTGTGTGGTTTCATGTACACTGTGCTATTTTTACTTGTTGTTAGCTGCTTTGGCCGGGGAAGGTGGGATATAAATAAATTATTATTATTATTATTATTATTATTATTTCTCCAGACTTGGATATGGAGAAACAGTACTTGTAAAAATTCCACCAACAGCCAATTGCAAAGGGTTGAGAAAAATCCCACTTCCAGGGCATTCGTAACAAGTACAATTGCAATTAGAATTTGCAGCAGTTCAGTAGTATAGTAATGACTATTTCCCCCAATATTTTACCATTTTAGTCACACATATCATGCGCCTGTTGAGCTGAGGTGCAGTGGAGAATGCTGTACTCTACCCACAAATGCTGAAGAAAGGCTCATCTGCTAGTCTGCTGCTGTACTTGGAATGAGAGGAAATAATAATAATAATAATAATAATAATAATAATAATAATAATTAGAGTATTATAATTAGAGTAGAGACATCACCTTGCCAACCACGGTCCGTATAGTAAAAGCTATGGTTTTCCCAGTAGTGATGTATGGAAGTGAGAGCTGGACAATAAGTGAGAGCTTATGGCAGTGGAAGACAGGAGTGCCTGGCGTGCTCTGGTCCATGGGGTCATGAGTCAGACACGACTAAACGACTAAACAACAACAACAACAAATTATTATTTCCACCCAGCCCATCTGGGCGACTTTCAACAGAATATTAAAAACACAATAAAACATCAAACTTTAAAAACTTCCCTAAACAGGGCTGCCTTCAGATGTCTTCTAAAAGTCGGATAGTTGCATATTTCCTTGACATCTGATAGGAGGGCCAGTGAAGAAGAAGAAGAGTTTGGATTGATATCCCGCTTTATCTCTACCCGAAGGAGTCTCAAATCGGCTAACATTCTCCTTTCCCTTCCTCCCCCACAACAAACACTCTGTGAGGTGAGTGGGGCTGAGAGACTTCAGAGAAGTGTGACTGGCCCAAGGTCACCCAGCAGCTGCATGTGAAGGAGTGGGGAAGCGAACCCGGTTCACCAGATTCCGAGTCTACCGTTCTTAACCACTACACCATGCTGACTTCACCACAGTAGCGAAGCTGCATGCTCTGGCACCGGGGGCGGAGAGCAGCTGGGCGCGTGACTGGCACACGTCCAGGGGGGCATGTCGCCCGTGGGGGCATGGCACTTGGCGTGGTGGGAGGTGCACAGCGTGTGTCGGGGCAGCCGCAATGGTACCCCCCTCCCCAATGGTGCCAGCGCCAGTGCGCCTCCCTGCCCCCCCATTCCTCCGCCAGTGGGGAGGGCATTCCACAGAGTGGGAGCCACAACCGAGAAGGCCCTCTGCCTGGTTCCCTGCAACCTCACTTCTCATGGTGAGGGAACCCCAGAAGGCCTTCGTCGCTGGACCTCAGTGTCCGGGCAGAACAATGGGGGTGGAGACGCTCCTTCAGGTATACTGAGCGAGGCAGTTTGGGGCTTTCAAGCTCAGCACCAACACTTTGAATTGTGCTCGGAAACATACTGGGAGCCAATGTAGGTCTTTCAGGACCAGTGTTATATGGTCTTGACGACTATATAACACCATCATTGCCTCAGGCAGCTTATGTCTGCTCTGGTTTTGTTTTTGTTTTTTAATGTGCCCTATCCATGAGGGGACATAGGTGGCGCTGTGGGTTAAACCACAGAGCCTAGGAATTGCCAATCAGAAGGTCGGCGGTTCGAATCCCCGCAACGGGGTGAGCTCCCGTTGCGCTGTCCCTGCTCCTGCCAACCTAGCAGTTCGAAAGCACGTCAAAGTGTAAGTAGATAAATAGGTACCGCTCCGGCGGGAAGGTAAACGGCGTTTCCATGTGCTGCTCTGGTTTGCCAGAAGTGGCTTAGTCATGCTGGCCACATGACCCGGAAGCTGTACGCTGGCTCCCTCGGCCAATAAAGCGAGTTGAGCGCCGCAACCCCAGAGTCGGTCACGACTGGACCTAATGGTCAGGGGTCCCTTTACGTTTACCTTTATCCATGAGGCGAAGGGGATTTGCTCCTTGTCCTTCCCAGACAAATGCATCCAGCATTTGGATGTTCCTTTTCACCTCATGGCGTGGGAGAGTATTTGCTTTGCTTGTTAAGCAGGGAGAGGAAACGATCTTCAGTATGCAAGGAAGTGCGAGGAGGATCATTTTATTATTCTCCACGGATGATGAAATAATACATTAGCCCAGGACTGGCAGGAGGGATGTCCCTCATTATTACTTCTGATTTATCTCCACCGGCCTCTAAAGCCGCTTTGTCGTGACTGAGCAAGCACGTTCGTCTGCAGTCATGAGGAGTGGGAAGTGGGCTTTCCTTCCCTCCTGGAAAGCATCCAGTCCTCCTCTCATCTCAAATGAAAGGGCAATCCCACAGAAAGGCCGAGACTTGGAAGCCTGCCACACACGGCTGTAGAGTCAGTTTGATTTTACCAGCAGCAATGAAGAGGGACAGTGCCTAGCAGAGACAACCAGAGGCCTACCAAAACGGCGGGCTTCTCTTTTGCTCCTCAGACACCCTCTACAACAGGCTTCCCCAACCTCAGCCCTCCAGATGTTTTGAGACTTCAATTCCCATCCTCCCTGACCACTGTTCCTGCTAGCTAGGGATCATGGGAGTTGTAGGCCAAAAACATCTGGAGGGCCGAGGTTGGGGAAGCCTGCTCTACAACATGTCTGTCTGCCTTCGAAGGGCATCTGCCTTCTAATTCTCCCAGGAAAGCTTTAAGCTCAAGAGGAACCTGAACAAGATCCTCACCGGTCAAATTCAGAAGAAGGGAACTCAAGGTAACGATGAAAGAGGAGAGATCTCAGAATGGTCCAAGAGATCAGTCTTTATCAAAGACTGTGTGCCTCTAGATAGGTGCCCCTGAAGAAGGTTGTGTCCAGCCAAAACACACTGTGCTTTCTTTCTTTCTTTCTTTCTTTCTTTCTTTCTTTCTTTCTTTCTTTCTTTCAGAAGAACTATGTCGTACTCAGACTGGGCCTGCTGAGATCATAAGACTGACGGGCTACAACTCCCAACAAATGCTGTTTGGATGTTGACAAGCTGGAAGATGTACAGAGGAGGGCAAGCAAGATCATCAAGGGTCTGGAAACCAAGACTTACCAGCAACGTTTGAAGGAGCTGGAAAAGAGTTTTGTTCAAACAACGTTTCAAGTTTAGCCTAGAAAAGAGGAGACTGAGAGGAGAGATGACAGCCATCTTCAAATGACTTTTAGAAGACATCTGAAGGCAGCCCTGTTTAGGGAAGCTTTTAATGTTTAATAGACTATTGTATTTTAATATTCTGTTGGAAGCTACCCAGAGTGGCTGGGGAAACCCAGTCAGGTGGGCGGGGTATAAATAATAATAATAATAAATAATAATAATAATAATAATAATAATAATAATAATAATAATTATCTCAAGGGCTGCCACATGGAAGAGGGAACAAGCTTGTTTTCTCCTGCTCTGGAGGGTAGGACTCAAACCAATGGCTTCAGGTTTCAAGAAAGGAGATTCCAACTAAACACCAGGAAAAACTTTATGAGAGTAAGAGCTGTTCAACAGTGGAACGGTCTCCCTTGGGAGGTTGTGGACTTTCCTTCCTTGGAGGTTTTTAAGCAGAGGTTGGATGGCCATCTGTCATGGATGCTTTAGCTGAGATTCCTGCATTACAGGGTTTGGACCATAGCTGTCAACTTACAGATTTGAAAATAAGGGACCAGCAGCCTCGAAAATAAGGGATCAGCAGCCAAAATAGGGGATTTTAGTCAACCAGCAGCCAAACGAAGCCTCAAGCAGTGGTTCCCACAGCGCAGCAACCCAGCAAAGGGGATGCAGCAAGGAAAACCACCGTCACCTCTCCGCTGGGAAGTGCTGAAGCAAAGGCGAGTCCCCAGGCAATGCGGCCGATTTGATCGGCACAAGGCATGCAAGCTCCACCCCCCAGTCGTTCTTAGACTTCTTATTGGGTGAGCAACGCAGCCAAGCAAGACAGTTGGAGCCTCCCTGGCTGGCAGGGAGGGAGAGGAGCTGCTTCCTTTGAAACCTGGGAAATTTAAGGGACATCATCAATAAGGGACAGCAGCGGGACACAGTGCTGGGATAAGGGACTTTCCCGCCAAATAAGGGACGGTTGACAGCTATGGTTTGGACTCAATGATCCTTGGGGTCCCTTGCAACTCTACAATTCTCTGATTCTTTGAAATGCTATTTGGGAGTTGTAGTCCAACAACATTTGGAAAGCACCAGGTTGAGAGAGGCCCTTTTTCCTATTTTTCTCTCTCTCTCTGCCTTCTGGCCATTGGATAATTTTGCTAGAAGCCGTGGAACAGCCTGTACAAAAATCCTTTGAAAGATGCTCCTGCTCCACCTGCCGCCACTTTGACACTGCATCCTGGTTATGTAATTCACACAACCCCCTGCACATTCAGAGCACATACCAGATCCTCCTGTTTACTCCCAGACCTCAGGCAACGGAATAATTATGAGTAATAGCTGCACGGTGAAAGGGCAAGCCGATTATTATCCGCATAAATATCAGCCCAGGAAGGTTAAACAACATCTTACGTACCACATTTTTGTAAACCATCGTTGAGGGGAAGGGAAATAAATCACTTTTTATAAAAGTCCTTTATACTTTGACATGCCTGCTGCTTTCCTCAAACATTATACTATTTAATTGGAAGCACTAGCAAAGAAAACTTTTCATTCTTTATTCTCTCCTCACCCTCCTTTTTTCTTTCTTCAGTCCTCAAGGTAGGCTAGAATGAGGAAATCAAGATATATATGAAGTGGCTGCTTGCTGAGGTCCATTCGAGAGTTAGTGTGTGTGTGTGTTTTATGAGGGGGCAAAACCCTGAAAGAAGTACAGTGGTACCTCGGGATGCGAACGGGATCCGTTCCAGAGCCCCATTCGCATTCTGAAGCGAACACAACTTGCGTCCGCGCGTCTGCACATGCGCGGGTCGTGTTTTGCCGCTTCCGCGAACATCATTTTGATCATCTGCACATGCGCGCGTGGTGAAACCCGGAAGTAACACGCTCCATTACTTCCTGGTCGCTGCGGAGCGCAACCCCAAAATACTTAACTTGAAGCACGTTTATCCCGAGGTATGACTGTACATGAAACTCCACAGAAAATCTGCATGATAATTGTAATGCTGTTTGAAACATGAATGATAAAATCTAGCTTCTGGAAGCACTATTGACACCCACGCGTCAGCTTCAGAGCTGCTTTGAAGACAAGAGGACCTAGCTACATCACAGACTTTTATCAGTTTCATTCGCGTTGAATAATCTCCTGGGAACTGGTGAGATGAATTATCTGTTAGATAATTCCCACCCTCTTGTGGGATGTTACACATGGACAGCAGTCAAGTACAACATTCCTAGAGTGGACATGAAAGGGGATGTTTGCTCCAGTCAGTCGGAACTTCCTGTGTCCTCCTGAGCTGGGACAAACTTCCTCTGCATGTGACTAGAGGTGTGCGTGACCTTACCTGCCAGGGTAACAAAGGGGCACATTTCCCTCTTCTCCATCTTGCTTTCAACGTGTGAGCAGCAGTGATGGCTTCTCTCAAGCAGTCACTGGGACTAACTCCCATATGGGGTAGTTCCATGTGCATATACTTTGTAACCTAAGGCTGCCTTCAGGGATCCATCTGTGAACTGAATGTGTGAGTAAACTTCTTTTATAATGCTTTACACAAGATTGTGTTGTGTCTATTCTTTTTAAGGGGAGAAAAGGGGATTACCAGGAATCCTAACATTGAGAAACTTAAACAAGCTTGCAACAAGCTAACCCAAGGGTCAGCAAACATACTGCGCCTCGGGCCAGTGTCTCCAGAGCCGATTGCGCGGCGGGCTGGAGGGTGGGGGAGCGTGTGCCCATATACTTGCGCACAGGCTATTTCCAGCACACTTCCGGGTCGGAGAAGCACCGGAAATAGCTTGTGCACATGTGCACGGGTCTCCTCCGACCCAGATGTGCACTGGAAACAATGCTTGCACATGTGCAAATAATGCTTGCACATATGCAAATAATGCTTGTGCATGCGCACAAGCTATTTCCGGTGCTCCTCCAACCCGGAAGTGGGCAGCTGCCCAGCACAGCACTGGTAAGAGCTGGTGGCGGGGGTCGCCGCAGGCCAAATAAACGAGTCCCTCGGGCCTTATCCGGCCCACGGGCCTTAGTTTGGGGACCCCTGAGCTAACCGCTGTGTATTTAATAGGGGAATGCCCTCTGCTAAGTAAAGGGCCTTGCAAACACAAGTTAGGAAGCAATATATATATATATATATACACACACTCTCCTGCCTCCCTGAACATTCCCACACCTCTCACCAAAGCGGAGGAATAACTATTGAATTTGGTCTGTAGAGCACATGTCCCCAAAGATGTTTAGTAGCAATAGTATCGCTATGCCCCCACTGTTGTTGTTGTTGTTTACTATCATCATCATCAATTATTGAAAATATATACTGCCCTATGCCCGGAGGTCTCAGGGCGGTTCGTCATTATTAAAATAATTTACTGCAGATAAAGTGCCTATCAATTTGGAAGTGCTTATTAAAAGCTAAGGCAATATTTCCCCATGGGCTCACAATCTAATATACACGACACAAAAGGAAAAAAGAATGCAGAGGGTAGAGGAAAAAAAATAAGAATTTGATCAGCTTTTCCTTTACCAGCCGATGAAGGGGGCCAAGATAGCATCTCCATTGACATGATGCTCTTCCTGTGTCACCTGGTTCATGGGAAAAGCCCGTGTGTTACAGCAAAAACACAATACATTGTCTGTGTCTCTTGTGTATCGTGACCTTTCGGCCCCACTAGATGCATTTCCTCTCCCCCCCCCCCATACACCTTTGTGAATCTGCCAACTGAGGACAAGCTTTGTGCATCAATAAATTGAGCTCTGCCCCATAAAAAGCTTCTGCCCCAATCAATCTGATAGGATATTTGGGGGGGGGGGGGAGGGAATCATTTCAACAGGTTGTAGATGTTACCGTTGCTAATAAGTCATGTTTTGCAAAGCATTATGAAGTCATGAATTTTTATTTTTATTTTTTTAATAAAAATATCTTGTTGAACTTTTTATGGATTTTGTTTCAGTTTTGGTAAGTGGGTTAGGTTAGAAAGATGCATTTGAAATGTTAAAAAATAATGTGCATACAATTTCCCCCATTAGAGACTCCAAAAGCATATCTCCAAATGGAAGCTGTATACAATTTGCGGGCCTTTAATGCATTATTTAAAAGCGTTATGTATTAAATAAATTGAAAACGCCCAAGAACTGGCTGCAGATAGTTGTCCTTCAAGAACATATTGGCTGCGGATGTCAGGGTAGCATCCTAGCATTGTGGGGGGCCAGTAGGGAGCCGGTGGCACTGTAGTCTAAACCAATGAGCCTAGGGCTTGCCGATCGGAAGGTCGGTGGTTCGAATCCAAAGGATGGGGTGAGCTCCTGTTGCTCTGTCCCAGCTCCTGCCAACCTAGCAGTTCGAAAGCACACCAGTGCAAGTAGATAAATAGGTACCACTGCGGCGGGAAGGTAAATGGCGTTTCCGTGCTCTCTGGCACTCATCACGGTGTCCCTTTGCGCCAGAAGTGGTTTAGTCATGCTGGCCACATGACCCGGAAAGCTGTCTGTGGACAAACACCAGCTCCCTCAGCCTGAAAGCGAGATGAGCGCTGCAATTCCATAGACACCTTTGACTGGACATAACCTTCCAGGGGTCCTTTACCTTTACAGTGCAGCCATCCAGACTTGCGGTTAGCACTACAGGTATTCCCAGGAGCAGAAGCAGCTGGTCTGTCCGTCGAACCTGATACTATGTACTTCTAGCATTCAAAAGCATTAGCCTCAGAGCTAGACATCCTCCCGATTGGTACAAGCTTGCTGTGTGCATGTGTGTGTGTGTGTGTGTGTGTGTGAGAGAGAGAGAGAGAGAGAGAGAGAGAGAGAGAGAGAGCACACATTGAGAACAGAGAAGAAACTATGTCATTAATCCCAGGCAGTACTTGCCATCAACGTGTCAGGCTTTGAGTTTGTTAGCCAATTATTCAGGCCATAACGACATCAAGATGGCTTTTAGGCATGGCGTGGCTGCTTCTGAACCAGAAGCAAAGACGAAGAAAATCTGGTTGTCATCATACTGAAGTTGCCACTCTCTTCCAGACTATCTCATGCAGACATTTCCACCCAGGCTCTGGGGTGCAGTCGGGGGGTGGGCTTATATCTATACCTGCACAAATAGGGGGATGGCGATAGTAAGAACTCTGGGCACGTAGAATAGGCATAATGGTCTCAGAGTTATGGGCATAATGGTCTCAGAGTTCAGGTGGGAGTTCATACTTTCGAATGGTATTTTCGAATGAAAGCTCCTCCTTTGCCATATAGCAAACTGGCACAGTGCCCCCAATGTCTTTTATTTCTTTTCTTACAAATACATTTTTATTTTGGATTGGTGGGGTGGGGTTACAAGCAGGGAACATTTTCTGAAATAGCATCCCACCAAGTCTGAAATCACACAACCTAGCAGTTCGAAAGCACGTCAAAGTGCAAGTAGATAAATAGGTACCACTCCAGCAGGAAGGTAAACAGCGTTTCCGTGCACTGCTCTGGTTCGCCAGAAGCAGCTTAGTCATGCTGGCCACATGACCCGGAAGCTGTACGCCGGCTCCCTCGGCCAGTAAAGCAAGATGAGCACCGCAACCCCAGAGTCGGTCACAACTGGACCTAATGGTCAGGGGTCCCTTTGCCTTTAAGTCTGAAATGATACAGCCCAGGATTCTGTCACCAAAGTCTCTCACCATATTCTGTCACTTGCACAGGCCAGAACTGTGTCTGTGGATGATACTGACCTCCCTCTACCTGCGAATCAGCCTTGCAGCAGCGGCGACAACAACAACAACAATTTTCTGGGTCATGTGGCCAGCATGACTAAACTGCCTCTGGTGCACAGAGGACCGTGATGAGCGCCAGAGAGCATGGAAACGCCTTCTCGCTGCAGCAGTACCTATTTATCTACTTGCACTGGCGTGCTTTCGAACTGCTAGGTTGTGTGATGGCCTAGGACTTGAGCTCGGACTCGGAACCAGAGGAGTCTCAGTCTGCACAGGATCCTCTGCCTCAGGCGGCATCTGAACCGAGTCTGGGGCCTGATTCTGAAGAGCCCCAGTCTGCACAGGTTCCCCTGCAACAAGCACCAGCTGGGCCGAGTCAGGGGCCTGAGCCTGCCCTGGCTCCAGATGCAGGGATTACCTCGTTGCCTCCAGCTGGGCAATCACTTACAGCTGCTCCAGTACCAGTTGGGTCAGGAGAGGCTGAGGTGGCCTCTGGGTCTAGTAACCCACTGACATCTCCCGAGCTGCAGAGACTCAGATCTGAGAAAAGGAGAGACCTGAGTACTCGCAGGAGGAGTGCTCGCCTTCGGGCGAGACAGGGAGGTGAGTCACTGGGGGATCAGGACTGGCCGTTACCCCAACAGAGATAAAAGGCTGTCGGACCCTGCCCCAGGTTGCGGGAGTAACATTGCTGCTTGCTGGAACCTGCCTGAGACCCTGTGTCTGACCTAGCCTGGGTTCCTGCCTTGTGACTTGCCTTGGCCATGTTGGACTGACTCCTCGCAGAATCCTTGGATTCGGGACTGGACCTGGACTGCGTTGCTCGGGTTTACCCCCGGGCCCAGCACAAGTTGGCATAAGCTGGGACAGAGCAACGGGAGCTCACCCTGTTGCAGGGATTTCAACTGCCAACCTTCTGATCGGCAAGCCCAAGAGACTCAGTGGTTTAGAGCACAGCGCCACCCACGTCCTACA
This sequence comes from Podarcis pityusensis, assembly GCF_964106645.2. Taxonomy (NCBI): domain Eukaryota; kingdom Metazoa; phylum Chordata; class Lepidosauria; order Squamata; family Lacertidae; genus Podarcis; species Podarcis pityusensis. The sequence goes on from NC_138028.1 coordinate 130,433,256, forward strand.
TTGTATTATGCATTGTATAATAGGTAAAGGGGCCCCTGACCATTAGCTCCAGTCGTAACCGACTCTGGGGTTGGGGCACTCATCTCGCTTTACTGGCTGAGGGAGCCAGCGTACAGCTTCCGGGTCATGTGGCCAGCATGACTAAGCCGCTTCTGGCGAACCAGAGCAGTGCACAGAAACGCCGTTTACCTTCCCGCCGGAGCGGTACCTATTTATCTACTTGCACTTTGATGTGCTTTCGAATTGCTAGGTTGGCAGGAGCAGGGACCGAACAACGGGAGCTCACCCCATTGCGGGGATTCAAACCGCCGACCTTCTGATCAGCAAGTCCTAGGCTCTGTGGTTTAACCCACAACGCCACCCGCGTCCCCCTGCATTGTATAATACTTACAACCTTACAATCTGCTGCCTTCCAACTGTCTTGGACGACAACTCTCACCCATTCCAGATCTCTGATCCCTGGCCACGCAGGCTGGAATAGGTAAGTGTTGCAGACCAAAGCATCTGGTGGGCATCAGGGGCATCAGGAGAGCCAGTGTGGTGTAGTGGTTAAGAGCGGTAGTCTCGTAATCTGGGGAACCGGGTTCGCGTCTCCGCTCCTCCACATGCAGCTGCTGGGTGACCTTGGGCCAGTCACACTTCTCTGAAGTCTCTCAGCCCCACTCACCTCACAGAGTGTTTGTTTTTGGGGAGGAAGGGAAAGGAGAATGTTAGCCGCTTTGAGACTCCTTAAAAAGGGAGTGAAAGGCAGGATATCAAATCCAAATCCAAACTCTTCTTCTTCTTCTTCAGGTAGAGGAAAGCTGACCTAAACTACTTGAAGGTAACGTTCTAAATATTGGCATTATTCCACCCACCCCAAAAACCTTCTGGAAATCTTTCTCGTCTTGGGAGTTTTGTTTCTAGCTTTCTTCCATGATTAAAAAACGAATCCCTATTCCAAAAAAAGAAAGCAAGAAAAAAAAGCCTGACCCTGAGAGGCTCTAATTTGGAGATATCAAAGCCGGCAGCTTTTGTCAACATGACTCATTTGCAATGTCATTCAACGCGTCCCAAGCCGCACGACAAAAGCTCGTTAATGCAACAGCCCCTTTCATAATAAGCCCCAGCCCTTTTAAATATACAAATAAATCCAAGCCGTAGCAGAAGATGGAATATTCTTCACTTTTACAGCAAATTAGGTTTAATGGACAATAAGTGGCAAGGTTTTAAAAGGAAGGGGGGGTGGATCTGTTGATCAATATTTAATCAAGAGCTCTTTATTTTTTCATAAAGGAAGACTTTTTCTAAAAGCCTGATTTAAAATCAGTGACAAGGCCGGATTCTGTAATTTTGCAGGGTTAGTGCCATATATAACACGCCAGAGACAGAACAGCAAAAAAAAAAGAACCTTTCTCGACACCAGCGAAATGTAGATTAACAGCAGGAGAAGACAAAGGCCACAGGAACAGATCAAATAGAGTGAAGGGTGCGATGGTGGCGGGAGGCGGGGGGCGAGCAGCTTGGCTAACGATGGTGAAGCATTACCATAATGAATCTTGTGAGTAAGCAACATACTTTAACATAATTCCTTTTGATCTATTAAGAAGGCATATGCTATAATCAAGAAAAGCGTTACTAGGCAAAAGGCGAGGCTGCTTTCAGATTTAAAAGCTTAACTCATTTTCGCAATCTCCGCCACTGTTTTCAGACATACTTTTTTAAAATAAAAAAACCCAAAGGAGCTATTTACAATAAATTGACATAACTTACCCTCACAGACACGCATGCAATAATTTTTGTGCATGTGTGTGTGTGTTTTTCCTGTCCTGTCAACATTAATGTTTATTCATTGTTCCCCAGTCCCCCTTAAGAATTTAGGAGAGAGAAAATGCAATAAGCCGCTATAACTTTGAGATGCCTGTGCTAAATTACGGGCGCTGTCATTCATGGAATAATTATCCGCCAATCCATACAACGTTAAATCAAATAGAATTTTGAAGCAACATCAATTTCGGCATAACAAACATGCCTTCTGTTCTTTAAATGTGCCAGGTGGAAAATGAGGAGCCAGGGCTGTGACCCTTCTTTAGGCAATGGAAACCAGCCCAATATGTGTTTGGACTCCAATATTCTAGACTCCTGACCATTCTTTGTAGTGGCTGTTTGTCCAGGTGTTTTCCTGCTTGCTTCTTTGACTAGCTCAGAAGGTTTAACAGGAAAAGGCAGGGGAACTCACAAGGGACTGAAAAACACTACAGTCGTACCTTGGAAGTCAAACGAAATCCGTTTGACTACCAAAACATTTGGAAACCAAAGTGCGGCTTCCGATTGGCTGCAGGAAGCTCCTGCAGCCAACCAGAAGCCGTGGAAGCCCCGTCGGACATTTGGCTTCCAAAAATAGTTTGCAGACCGGAACATTTGGGAGCCAAAATGTTCGAGAACTAAGCTGTTTGACTTCCAAGGTACGACTGTATATCAACCTGTTATTGTTCTCAGACAATCTCCTCCTCCCCAAGTTGTTTTCACCCTCATGAACACAAACACCTGCACACAGGTCAGTCCTTGCTCTGCGCAAGTATTTTTCATACCTGCTGATCTGCACATCTCAACCATTGAGTGCACAGGTGCACAGACGGTATACTTGCTGAACGTTACTTGTGAATCATTGTACAAGTACGCCGCTCAACTGTTTGTCTATACAGATGCACATTGGACACTTATTGAATGTACCACCCCTAGAGCAAATGTCAGTCCAGAACCGTACCTGGGAGGCGAGTGATGGCGCGATAGAAAAAGGTAATGCGTGGAAGGGCAAGCATTCTTTCCTACCCACTGTTAGTTACTCCACTGGAATCTAGTTTACTTATTACATTTATATCTGCCTTTCCTCCCAAAGGAGTTGCTAAAAAGACAGGCTGGTCCTGGAAGGAGTCTTATTCTCAGTGAGTTGCCATCTCCTTAGTCCCAGGCAGACCAAAGGATTTGCACTCCTTTGCGGCAGCACTGCATTTGTTCACAGAGGTTGCATAAAGATTCCAGGAGCTGAGGGTTGAGGATTTTATTCAGTCTGCATTTTGAGGGGAGACCAAACCAATCCACAGCCCCAAGAACCACTGAGCAAGATTCACATAATAAAAGATTCAATCAGATACAAGCATTTCACCGGTCTTCAAAGACCTACATTGACTCCTAGTACGTTTCTGAGCACAGTTCAAAGTGTTGGTGTTGACCTTTAAAGCCTTAAACGGCCTCGGCCCAGTATACCTGAAGGAGCGTCTCCACCCCCATCGTTCTGCCCGGACACTGAGGTCCAGCGCCAAGGGCCTTCTGGCGGTTCCCTCACTGCGAGAAGCAAAGCTACAGGGAACCAGGCAGAGGGCCTTCTCAGTAGTGGTGCCCGCCATGTGGAACGCCCTCCCATCAGATGTCAAAGCAATAAACAACTACCTGATATTCAGAAGACATCTTAAGGCAGCCCTGTTCAGGGAAGTTTTTAATGTGTGACATTTTAGTGTATTTTTGGTCTCTGTGGAAGCCGCCCAGAGTGGCTGGGGAAACCCAGCCAGATGGGCAGGGTACAAATAATAAATTATTATTATTATTTCTCTGAATTTTGCGATGTTGCTTGTGATGCAGGTTTTGGCAAAAGAAAATGTGCAGGAATGAATTAAAACGGGCAAAATATATACAAAATATACAGCCAGGGTGATGTAAAATGCAACCCATTTGAGGTCATATTTGGGTATTATTTTTTCATGGTTTATTTTTAAAAGCTGTTCGATGAAGGAACAGGATGGACTGGATCAATGACAAGGAGATGTGTAAAATGGAAATATCCTGGGTTGTATTCTGTGCAGCACTACAGATGTTGTTCTGTCAGCGAAAGCATCTCCGCTTGCCCGATGGAAGGCTCTTCCTTCTCATCCCCCTGCCTGCTGTTCTGGAGGATCTCCCAACCCTCAGGAGCAGATCTGGAGAGGGTGTGTGGACCACATGGGGAGGGGGAAATTCTCACTGCACTGGTGGCACTCCTTGCTCTGACTTTTGCTAGCACTATAGACCTCACCTGGAGTACTGTGTCCAGTTCTGGGCACCACAGTTCAAGAAGGACACTGACAAACTGGAACGTGTCCAGAAGAGGGCAACCAAAATGGTCAAAGGCCTGGAAACGATGCCTTATGAGGAACGGCTAAGGGAGCTGGGCATGTTTAGCCTGGAGAAGAGGAGGTTAAGGGGTGATATGATAGCCATGTTCAAATATATAAAAGGATGTCACATAGAGGAGGGAGAAAGGTTGTTTTCTGCTGCTCCAGAGAAGCGGACACGGAGCAATGGATCCAAACTACAAGAAAGAAGATTCCACCTAAACATTAGGAAGAACTTCCTGACAGTAAGAGCTGTTCGACAGTGGAATTTGCTGCCAAGGAGTGTGGTGGAGTCTCCTTCTTTGGCGGTCTTTAAGCAGAGGCTTGACAACCATATGTCAGGAGTGCTCTGATGGTGTTTCCTGCTTGGCAGGGGGTTGGACTCGATGGCCCTTGTGGTCTCTTCCAACTCTATGATTCTATGATTCTATAGTTTAGTTGAAAATGGTCCACTGACCTGTCCATCCTTACTCAAGATGCTCCATAAGGGGGATCAAGGAAGGGAAATCATCCTTGTCCAGGGAACCACAGCAGAAAACTGAAATTTAGGGCAGAAGCCAGTTAAAGATCAATTGGATAAAGAGTTAACGCAGTGTTGAGTAAAGTCTTGCTTGTTCATTCTCCTGTGGATTTGTTTACAAGGTTGGCGGAAGCAAATATTCCCTGGTGGGAATTTGTGGCCTTCTGACTCTCAATCAACACAGCCAACCAGTTCTGCAGCCGGCCTCCTTTCCCACAGCGCAGGCACTCAGTTGGATTTCTCTCTCTGACATTCAAACAAGGGTAGCAAAGAAGACTTGGTAATATTCCGCACTGCAGTCCTGCTTACGATTCTGTCATCCCAGCATGTCTGGGAGACATTTCGGCAAGATGTGTGAATCCCTTTCATCCTCTCATGAATTACTGAAAAGGCATGTGGAAGTCAAAATACTCGCCAAAGTGAAATCTGTCATGTTTGGTCCTAAGCATGATGTTACTGTGGTTGGGACTGGCTGCTGAAATAATCTAAAACAGAGTGTCCTGGAAAGGCTGCTTCTTGTGGTAACCTGTTCCATGTGTGTCCTCTGTTAAAAACCAGAGACTTTCCCCTCGCAAAGGAGACTCTTTGAAGTCCTTAAGTGATATTTAACCCCTTTTCCTTGTTGTAAAGAAACCAGCGTAATAAGACCTGCAGCCATCACCCATCCCCAAGCGTCAAGACTTTGAAGAAGAGTGGCAAAGTAACACTAGCAGTAGCAGTAGCAACCTTTGCTTTCTTAGGGTACTTCAGGATTTGCCTTGCCGTGTGTGAGAGAAAGAGAGACAGAGACAGAGACACTCTTTAAGGACTCTTTGAAGTTAGAAATTGCAAAAAGAAAAGGTTCTCTGAGTTTTATCTCTTTAACATTCAAACAAGTAGTGGAACTCGACCATCTGAGCAACTTTATGATCAGATTCTGGGCTGCGTCTTTGAGATAGAGTTTACATGTTTGTGCCTATTAATTTTGGAAGGCAAGGAAGTGTTGAGAAAAGAAAGCTTTCTGGAATACATTACTGAATTCGGAAGCCAATGCACTAGGGGGAAGATGCACAGACTTTGTTTACCAGGCTAAAAGATGTGTAGACTTCCTGAGTTCAGAAATTCCTGTCAGGGATTCCTGACTTCTTCCTTGACCTCTTGGGGCTGTTTCACATGAGTCCAAATAGGTGTATATTAAAAATTTAGCAAGTTCCTGATTCTGCCCTGAAACATAACCATGGGAGATACACTGAACAAAATAATTCTACAGCCACCAATTCTTCTGTGGGGAAGAACTGATGTATGTTACATTTTTAATGAATATTTTGGTGTGTGAAGCAGCTCAGTCCTTGCCCTAAAAGGGGAAAAAGTATACAATAACACTTTCAAGGAATCTCCATAAGCATTTCAATCTCAGTTGGAACAGAAGGTTATTATTTGGTAACCCTTTTCCATTGCTGCAAGAGAGTTGGTTACGAGTGCATATGTATGTGTGTGTGTGTGTGTATATATATATATATATATACACACACACACACACACGCTAGTAACCATTAAAAACCATTTTTTAAAAAACTCTCTTGCAGCAATGGAAAAGGGTCATATATATGTTTGTCTTGTCCGTTAGTATGTCTTTCTTTTTTTGTGTGTGTTTCATGGTGAATATCTTGGAATGGAACAATGGAAACAAACTGTTAAGTATTATTTTCTTCTTTGGAAGAACAGTACAACAATCAACAATTGGACAAAAAATATATGCACTTGAGGCTGCAATATTTTTGTGGGAGCATCAATGAAGCAGCATATAATCCGTAAGGTTCCATTTAGGATCCCTTGCAATGATGCAGAGAATGCTGAGGACTGATCTCAAAGGCTCATTTCAGATGTCACACAAAACTTTGGCTAAAGAAGCTTAACTTCTTGGAACCAGTCAGCAAACCAGAAACAGAACTAGTGTTTGCTATGGGCTTCTAAACCATGTTTTGTGCCAACCATAGTTTGGCATTGTGTTTGAATTGACACCAAATAGTCACTGCTTTGCCTCTGGACTCAAGGCTAATGTCCCTAAAGACTAGAGTGCTGAGTATTGGGGATGGGCCTGTTTTGCATCTGTTTTGCATGTAGAAAGTCCTAGGTTCAGTCTTCAGGTAGAGATGTGTGATGGCCTGGGATTCGGACTCGGAGGCTGAACCTGAGGAATCCCAGCCTGCACAGGAGTCCCCGCCTCCAGAACCAGCTGAGCCGGGGCTGGGGCTTGAGCCTGAAGGGTCCTCACCTGTGCTGGATCCTCAGCTGCAGGCATCAGCTGAGTCTGCTCTGGCTCCGGAGGTGATGGAGGACCCATTGCCTGCAGGTGCTCCACTCTCAGCCCCCTCAGAGGAAGCTGAGGTTGCCTCTGGGTCCGGTAACCCTCCAGCCTCTCCTGAGCTGCAGAGGCTCAGGGCAGAGAGGCGGAGTTCCCGCAGGAGGAGTGCTCACCTCCAGGCCAGGAGAGGCGAGTCACCTGTGGACCGGGGCTGGCCTATGCCTCGGGGCAGATAAAAGCCAGCCAGCCCCAGTCCCAAGTTGTGGGAGCAACGTTGTTGGTAGCCAGTTCCTGCCTGCACCCTGTCCTGCCGGATCTCCTGTCCTCGCCCGACTCCCTGCTTTGGACCCAGCTTCAACTTTGATGGATGGTCTCAATACTGCACCCTCGACCTCGGACTGGACTCGGACCACACCTCACGGAAACCCACGGGACCAGCACAAGATGGGAGAGACTACTGTGTGAAATTCTGGTGAAGCAGTGACAGTCAATACAGATAATATTGAGCTACATGGACCAATGAATCAATATAATATGCTATTACGGAAAGTAAAAGCAGACAAACCACAACCTCACTTGATCAGGAGTTGTGCCCCAGCATCCTTAGTGACTTCACAAGACAGCCTGGGACTCATGTCTTAGATCATGTGGTTTAATGTCCTTGGTCAGCAGTTCTGCAAAGCAACAATCATTGTGATTCTTCAAAAGCTGACAATCGCACCAGGTCATATACTTTATAGAATTATGAATAATTTTAGCTGCTCGTATTTCTGGCTGACAGGCACTGAATACTTAAACAACGTAAGAAGTTCACTGGAAACTTTGCCGGAGTTTCGTTAAAATATGCTCCTTGGGTTCTATTGATTTTGCAGTTCTGGAACATTGTATTTGAGAGTGGAATTTTCAGTTCGGCTTTCAATTTATTTAGCTCTCAAATATTATATGGTGCTATAAAATTGTGTTTCATATACCTGCTTACAACAGAAATGAGAAGAATTGGAGCTGGGGGGGGGGGGGGAGAGATGCCAAGTCCCAAAACATGCTACAGAAATACACACACAGAGAGGGGGGGGGGGAGAGGAATATATCCCTTTTATTTATTTATTTTTAACTGGAATTTTTAATATTGATATTAGCAGGTACCAGCCTTAATGTGAGTCACCAAAGTCGATGGAGTTGTTACACAATGTGGTGCTTCAACCACATCCTCCTAGTGGTCCAGCAATAAAACTGCCGGCACATTTGCAAAGCTAAGCAGGGTCCGGTATGGTTTTTAACCATTCTTATCAGTGGAGTAAATCCAGGGAGGGCTATATCTACACAGCTATAAAAAACGCTCTGCAAAAAAACCGTTGTAAAGCTCACAATTGAAAAAATCATTGCGTTGTGATTTCAGCTCTACAGCGCCACCCGGTGTCACAGTGTTATAATGCATTTATAATGCTGTATTTTGACTAATGTAGCTGATGACAGCAGTCACGAAATTTAAAGACGCCTGCTACCTAGACAGCATCTTAAAAAGCAGAGACATCACCTTGCCAACAAAGGTCCGTATAGTTAAAGCTATGGTTTTCCCAGTAGTGATGTATGGAAGTGAGAGCTGGACCATAAAGAAGGCTGATTGCCAAAGAATTCATGCTTTTGAATTATGGTGCTGGAGGAGACTCTTGAGAGTCCCATGGACTGCAAGAAGATCCAACCGATCCATTCTGAAGGAAATCAGCCCTGAGTGCTCACTGGAAGGACAGATTGTGAAGCTGAGGCTCCAATACTTTGGCCACCTCATGAGAAGAGAAGACTCCCTGGAAAAGACCCTGATGTTGGGAAAGATGGAGGGCACAAGGAGAGGGGACGACAGAGGACGAGATGGTTGGACAGTGTTCTCGAAGCTACCAGCATGAGTTTGACCAAACTGCGGGAGGCAGTGGAAGACAGGAGTGCCTGGCGTGCTCTGGTCCATGGGGTCATGAAGAGTCGGACACGACTAAACAACTAAACAACAACAAACAACAAGCTGAGGCCTAAGTCAGTCAATCAACAGATAAACAGCAACACACCAAATGGTGGGCACTGTGTGAGAACAGGATGATGGGCATATGGTCTCATCCAGCAGAACTCTTCTTATGGGTTCATGACATAACTGATTCAAGTTGTCCATAAGGCCATAATTGGCTGTGATTTACATTTACAGACTGTAAATGGGCCGTTGAGATATTACTAACAGGTAGATTATCAGATTTTCCCCGCAAAGGAAAAATCTGGATTAAATTGTTTTTCAAAAAATGGGCTGGCATTTTGATGCCGCTAATGCTGGGTGGTTGCTGCAAATCAACTCGCACATTTGAGAAGAACCCATCCCACAATAAACATCCATCTGGAAGCAGCTTAAGTGCAAACAGATTCCAAAATTGCATGCATTCAGGAATGGTTTGCATCTGAAGAATGGGAGACCATTTTAAAGGGATCAGTTTAATAATTTTTCACATGCAATTCATAAAGGACTATACGAAAGGCCATCATTCTGCATAAAGCTCATGCAGACATCAATATTATCTTTTTTCTTTGTTGAGTGCCACTGTGCAGTGTGTCATGCAAGGTTTATCTTGTTTGTTGGCAACAGTGGGTAAGGCAGGTCTGATTCTCAATTTATATATTCTTCTTTGGCGATCACTTGTAGTTGAGTAAGATTGCATTCCATAAACACGGTTTTAACAATGAGTCCGTAAGTGACTGTGGAGGCCAATTCTGGATCCACACGTCCTTCCACAGTGCGGACATTGGTTTCCGGGCAGGAGTTGATCACGGTGTGGATTTGCCAAGTGTGCCTTCCTCTTAGCACGTTTCTCCCTTGCGTCCTGAGTTCGAGTGTCTTCAAAGCCTACGATACCTTTCACAAAGGCTGTTCTCCAACTGGAGCACTCACAGGCCAGTGTTTCCCAGTTGTCAGTGTTCATACTACATTTTTTAAGATTTGTTTTGAGACAGTCTTTAAACCTCTTTTGTTGACCACCAGCATTACGCTTTCCATTTTTAAGTTCGGAATAGAGTAGTTGCTTTGGAAGGCGATCATCAATGGTTTTCGGCCTTCATTTTATAAATATTGAAGCGAAGACAGTGCGAGAAAACTATGCAATGGATCACAGTTCCTATGCCAGTCCGCAGGAGGGAGAGAGACAGAGAGAAAGAATTATATTTCCACTCACTCTCGTGCTATTACCTTTATGTTATATCGAATCTTCCGTTTTATGTGAATTGCAACAGCTCCGGTGTTTTTAACGGCCTTTACTCTCATCAACTTATGAAAGATTTACGGCACTTCTAAACAGGAGTCATCAATTTCAATTCTCAGCAAATCAATGGGGGGGGGGCAGACCCAATCTATTGAACTGCTTTATGCAACCAATTGCACAAGTTAACGTTTATTCCTTGAAAACATAAAAAAAACCCCACCTGCATGTGGACACAGAACTAGTAAAAGGTACCAGCCAAAAAACACTGCAGAGATTAAAACTGTGTATTTATTATCTCACCCAGACATGGAGTGATTCCCTCAATAGAACATTGTCAAAGGCAGCTTGTCTAGTAGGTTTTTCTATTGTTATAAAAATTTAGGGTGGCACACACTCCACGAAAACCAATCCTTCACCCTTCAGAATTTAGGAAATATTCCCTGAGAAAAATCACACTTTACTTTAGAACAATCCCAAAACCTTGGCTCTCCTAATAACTCTAAATATTTCCTCTGCGGAAGGAAATGTCTTAGAGAAACGTTTCCCAATTGTTATTTTCACTTACAAATCATACAAATCCTGTCTTAAGGGCATATTTTGCAGAATAATAGGGTAGGCCTGTGACCTGGATTCAAGAACTAAAGTGTTTATGGTCACACTAGCCAGTTAATGCAATCAGTGACCGTTATCAGGTAACTTGTCAGACAAGAAACAAGCCACACTCTCAAATTTCTGTTGTAGACTGCCTCTTCCTATGACACAAGCATGATGCATTTTGGGTGGTCTTTGGCTAAGGGGCTGCACAATTTTTGAAGTCTTTAAAAGTTCTGGCACACATTTGTTCTGGGTCCTCGACTCCATGCAAAGTGTGTGTGTGTGAGGGGACACACCGTTGTTGCAACAGAAAATAGAGAAGTTCTTTGATTTCACTGGATCCTGCCTCCACTCAATTTTCTCTGGCCGATAACGAACATAGGAGGACACTGGATCCCTTGACCGAGGGTTGCGCTGACAATGCAAACTCCAGTTTTTTCTCTAACACTACACAGAACCACACAAGGAATAATTATTATTATTATTACAGTCGTACCTTAGAAGTCCTCATTTGACAAGATTTCATTGTTTTAGATGAAGTCTTGCCTCTGATAGCTTCTTGGACCCTGCTCATCAACCACACTGGTGTCATCTTGTTCCTCATGATACGTTTCCAGATCTGTGGCGTACATTCCATTTCCGTACAGTCGTACCTCGGCTCCCGAACGCCTTGGGAGTCAAAGGTTTCGGCTTCCGAATGATCAAAAACTGGAAGCGAGTGTCCAGGTTTTTGAACGTTCTTTCGGAAGCCGAACATCCGATGGGGCTTCCGCGGCTTCTGAAGTTGCACTTCCGGAACAGATTCTGTTCGACTTCTGAGGTACGACTGTAAGGTTTTAAAAGGAAGGGGGGGAGTTGATCAATATTTAATCAAGAGCTCTTTATTTTTTCATAAAGAAAGAATGTTCGAAAACCTGAACACTCTCTTTCAGTTTCAGTTTGGGAGTCGAAACATTCGACTCCCAAGGCATTCAGGAGCTGAGGTATGACTATTATTATTGAAACAAAATTTTTAAAAAATAAATCTTTCCAGTAGCACCTTAGAGACCAACTAAGTTTGTTATTGGTATGAGCTTTCGTGTGCATGCACACTTCTTCAGATACCATCATCATCATCATCATCATTTGCTAGAAGGCACTATCTGGTACAAACAGGGCTGTGCACATTGCAAGAATTCGTTTGTGTGTCATTATCTCCCCACCCCACCCCAAATGAAACCCGCTAATTCAGCAGCAACTGATTTCATTCTGCATCAATTGCTTAGACATCTTCCTGTGCCTTAGGGCCTCCCCCTAAGGAACCTCACAGCTGGCATGCAGGCATTCCCTCGTTCAAGCAATAGGCATTCCCTCTTCCTTGCCTGGAATAAGCAAAACTGGTGAGCTTTTTTTCTGATCCAAACCCAACACTATCCACTCCACAATGCTAGATTTTTGTGAAACCTACCATGGATTGCAGAGGAGGAGCGCAGGAGCTCAAAGAGTTAGAGATGGTCCCAAAAGGGAAACAAATGTACCCTCCTGAGCAAAACTCAGGCGCTATAAAAACACCATAAAATTCCCCATACATGTTATATATGGGTGAATCTTAAAATATGGAGATGCGCTAGGTCTCGGCTGGTATAAGGTAAAGGTAAAGGTAAAGGTAAAGGGACCCCTGACCATTAGGTCCAGCCGTGACCGACTCTGGGGTTGCAGTGCTCATCTCGCTTTATTGGCCGAGGGAGCCGGCGTACAGCTTCCGGGTCATGTGGCCAGCAGGACTAAGCCGCTTCTGGCGAACCAGAGCAGCACACGGAAATGCCGTTTACCTTCCCGCCAGAGTGGTACCTATTTATCTACTTGCACTTTGACGTGCTTTTGAACTGCTAGGTTGGCAGGAGCAGGGACCAAGCAAGTGGGAGGTTTAACCCACAGCGCCATCTGCATCCCTTTCATCTGGTATAGCAGGTCTTAAAAGACACATGAGGGTGCAAGATGAAATCTCCGGCCTCTATAGACAGCGATGGATTGGTTCTGATGAATTGCTTTTAATTGCTGCTGTGCAATCTCCACCGTGCTTTCATGTGCCATATAATTCATGGGCTCCATCGCCTGTAAAACATTACTCTTAAAAGAAAACTGTAAACACATTTATGGATGCCTTTGATTTGTCATCTAATACAGAGATAGCCAACATGGTGCCTTCCAGATGCAACTGAACTACAAAAATGTCATCCTCATCATCCTGGCTGGGGTTACTATATTGGTTAACCCAGATCTTATTTTTTCTGAAATAATTTTTATTTGATTTTTACACGTGTAAAGTTATAACAATACAAAATGCATATCCATAGTCAGAGATTTCTCTGAATCTCCAGATTTCCCACCATCGCCTCCATGGGTCCTGTTGTCAACCTTTTCGACTGCATATTATTTCAAAAATCCATATTTGTATCTTTCCACATTGTCCATGATATTTGCTACATTACGAGTGTTATTAGAATCCGGCTAATGTTTTCATCTGCTTACAGTGGTCTCCTAAACAAATTATAATTTTTCCCATTCTTTGTTAAAGTTTTTGTCTTCCTGGTTCCTGAGCTTTCCGGTTAATTTTGCCATTTTGGCATATTCCAACAGCTTGATTTACCATTCCTCTCTGGTAGGGACTTTATCTTCTTTCCATCTCTGTGCTAGTGACATCTGTGTGGCTGTTGTTGCATATATGAAAAGTCTTTTCTGCTTCTTTGGGATCTCCATAGAGTGGTACCTCGGGTTACAGATGCTTCAGGTTACAGACTCCGCTAACCCAGAAATAGTACCTCGGGTTAAGAACTTTGCTTCAGGATGAGAACAGAAATCGTGCTCCAGTGGCATGGCGGCAGTGGGAGGCCGCATTAGCTAAAGTGGTACCTCAGGTTAAGAACCATTTCAGGTTAAGAACGGACCTCCAGAACAAATAAAGTTCATAACGCGAGGTACCACTGTACCTATAATTCCTAATAAAAAAGCTTCTGTTTTTCCCCTTAAGGTTATTTTAAACATTTTTAAAAAATTCATTAGATATCATTTCCCAGAATGCTTTTATTACCTTACACGACCACCACATATCGTAAAAGGTACCTTCTTTTTCTTTACATTTCCTGAAGGTATTTGTACTTGTCTTAAACATTTTTGCTAACTTAAAGGTAAAGGGACCCCTGACCATTAGGTCCAGTAGTGACCGACTCTGGGGTTGCAGCGCTCATCTCGCTCTATAGGCCGAGGGAGCCAGCATTTGTCTGCAGACAGCTTCCGGGTCATGTGGCCAGCATGACTAAGCCACTTCTGGTGAACCAGAGCAGCACACGGAAACGCCGTTTACCTTCCTGCCGGAGCGGTCCCTGTTTATCTACTTGCACTTTGATGTGCTTTCGAACTGCTAGGTTGGCAGGAGCAGGGACCGAGCAATGGGAGCTCACCCCATCACGGGGATTCAAACCGCCGACCTTCTGATTGGCAAGTCCTAGGCTCTGTGGTTTAACCCACAGCGCCACCCGCGTCCCCTCTTACTAGGAGTCAAATACCACCAGTACATCATTTTCAAAGACCATACGTTTCCGTGTATGTTTTTTTACTCTAAAATAATGTTCAAAATCTGGGCTCGTCTTATACACAGATAGTATCTCCCACCCCCATGTTCTTAAATTGGAGTCCCCAAAATAGGGGGATGTCTTATAGACCGAACATGGGGACGTCTTATAGACCGAAAAATACGGCAATTTTCTTTCAGCATACAACATGCCGAGAATTTCAAGTGAATTTTCCATAACCTTTCCCAATCGGAGAGTTGAATATTATGGTTAACCCAGATCTAAAGACTTTATAGAGTCACTCTTGTATCCAAGCCATACATGTACGTTTAGTATAAAGGGTGAGAGTTTTTTAGTGCCATGCTGAAGGGCTTTGCAATTGATTAGATGCACCATGCAAACAAGGAAGTCGATGGAACGGAAGTACAATAGACAACAGCGACCGGGCTCCCTGAATACATTCTGACAATTTAAGCCTGCCCACGTAGAAAGGAGATGAGACGATTTATTTCTCGGTACTTAAAATTTTGTGCACCTTTGATATTTTTAAAAATTCCTTTTAGATACATCAATCATTTGCTTAATTCTCCGCTTTGATCTCACCCTTGAATCGGCCTCAGTTCAGAGGGAGAGAGCCATCCTGATCAAATGGGCTTTTGAAGTAGTTAAATCATAGCTTTGCCACAGTTGTTCATAGTTCTAAGCACTTGGGTTTCTTATGGCGGTGTCTCTGGAGACAGCACAAAGTTACCAAGGTGACCCCGCAAAAGGACATGGCAGTGGTGAAAAATGCTTCTGCCCTTTGCTGCATCTTTATGATGTATATTAAAAGCCTGAAAAATGCTTCTGCCCTTTGCTGCATCTTTATGATATATTAAAAGAAGCTCGGAAGTTGTTCGTTCTGTTGGTTTAATAAGTGGGGAGGGGGATTTTTTGAGTTTATCAGAAATATGCCTACTTGTCTTATGGAGGGAACATAAAGGACCCTGACCATTAGGTCCAGTCGTGACCGACTCTGGGGTTGCGGTGCTCATCTTGCTCTATTGGCCAAGGGAGTCGGTGTACAACTTCCGGGTCATGTGGCCAGCATGACTAAGCCGCTTCTGGCGAACCAGAGCAGCGCTGTTTACCTTCCCGCCGGAGTGGTACCTATTTATCTACTTGCACTTTGACGTGCTTTCGAACTGCTAGGTTGGCAGGAGCAGGGACCGAGCAACGGGAGCTCACCCTGTCACAGGGATTCAAACCACCAACCTTCTGATTGGCAAGTCCTAGGCTCTGTGGTTTAACCCACAGTGCCACCTGTGCCCCTTATGGAGGGAACATACCAGAAGGCAATTTGAAAACCGAGTCCATCGCATCGTCTTCGGCAAACTAGCTCAGCAAGGTTGCTGAGAAAAGAATCATTGTTTTTGAAAATGCTTATAGGAACCAAACTATTTTCATGAGTGGTTGTATAGGAGGAAATAGTTCTGGGGATCATCGTAAAGGAAGGGATGTTGTATGAGTAGTATGCGAAGATCCTTTGTTAGACACTTCTGAACCAATTATTAAAAGGTTGCAAAAGAAGAAGCACATATTGCACTCACAACTGCAGCACCAAATCCAAATATCTTGCATCCAAAATTAGTGGGCAGGGCTTTTCCTTCAGAAGATTCGGCTTCAGGCAGAACGATGCAATCGTTTCCTCTCTCTATATATAGAAATTAATCATTGGCTAAGCAAAGATAGCAGCAAAAATACATTTACCACTCACCCCAGCAGTACTATTACAACTATTATGGTTTTATTAAATTTATATCCTCTTCTTCCTCCCAAAGGAGTCCAGGGTGGCAAACAATGAGAGGAAAACCCCCAACTAAAACAGGTTTTTATAAAATCCAGTACAGATGCAGACTGGGAAAGAACTCAACTTTAAAACCTTGTTGATAGAAGATGTCATTCTCTAGACACCATTAGACATTTAATATTCTATGGGATTATTATTCTGTAGGAGAACAGATGCAAGAACACTTGGAACGGCCAATGGTATCTGGAAGGAGGAGGAGGAGGAGGAGGAGGAGGAGGAGGAGGAGGAGGAAGAAGAAGAAGAAGAAGAAGAAGAAGAAGAAGAAGAAGAAGAAGAAGAAGAAGAAGGAGAGGAGTTTGGACTTGATATCCTGCTTTATCACTACCCTAAGGAGTCTCAAAAGGGAGTCTCCTTTCCCTTCCTCCCCCACAACAAACACTCTATGAGGTGAGTGAGGCTGGGAGACTTCAGAGAAGTGTGACTAGCCCAAGGTCACCCAGCAGCTGCATGTGGAGGAGCGGGGAAGCGAACCCGGTTCACCAGATTACGAGTCCACCGCTCTTAACCACTACACCACACTGGCTAGTAGCTGCAGGAGGCCCTTCCCTGCAGAGTACGGCGAATGCTTGGCTATGTAAAAAAGGAGACATCTAGCACACAGAGCGTCTCCCATCCAACGCTAGCATTGCTGCATAATTCCTGGACATCCCTGAGAAGCAGCTACTGACACACATGCGATCCTTTGCCCAGACTTTCAAACTCCCGTAAGATTATGCATGGGAGAAAGGAAAGGCCCCTAAACCTGGGCATCGGATGAAGTAGGGTAACAGGAAATTGCAGAAATAGACCTATGGAATCCCCCAAATGGATTTATTTCATGCTGTTCATCAACAGCTACCAGGAGCTGGACTTTAACCTTCAGCAAAGCATCTGGAAAAGGTGTCAGCGGTGATATACAGGAAAGACTTGCAAAGCTGATTTGCTTTGTAAGAGGGTCGCTTCACCTCATCTTTTATTAAAATATGCCTGACCTTGAAACCCTTTCTGATTACTGGAGAAGTACTAGAGGGTTGCTATCACAGGGGCCAAAGTTAACCCATCAGAAATGGAGAAGGAATTATTTGCTGCTTGTCTTGTCCCTCTGAAATATTCTGTACACTTAACCGCAGCAACTCAATCTGGATCTACACTTATACAATCCAAAGGGTAGGATTGGGGCGGTACAATAGACTGTATCATTTTACACTAGAGATGGAGCGTTGCTTTTAAAAACTTTTCTCTCCAGCAGCATATCTCAAACAGTGAGGCCACTAGTGAGCTGTGTTTTCCCCTCTGCTGTTTACGCAGAAACTCACTGCAGTCTGATTTAACGTCATAATAAACTCATCAATAAACTTGGTGAGAATGACTTCTCATCAAGTAGTAATGAGTTCTCCAGGCAGGTCATACCTCTGGTTCAGCTCTGGAGCAACTGACCTCCTGGGTCACAGTTATTTCTCTTAATAGGGCCTCAGATGATGAGGGACTCTCCTTTGCTAGAGGGTTTTAAGCATGTTGAATGGCCAACTATCAGGAATGCTGCATTTTCCACCAAGACTACAATCTCTGCCAACACCTATAGACAGAAGCTTCTACTCTACTGCACATGTACCTGCACTTCTCCCAAGGCACATGGTCTCTCCCCTCAAAGAATTATGCGAATTGTAGTTTACCCCTCACAGAGTCCCCCCCCCCCAGGAGGTAATAGTCAAGCTCCTGGCTTATAAAGATCTCCAGATTAAACATCCGGTAGCCAAATTTGCTCTGGCAGCTAAGAAGCGTGGTTCTAGATATGTTAATACTTCTTAATTTTAAAATCGCATGCTGTAAATTTGTATGTTTTAACTTTTATAGGTCATGTTGTCTGATTTCAGCCTCATTCTTATCCCCTGCTGTACATTGTAAAGGCCTTGGGCTATATACAATAAATTGACTGACTCATGGACCTTCATAGAGCTATAATTCTGAGCAACCCTAACAAACGACAGTTCCCAGTATTCTTTGGAAGAAGTCAATTGTTTTGAATGTATGGTGTGTATGCAGTCCAGAAGCTAATCCATAGAGGGTCCCTATCCTGTTACTTTGTTCCTAAGGTAAGCCAGACATGGCGTTAAAGACGTGAGGCAAAAGTGGTTAAGTGTCCTTCACAATGATCCTGAAGAGCTGCCTCCGTGTTTTGTGCTCTAACTTTCTTCAGAAATGTCCCACTGAGCTTTTTAAAAAGAAAAAATAATGCTATGGGTCTGGGGGCCCTGCTGTGTTTTCTCTGTCACCAGCCGTGATATATATCTCTCTAGTGCTTTTCCCCCCTGAAAAAATGTTTATGGGTACTTTCATTTTCCCACTCATATTGAAATACTGCCCCTCAATGAGGCCAAAGTTAGATTCACAAAATGTTTAGGGGTAGGCGTACCCCTGCGCCCCCCAGAAAAAAGCACTGTATCTCTCTATATATTTGTCCCACTGCATTTCAGGAGAAACAGATTTTTTAGGCACTACAAAAATCTGCAAAGAGAGAGACAATGGGATGAGTGCCTATACCAAGGGCAATAATGCCTCTCTTCATACTAACGTCAACTGATAGCTTAGAAGATTTCTTAACCCCAATCTGTCTTGCTAGAATATAAACCCATTACATCTTGCCTCAGTGGATTAACTGAACAACTTGAGTAAATTTTCTTAGCATCCTTTTAAATATTTGAAAATTGTCTGCATGCCACACCTCACACACACATGTGCATGCAACACACGCCTTGCCCCAGTTTCTTGTCTCCAGGCTTAGAAGATTTCTTAAGCCAGATCTCAGAGTTCCTCCTCACAACCTGTATAATAGCCCTCTGAATTTGGCGATGAAGTTCTCCAACCAAACCATCCGCACCATATGCGGAAGTTTGCATATATTGGTGAAAATAAAAGACAAAAGGCATTATTATAGAGGAAATTTCATGCAAACATTAAGGAGACACCGTAGGCGCAAGAGAAAGAGAGACAGCCGCAAAACCGTATATAAATTTTCACATGGACTTTAAAACAACAACAAGAAAAACCACAAACTAATGGAGAAACGAAGTAAATTGAACTGAAAATGGGAGAAAGGAGAAACAGAGGGAAACAAACAATTGTCAGATTCCTAGCCCAGACCTTGAGCAGCTCCAACATCTGAAACTCCAACAGCTCGAAAGAGCAACTTTGACAGAGATGGAAGTCTTGGGTTTGTAATTTTCCGAACAAATCCACTTTGAAATGTCACAAGCACTTGGAGAACAATAACAAGCCTGAAAAAGAGCCATTTAATTGAATTCTATTGCAATCTGCATGTTTTATTTATCATTTTTCATCATCTCACTTTTAGGAGGGTGGGTGTGGGTAGGAAGCCTTCTGCATTACGCTATCGCCTGGAGTGGAGGAGCTCACCTCAAGTGAGCAAAGGCGCCAAACAGCAAGGCACCAGAATACCAAGCTGATCTAAGATTCATGGAATGGATTATACATATTGCATTGGCTTAAAAATGAAACCTGGTGAAGTATTACAGTAATTTTAAAATATAAGTGGGTTTGTACAGGGAGGAGATTTAAAATTTAAACCTGTTTAAATATTGAAGCAATCTAACAGGGCGGGGGTGGGGGGAGTTTTGAAAAATGGAATTCAATAGCAAAATCTCTGTTCAGGGCAAACTGCTGCACAAAAACCAATCTGGTCATAAGAACATACCATAAAGCAGGGTATTTGCTGTTTAATACCACGGAGGAAAACATAAAAAAATAGGAGTCGGCTGGATGAGTTAAGGCTTCAGGGGGAAATGTGTTGTGGGATACAATTGCTAGAAGAAACTTGGAATTTATTTTCTTTGCAAAACTGTAACCTAGACACTGCAAGGCATTTCAGACAGTCACATTAGGGCTGTTGTATTGTCGTCGTCCCCCAACGTATGGCGGGGGGTAGAAATAGAGGGAACAGATTCTGCAGGGCTTTACACCATGCAAGGACAATGCTCAGTTCAGACATTCATACCCAACTCATAGAGGTCTCTTAACAGTGTAAAGGTGAGGGTGAGACTCAGCTGTGCAACTGGGCTGTATTTGTTTACATCCGAGGAGAGTCTGAGCACTTGAATGAGGCAAATATGATGTGCTGCTTGTGGCATACTATGCCATTACCGAAGGCACAGCTTCAGCAGATGGTTTCATGGGTGGGGAACCTAAAGGCAGAAACACCCCCCTCCATCCTGAGGGAGAATACTCTCTGGAGTATTCACCACCGCTGTCGCTGCTGCTACATTCAAGCCAAGTTTTTCAGGTTGGGGCACATGGAATGGAAGGCAGTAGAGGTGGCGGTAGCAGGGATCGCACGCCTCCATCAGCCTTTTGCAACAGCTCAACCCAAGCCCTAGCAAAAGGTTCAAGCTTTTGAAAGAGCCCAATTTTCAGGTTAAACACCAGGGTAGCTAGTGCATCCCTATTTGAATCATCATAGACTAGTCTCAGTGTGGCTTCTGGCCTCAGAGATTGCTTAGAGTTTCTGGTATATACATGCACGCATGTGCAGCTCAGTTGAGCAAGGCCAATGGAGTAATTATTAGATTGCTTATGGCTGAGTCTTAGTTTGCTTTTTACAAAGCTATCGTACAGTGGTACCTTGGGTTTAAGAACTTAATTCATTCCGGAGGTCCGTTCTTAACCTGAGGTACCACTTTAGCTAATGGGGCCTCCCGCTGCCGCCATGCCGCCGGAGCACAATTTCTGTTTTCATCCTGAAGCAAAGTTCTTAACCCGAGGTACTATTTCTGGGTTAGTGGAGTCTGTAACCTGAAGAGTCTGTAACTTGAAGCGTCTGTAACCCAAGGTACCACTGTACTACCAACCTTACTGTATGCTTGCGAAACATGGACCACTTGTAAACACCACCTCCAACTCCTCAAAAGATTCTATCAACGGTGTCTCCGAAAAATTTTACACCTCACTTAGGGAAGACAGGTAAACTAATACCAGTGTACTGGAAGAAGCAAAGATCACCAGTGTTGAAGCAATGATTCTTCAACATCAACTTCGTTGGACTGGTCATGTTGTGCGGATGCCTGATTATCGTCTTCCAAAGGAACTACTCTATTCTGAACTTAAAAATGGAAAGCATAATGCTGGTGGTCAACAAAAGAGGTTTAAAGACTGTCCCAAGGCAAATCTAAAAAAAATGTAGTATAAACAGCAACAATTGGGAAACACTGGCCTGCAAGTGCTCCAATTGGAGAACAGCCTTTACCAAAAGTGCCATGGGCTTTGAAGACACTCGAACTCAGGACACAAGGGAGAAACGTGCTAAGAGGAAGGCGCGCTTGGCAAATCCACACCATGATCAACTCCCACCCGGAAACCAATGTCCCTATTGTGGAAGGATGTGTGGATCCAGAATTGGCCTCCACAGTCACCTATGGACTCATTGTTAAAACCTTGTTTATGGAAGACAATCTTATTCAGCTACGAGTGATGGCCAAAGAAGAAGAAGTTTGCTTTCATCGCCATATGCAAACACAGCAGGGCTTTCTGCCACCATACCCCCGCTTCATAATGACCGCTCCTCCTTTGCAATTTGAATGCCAGGACCCGTTGTCTCTTGGGCAAATACTCTGTGGGAACGATAACTGGAAATATTTGCCTGGAACAACAACAAAAGTCTTGAGACACTGTAAGGTTTATGGCGACATGGGTTTTTGTTTTTTTAAATTGACTACAGCCCACTTTTTCAGATGCACAGCATTATCTCCAGTAGACAGATGTATTACAGAGAGAAAGAGAAATGGGAAACACAGGAACTAAAGAACATGGAATAGGTATTCAAAGCCCACATTTACCCAAGACGAAAACAGTGACTCATTCGCAACAAGTGTTTTTGTTTAAATTTTATTTATGTTTTTCAGGTTCATACATTTCAATAATTTTACAGTCACTTTAACATTTCAAAACTTGACTTCCTTCCCCCTCTTTCTGCGCTTCCTTAAATTTATTTTTAATGTTTTCTGGATATCCAAATAAGTTAATTTGATCATTTATTCATCTACTTTAAAAAACTGCAGGTTATTATAATAATCCTGCCAATGTTCTTATCTGTTTACAATTTATCTGTAAATATCCAATAAACCATTCTTCTATAAGAAGTTTGTTGTCTTGATTTCTTATTTTTCCAGTAAGTTTCTCCATTTCTCCATATTCCATAAGTTTTTGTATCCATTCTTCTTTCACTGAGACTTCTTCATCTTTCCATTTTTGGGCAAGTAACATTCTTGCTGCTGTAGTCGCATACATGAATACCTACAGCTGTAGGTATTCAAAGCCCACATTTACCCAAGACGAAAACAGCGATTCATTCACAACAGCAGCAATTATTGATGATTCTGCTGTTCTTCCTAGGCTACACTAACTTAAAAAACCTGGGTCTTGATCGAGCCCAAAGAGAAGAGGATCAAATTTGCCAATAAATTCATATACAGTGGAACCTCGGTTTTCGAACGCCTCCATTGACGAAC
Source organism: Podarcis pityusensis (assembly GCF_964106645.2). Taxonomy (NCBI): domain Eukaryota; kingdom Metazoa; phylum Chordata; class Lepidosauria; order Squamata; family Lacertidae; genus Podarcis; species Podarcis pityusensis. The sequence continues at coordinate 130,455,908 of NC_138028.1, forward strand.
GTTTCGGAAACTGAACGCCGTAAACCCGGAAGTAAATGCTTTTGTTTTTGAACGTGCCTCAGATTTTGAACTTCCAAGGAGGCTTCTGTTTTGAGTTTACCTATTGTACTGAGGCTTCTGTATTGGGTTTTCGGTTTTCGAACGTTTCAGAACTTGAACAGTCTTCCAGAACGGATTATGTTCGAAAACCAAGATTCCGCTGTAGTTCTCACAGTTTCTGAGGTGGAGTTTGCCAAATTTTACACGCACAGATGAATACATACCTCTGAGGTCTTGCTTATGAAGTTCTCCAAGGGTAAAGCACGGTGTTGGGTGCTGTTGTTTTTGTCAACCTCGGAAGCCTGCACGGTGGATTCCTCACCATGAACTGGGTGATGAAGATGTAAGAAACCAGCTATTGGTCCATGTGACCTGTTGTAAATAAAAATTTCCCTTTTCCTTTATGGGGTATCCAAGAGCCCATATTGAGTCCTTACATAGGTTCCCTATTGGTAGGAGAAAATAACAGAGGCCAGCCAGAGAATATTGAGAAGCAAATCAGCTAGTAAGCTTGATCTTTATTGATCTGTTCCAACATGGTGCTCCCTTCACTCACAGGAGAGAGGAGGAACCCGGAAAAATGGCACGCAAGGCCTTATAAAGACTTTTGAAATTTCCACCTTGTAGATCAAGACCACCCCCAGAAACATCATACCTACATCACAGAAAAGGCAGTCTTAAAACAGAAATTTGAATGTTGCTTTTCTGCTGTCATTGTTTATCTCCTGTCGGACAGGTTACTTGATTGGATTGCCTGGGGAGCCTGGCCAGTCTTTTGTAATGATAAATATTTAGTTCCTGGGCCAGGTCACAGGATCACACCCTATTCATATCTTAAATGTGCCCTTAAGACAGGATTTGTGAGAAAAGAGACAATGGGAGGTTTCCCACTTTGACCTTGCAGAGAAAACATTGGCTCAGTTTAGGAATGAAAATGGTTGCAGGTTGGTCTTCCTGTGCTGATCTATGTACGTGCTTGGTTGGTACACTTATGAACATTACCATATATCTAAGACCATAAAATTCCTATCAAGAGGCTACATGAGGAGAGTAGATTGGCAAATGGGAAGACAGAAAGGTACATGGGACTCTCTTGAAAGAGAGAGACTAGATTCCAGGAATAGAAAGAAAGTGGAGAACATTCTACAAAGAAATGTGGGATGATATAAACAGAGCCCCCTAATCCAGTTGACTGTAAATCCCTTTTTCCTTAATTGGTTTAGAAGCTGAGGGCCGTAATGCGAGACAGAGGGGCTCTCAGCTGCTTTTCTCCCTCGCTGCCTGGAATCACATTAAGTGGGGGAGGGGGGGGGAAACAATGACAGAACTGACAGCTCCCTGTCTGTAGGGGCACTTAGAGTTAATCTGCTATTGAGACTAATGCAATTATGTGGGATTATAGGATTGCCATCAGATACATAGATTAAGGAAATTCCCAAAGAGAGGCCAGGGTATGGTACTATTTATTTCAAAACTGCATCTGTCTAAGTGAATGCTGGGACACTATCCATGGTCTCGACACTAATGCAATGGCTAGCTTTAATGAAGGCTTTGCTTACCTCCCCTGGACACACCTATGTGTCCAGAAATGACAAAACGGAGGTCACACTGTGAGGAATGCTCATTTCAATGGGGGGGGGGGGGACTTGGTGGTGGTGGTGGTTTTTAAATATCCCTTTTTTCTAGGCCTTTCTCTTTGCATGTCAAGGTCCCCAGGGCCACCCCAATAACTCACACATCACACAGAATTTTTTTTGTTTAAGGTTTTTGGCATAATTTTGGCCACAACTTTATTAAAATACAAAAATGTGAGTGGTTGCTTAGGCATTGGTTGCTACTACCTACTACTATTCCGCAAGCCTGCGAAAGTCAGAAAAGGGGAATACTCTTGGGGGTAGTGAAGGAGCAGGGAACCTGCCCTCAGCCCTCCCCAAATGCAACCAGGAGCTCATTGCTATGGCCCAAGCCCCCCTGACAGAGTGGACAAGCAATAGTTAGCCCCTGATTCCTTTAACGGAATCCCTTGCAGCAGCAGCATTAGAGGGGCAGGCACAGCCAATCCATGCCCCTCAACCAACCAAACCATAAACCAATGCCTAACCGCAACCTTACAAGTTGTGAAGATTTGCTATGCAGTAGGCAAAAACCAAATGGCCCCAGCCAATCAGCCAGATGGACAAAATTCCTACCGGGCCCCTGCCCCAAGAGCAGAAGACCCCATGACAGGCATAACAAGGTCAAAGTGAAGAACCCTAAATAGAGGGAGGGGGGACGGGCAATCCGATGCACGGGTGAAAAGAGGAAGCCCTAGCCTCGTGCAAGGAGTTTTAGCATTTCTGGCTGTCAATCAACAAACGGCAACATTAACTTCTTCCCAACAACAAGGGAAGCCCAATCGCATCAGTGGCCAACGATCAATTAGCCCGCCCCCAACTTTGGAGTCTCCTGGCGGCCCCCACCGCAACACGTGCTCTCCATGAAGGAGAACACGCTTGCTAGAGAGGCGTAAACAACAGTTCCCAGAATTCTTTGGGAGAAGCAATGTGCTTTAAATTTATGGTGTGTGCGCAGCCTCAGTTAATGTGCTCCACTGCTCACAGGCTATGCCTGGTCCCTATCCTTAAGATATTTCTTCACCCTAGTTTTCCCTGAGCCCATTAAAACCTGGAGTGAGCGCCAGGGCTGATAGTTACACTTTCCCGTTACCTGTTGCGTTCATTTGCTTCCGCAACAGTCCAGCCAGCATTTTGCCAAAAGGGGCTGTAATTTCACAGCAAAGGGTGGTTTTTATTTTTATTTGTTACCCTTAAGGAGGCATGCTCTTACACTCTTTCCAAAAATAGCTGTTTGCCTCGCAGTAACAGAAAATACTGTTTCAGGGGATAAGAGAGGGGGAGCTCGTGTGAGATTAAAGAAAATATAATGAGGTAGAAGAGGAGCTGGACCATCTGGAATAATCATACACCTAAGCAGCAAGACTGCTAAAACCACACAGCCTTCTAAAATAAATGGGGTGCTGGGGAGACAGTGCCTTAGCATTCGCATTTCGCACATCACATTATTAGAACTTGTAACCTCTCGCAGATCATGCAAAGCACATTTGTCTTTTAATATTGCAGATAGCTACTATTGCAGATGTCTATTGACATACATTATCTAACTTTCTGTTTTTAAGTATGATTAATACTTGGCTGTCAGGAAAGAAGGAATTTTGCTGTGTATTTGCTGCGTATATTTATATGCCAAGGAATTTTTGGTAAGGGGGGAGGAGCTACCGGGGTGGGGGGTGGGGTCTCAAACATAAAAATGATAAAACTAGAAAGAGAATGGACCCAAAAAAAACCCTAAGAGAGGATGCCAAATAGATATTTTTCAATTTGAATCTTGGGCAGATGAACAGGTTTATGATTCATAACCAAGCAATATAACTATTACATTGCTATTACTTTCAGATGGGAGACATGTAGACAGATTTTAATTGAAGCAGCCCTGCGTACAGGGTAGAATCAAGGAAGACAGCAATAAAAGGATGGTTCAACTAGACTTGTTTTATGAGCAGAATGTTCACAACTTTGGCATATTCGGTGCTTAACTAGTGATTGATCTCTGGACAAATATATTTTAAACTTGTTGTGCAGATGCATCGCAACGTGAGCATAAGCGGTGGGTTGATCCATCTGTTTCCAGTGCATGTCAATATTCCTTTTAAAAAAAATTTTTTAAAGAAAAGTTTTTATTGTTAAAATAATTCAGCATTAATACACACATATTGCGAATATACAAACATACAATTCATACAATCCTTAAAAATGTTCAAACATACCTACACTCAATCCCACAAATAATTCCTTTTCCCATCACCATCCACCAGACTTCCAATCTACTCAATTGTAATTTCTTTCCACTTCTATTACTTTCTTTCACACACCTTTAACCTAATTTCATGCTTCTTTTTCTATTACACATTGTTATCCATCTTATTTAGTATTCCAGTATTTAAAACGGAACTTGTTTATTCTAATAGGAGTTCTGATTTTTCAATATAGTTTTGCAAGTATTCTTTAAACACCTTCCAGTCCCTGTCTATCTTCTTTTTTGAGATCCTTCCAATTTCTCCCATTGTTTTGGATATATTGTAGTACTCCAATAATTTGGCAAGCCACTCTATTTTTGTCGGTATAATACCACTTTTCCAATTTTTCACAATCAATAGCCTTGCGGCTACTGTTGCATATAAATATAATGTCTTGTCTTCTTCCTTTAGACTTCCTGGTACTATTCCCAATAGAAAACCTTCTGGTGTTTTCCTAAATGAATATCTGAACATTTTTTTCATTTTGTTATATATTGTTTCCCAAAATTGTTTGATGTTTAAACAATTCCACCATATATGTATCATAGTACCTTTTCCAGTGTTGCAATGTGCATGTCAATATTCCGTGTGTTCATCCATAAACCCATTCTGCCCAGTTTTCCATATTACATTCAGAAGATGAAGGGGTAACAGGGCTTAGTGAGTTGGGAGAGTTTGTGGCAGAAAGAAGTCAAGTATCCGAGGCAGATGCTGAAGCAAGGGATTGGGAGGCCAAGAGGTAGAGATGAGTCGGGCTGGTGAGGAGTCAGGGGTTTCTCCAGCTCCTGCTCTGAAAAGCTCCCCTCTCCCCCTGACTCCCAGAACCAGCTGAGGTATGAAATGGGAGAAGCAAAGACAGGCTACACTCAGGCACAGTCTCCGATTGCTTGCAAGAAGCCCTGGAGAGAAGGACTTTAGCCCAGAGAGGAGAACAGCCTTGGTAGGCTGTGGGAAGGATGGGACTTTTAGTCTTCTTTCATGGAGGAAGACCTGTAGGCCATGAGCTGTTAAATTCATTAGGGCTGAAACTCTGTCCAGTTGGTGAAGACCATGTTTCGCTAATAAAGATTTAACTCCAGCTTTGAACTAGTTACAGGTAGGTAGCCGTGTTGGTCTGCCGTAGTCAAAACAAAATTAAAAAATTCCTTCCAGTGGCACCATAGAGACCAACTACATTTGTTATTGGTATGAGCTATCGTGTACATGCACATGAAAGCTCATACCAATAACAAACTTAGTTGGTCTCCAACTGCATGGCCATATGCCCTCTTTTTCCAGAACACATCCTCTTTTTCATGGGTATGTAAAATGAGAGTCATCATAGCAATCCATAGTGAAAAGCAGAAGTCGTCAAATGCATCCTCTTTTTGGCTCTTCAAAATATGGCAACCCTAAATTTCTGCCAATGATTCTCCAGTAAAGCGATTCTCCAGTAAAGGTAAAGGGACCCCTGACCGTTAGGTCCAGTCATGACCGACTCTGGGATTGCGGCGCTTATATCACTTTATTGGCCGAGGGAGCCAGCGTACAGCTTCTGGGTCATGTGGCCACCATGACTAAGCCGCTTCTGGTGAACCAGAGCAGCGCACGGAAACGCCGTTTACCTTCCCGCCAGAGTGGTACCTATTTATCTACTTGCACTTTGATGTGCTTTCGAACTGCTAGGTTGGCAGGAGCAGGGACCGAGCAATGGGAGCTCACCCCGTCGCGGGGATTCGAACCACCGACCTTCTGATCGGCACGTCCTAGGCTCTGTGGTTTAACCCACAGTGCCACCCGTGTCCCAGCAATTCTCCAGAGGACAATCTAACTTCTGTGTCCTCCTTTTCAAGCCCAGACCCCATAAACCAGCAGGTCCTTATCTGCATGAGAGCTCTGTAAGGAGCAAAATATTCCCACTCTCTTGAATCTGGGGGTCTGGCTCCATGAGGGCATCAGAACAGCATATGCAAAACTACCACTGACGCTGTGGCAAATGGTTACCCCCTCCTCACGAGGATGCAGTAAGTGAGCATATATCTATCGCAGCCAATTACAGAGGACTGGATCAGGCAGTGTCTGCATCAACAAAATAACTGCATCCATTCTGTTCCATGTCTGGAATACCATGTGCTGTCTGAAAATGTTGTTTTATTTATATCTTGTTTTTCCTCAAAACCTTAGCACAAAAGACTTTTGAGCTCTGGCACAACGCCATATAAATGTTTCATTTGGATCAATTTCAGCGACTTGTTAATGGAATATATAGCCTTCCAGATTTTTGAGGAGTAAAAATAGTGATTAGTTTTATCTGCTAATTTAAAGTGGCTGATCAAATGAAGGCTGCAGGTTTCTGAAATGGCTTGGGTCCCAGTTTTGCCATTGCAACCTATCATATAACCCCTGCAATTAACCCAAATTGCTAACGATCACTGTTTCTTTCAGAGCCTGTTGAGGCTTTCAGTCTTAAGCACACATATTTGGGAGTAAGCCCTACTGAACTCAGAAGCGAGTAAACATGGTTTTCATCTTCTCTGTGTAGTAGCATCAAATGTTTTTTAAAAACTTTACCAGTCTCTCTCCCCCCCCCCCCCCGTTTTATTTATTCTCTGGGTTTATAACTGGGGGTGGTGGTGGTGATTTTTTTTTGTTTGATTGTTCTGGTTTTACTCTCTCCCAGTTCAGGCTTCATTCTTGTTCCTGGAAAGACACTCAAGCTGAGAGGCGTCCGTCAGGAAAATGGGCTGACCATTTAATTTATTTGTTTTTAAAGAAAATATGCCCACAGCAGCTGAGAGAACAGAAGTTGCATTTGAACTGAATACTGGAATGAACTGATTCTCTGGACCAGGGGCAGTCAACCCGTAACCCTGGAAGATGTCACTGGACTCCAGTTTCCAACGGTTCTGTACTTTTTCACACAGTGTTAGGGACTGGGCAGAGGAGGAATGGTGGAGACTGCCTCCCCAGCTTGAACCTTCCAGGGAGGAGGTAGAGGAAGACAGTTTAGATTTACAACGGAGGGGTTGAGGGAGGTCACAGCTCAGAGACAGATTAGGGTAAAAGTTGGGAAATAATGGGAGAGGAGGAGGAGGAGGAGGAGGAGGAAGAGGAAGTGGGGCAACAGCTAACAGACACAGTGTCATTGAAAAGCCTTCCAGACTCCCCTCTCCCAGAACCCGGCGAGCCTTGAAAGTAGGAGAGCAAAGGGCTCAGAGACAGAGGGCACATAGCAGCACCCGTGGGAGAGACAATGAGAATGATGAATGAGGAAGTGGGAGAGACAGGGGGTGGAGATTCACTCAGGACAATGCCATTATCCAAGAGGCTGGGTTCTGTAGCCTCCCTCTGTAAATACTGAATAAAAAATGGACGGTAAGAAACATTTCCTTGTCTCTGTACGTTCCTGGGCAACCAGCCAGGAGTCACTGGCCGCAGCCTGACTGTCGGGGACTGGACCGAGGAGGAATGGTGGAGACCGCCCTGCCTCTTCCTCCTGAACCTTCCCGAGAAGAGGAGGATGGTATAGATTTACAACGGTGGCTTGCAGAAGGTCATGAATCTGAGACAGAAGAGAGACAAAACTGGGAGATGATGGAAGAAGAAGCGGGCGGAGCAGCTGGCTGACACATTATCATTAGAAAGCTTTCCCGACCCCCCTTCTCCTAGGACCCGGAGGGCAGTGAAAGTGGTAGAACAGAAAGCGAATAGACAAATGGCCACACACAGTCACTGTATAAGGGGTGAAGCTGCTGATGACTGAGAGTAGAAAGGGGGAGGAGATTACTCAGAGCAACGCCATTATCCTAGAGATGGCGTCCTGCATCTCTCTCCATGAGTATTGAATAAAATACCTTGGTATGAGCTTCTTGTCTTTTTCCATTAATGACAGCCGGCCGCAAGGGAGGGGGAGCAGATTCCCTGAAGCCTGACACTGACTCACTGTCTGAAATGAGCCAGCTCCAAGCAAAGGTTTGCAGCCAACTGCAGAGAGCAGCCAGGAACAGAGAGGCTTAGATGTTAGTCAGGCAGGGGAGAGCCGGCAGCTGCAGACTTCGGCTCTTCCTGACCTTGACAGTCAGGCTGATGAGGCAGTAGCTAAGAGTGGGCTAGAACACAGCCAAAGCTCTCAGGATGTTCCAACAGGAGCGAACAGACACAGAGACAGTCTCTCAGAAAAGGAAGAAGCTGGAGCTGATCCAATAAATCTGAAGAGTCGGCAAATTGGAGGGCTGTTAGACAGGAAGCAAAACAAGAGATGTAAGGTGCGGAAGTTCAATATCTTCTGCAGAAACCAGAAAGAGTCTTCAGAAGGGTCATCTTGAGTTATGATGCCAGAGGCTTTGTTAGAGCTATCTGTTTGTTTTTGCAATAAATCCTCCTTTTTAATTACCTACGCTTACTGTGTTATCAGGGACGCGGGTGGTGCTGTGGGTTAAACCACAGAGCCTAGGACTTGCTGATCAGAAGGTTGGCGGTTCGAATCCCCGCGACAGAGCTCCCGTTGCTTGGTCCCAGCTCCTGCCAACTTAGCAGTTCGAAAGCACGTCAAGTGCAAGTAGATAAATAGGTACCACTCCAGCGGGAAGGTAAACGGAATTTCTGTGCGCTGCTCTGGTTTCCAGAAGCGGCTTAGTCATGCTGGCCACATGACCCGGAAGCTGTACGCCGGCTTACTCGGCCAATAAAGCGAGATGAGCGCCTAAAGGTGTATAATGAAGGCGCCAGGAGAACTTCTCTGAGGAGAGCATTCCATAACAATCCATTTTTTTAAAAAAAAAGTCATAATAAAAACACAACTTGAAAACAAACCACTTACCGTATCTCAAATAAAGCAACATTCAATAATCCATTAGAACATAATAGTAAGCAGTAAAATTGAACATCAGCAAATAGTAATTAAACAGTTTACACTTAAAAATTACAATAAAGAATTACTCAGCTATAATCAATGAAAATAACAGCAAGTCATAATGCATAAAATAGCACAAAACATGCAAAACTACAAAGACCACAAAAGCATGTAAAAGGGTCAAACTGAGAAACACTATAAAATTATACATATACATATACATATACATATACATTATATATATATATACATTATATATATATAGAGAGAGAGAGAGAGAGAGAGATATAGATATATATCTATATATATATATATCCCTGAACTCTTCTTCTCTCTTCCCAGCTGCTTCTGCTATTCTCAAAGTCAGGGTCTGGAGGGTCGTGCAAGGCAGGTGGGAAAAACCATTCCCTGATTGCCAGCACAAATTCCCTCTCTAATGGAAACAAAGTGATGGGGATGGCTGCTCCTGTTGAATTTCTTCCTGGCAGGGGTACAAGGTCTGGCAGGTGGCATTCATATTCTAGATACATAGACCAGAAAGAAATAAAATATTTGCTCCGGGGTAGTATTAGCATTCCAGGAGATAATCCCATGGCAGTTTGCTGACCCCGTACCTTATAGTGTGCAGTAATGCTTATAGATCTCCTTCAATTAGAAGTCTTAATTAGAAAGGCCCTTAGCAGGACTTGATTGGATTTGGGCTCCTAGGAATAAATTAAGTAACTTTACAAGGCTCTCCTAATCAGATGGGGTGTGTGGAATAAGAGCTGTAGTTTAATTTCAAGGTGTGCTCTCCAACTACTTGTGAATTAACCCAGAAGTGATAGGTCTGGGCACCGCAGTGATTGAGTACTTCTCTCTCTGTCTAATGCCGAAATGGTTGAGCTTTGTGATCCCTGGAGAGACGGAGGAGGGGTGGTGGCCAGGAAGGGGAGGAGAAGTGAACAAGGGAGGATGAAAGGACGACAGGGCCTATTGGGGGGTCAAGGGCTCTCAAACGCTCTGATGAAACTGCTGCGGTAGCTGGCAAGCAACCCAAATAAGATTAGATGCAGGAACTTCTCATTAACTGCAAACACAATAGGGCTGTCTATCTGGTATTCCTAAACTGCCCGGGCCAATGCTCAACCCTAGTTGTGCTACAGTCAAAGTGGGTATTGCTTTGTTTCTCCTTCAGTACCCATGCCAAACCCCATCTCAAACGCTCAATGATTTGGGGACTTCTTGTGCATGCGAAGCCAGGTTCCAACAGATTATTATTATTATTATTATTATTATTATTATTATTATTGTTATTATTATTTATTTATACCCCACCCATCTGGCTGAGTCTCCCCAGCCACTCTGGGCGGCTCCCAATCAAGTGTTAAAAACAGTACAGCATTAAATATTAAAAACTTCCCTGAACAGGGCTGGCTTCAGATGTCTTTTAAAGATAGGATAGCTGCTTATTTCCTTCACATCTGAAGGGAGGGTGTTCCACAGGGTGGGCGCCACGACCGAGAAGGCCCTCTGTCTGGTTCCCTATAACTTGGCTTCTCGCAGGGAGGGAACCGCCAGAAGGCCCTCGGCGCTGGATCTCAGTGCCCGGGCTGAATGATGGAAGTGGAGACGCTCCTTCAAGTATACAGGACCGATTGAGCAGATGAGACCAATAGTGGGTCCAACGGCCAAGAAAGCGGTTTCTGAACATGCTGTAGAGGAAAGTGAGGGGCCTATGGGTCTCATCAGCGTAGGAAGGTAGCCCATCGAGGAAAAGAAAAACTCTGATCCGAAACCTCCACTGCCTTGTGGGACATCTTGGGGAGAGAAAAAGGTGAAGGAGTAAACCCTACACAAATCCAGAATGGAATCCCTAAGACGGTCGGATGGTGTATTGTGCGTCTCTTTCCAGCAACTCCTGCAGCCAAGCTGGCACCAAATGTATTGCTCTGCTTTCCTTTGGACCACATCAGTGAGGCCAATAAGGGGGTCCTGTTATCTGGGCAGCCCAGGACCTCCATACAGGCTTGTGCCCTGAGGGTGCTGCTAACTCAGTGGTTTGACTTGACTTCAGCCCCAGAGGCACACTCCATTGTCTTTCGAGACAACAACAACCCCTGCCAAAGCTTTGTTGTCTGTTACAATGGTGGAAGGCTCCCCATACAGGTACTGGTGAAACTTCCTTAGACCAAATATAATTACTAGATTTTCCTTTCCTCTCCCCCTGAAAATAGGCCGGTTCTGCTTTGTTTAGTGTCCCGAAGGCATAACCAATAGGCTGTCCTTCCATGGGATCTATTTTATTCCATGGGACAAAACAGCCCCTAGTCCATTGCATGAAGCATCACAGAGTTCAATTAAGTCCTTTACTGGGGTCAAATGGACCAAAGTACCTGAGAATCTCAGTATCGTTTCAGATTCCTGGAAAGTCTTCTATTTTTTCGTCTCCTCAGTGCCATGAGGTTCACTTTCTTAAGACGTGTTCTGTTGGTTCTAACAGGGAAGAAAGGCTTGGAAGGACTTCAACATCCCTAGATATCTCCAAAGTTCTGTGGTGTTTTTGGGGCGCTGGTATCTTAGCCGAGACCTTGTCTGCCACAGGGTGAATTCCCTCTTTACCCATATTATAGTCTTAGTACTTTACCTACAGGCCTTGAGGTGCGGGAAGAATTTCTTCCATTTCATCATCATCATCAGTCTTTATTACGGTCCAGAGACCGAACAAATCGTTACAAAGCAATACACAATTCATACAGCCTACCTCCAGGTTAAACAAGCATTTTGTTCAGAATATAGGGATCATTGGTTCTTGCAATCACCGATAAAAACTTTGCCACTGCTAATGTTCTAGCATAGGAACCTGACATAGTGAGCCTCTGATTTTCCTGGGAAAGGTACCAGCAAGGGTAGTATCAGTTCAGCCCTGGCTTGCTCATATTTTGCACAGTGCAACAAAATATGTTTTATGGAATCGATGTCTTGAGCACATGAGCAAAGTCTGTCCTGGTAGGGAACACCTCTCAACCTGCCATCCAACACTGCAGAAGGAAAGACCTTTAGTCTGGCTTTGGTGAAAAGCCTTCAATAGTTTGGTACTGTCATGTTTTTAATGTAAGATGTTAACTTAAAGACATGCCCATATTGTACTCCTACTGCCAGTGGACTACAGACTGCGTGTGATCGAGATCGTGAATTTCTTTCATTTCAAACACATCCCTGCTTCTTTCCGCCTTTGAAAAGCTCTCTTGAGTGTTGTGAGATTATCCTGATCACTTTTGCCTCTGATGGGGATATCATTAATCCTCACCACTGCTCCACAGATCTCCTTTAAGAGGTTTTCTGTGACCCTTTGGAATCTCTCTGGTTCTGGTGAAACTCCCAGGGGCAAGGTGTTATACTGGTACAAGCCTTTGTGTGCATCGACTGTAGGAAATTTCTTGCTGTCTTCATCAAGGCTAGTAAGAATGGAACATGTCCAACTTGGAAGTACACAGGGCTCCTCCAAGCACTGCTAGCAAGTCCTCCGTTCAAGGACTGGGGTAGCTGTCTAGTTTAGAAACTTGATTGACTGTGACTTTACAGTCGCCAATGGACCATAATAACGAGTACCATGGGTGTTGCCCATTCAGAAAAACTATATAAGGGAAATGATGCCTTCATGCTCCAGTTCCACTTCAGTTCTCTAGGGCACTGCTCTGGCTTTCAAATATTTTGGCTGGCTTTCCTCCTAGATAGAAATCCTGGCTTTTATTCTGTAGTATAACCAGCCTCCTATAACCTCCTATAACCAACATAAAGGTAAAGGTAAAGGGACCCCTGACCATTAGGTCCAGTCGTGACCGACTCTGGGGTTGCGGCGCTCATCTTGCTTTATTGGCCGAGGGAGCCCCTGTACAGCTTTCGGGTCATGTGGCCAGCATGACTAAGCCGCTTCTGGTGAACCAGAGCAGCTCACGAAAACGCCGTTTACCTTCCCGCCGGAGCGGTACCTATTTATCTACTTGCACTTTGACGTGCTTTTGAACTGCTAGGTTGGCAGGAGCTGGGACCGAGCAACGGGAGCTCACCCCATCGCGGGGATTCAAACCGCTGACCTTCTAATCAGCAAGTCCTAGGCTCTGTGGTTTAACCCACAGCGCCACCCGTGTCCCTATAACCAACATACTTAAGTCTAATTAATGCATGAAGGGGTTAATGCCATACTACTTGCCATGTCACTTCCTTTACCTCGGAAGGAAATAGAAAACCAAGCCTGTTGCCCCTCACCCCACCCCCATCTACCTGTGAAACTCTGCAAGCGAAGAGGTTTGAGCTGGTTGCTCCAGCTCAACTGCAAGACTCTTATCAGCCACTCTTGAGTTCCTATACCAGGGGTAGGCAACCTAAAGCCCGGGGGCCGGATGCAGCCCATTCGCCTTCTCAGTCCAGCCCGCAGACGGTCCGGGAATCAGCATGTTTTTACGTGAGTAGAATGTGTCCTTTTATTTAAAGTGCATCTCTGGGTTATTTGTGGGGCATCGGAATTCATTCATTTTGTTCCCCAAAATATAGTCCGGCCCCCACAAGGTCTGAGGGATGGTGGACCGGCCCACAGTTGAAAAAGGTTGCTGACCCCTGTCCTATACCAATAACCTAGGAACTTTTACCACTTTGTAACTAATCTATGTTTTACTAACTGTGCAACTTAATAAGCGGAAAAGCACATGAACCAGACCTTTGAAGAATTTGTAAGTAAACCAATTTTTAATGTCTTTCCCTTTGCTGGGGGAAGAGGGAAATTATGGAAGTCACTTGGAAGGATATATTTTAAAGGTCTTGTGGCCTGTATTTCCACTTTGCTGCATATTTTGTGACGTGAAATCTCTGTTGGGGTTGTCTGACCAAGAATACTTGCCCCAAGCTGTTCCTTGTGGGTATGACCATTTGTGTACTTATCTGTTACAGATCTGGTCCCAGTCTAGTGTGAGTTCCTTCAGGCATGCTTAACCAAATAGGTGTGCCCTTTCTCCTTTTACCACTTAAGATTTTATGTTGGCCTTTGTATGTGACTTACAGACTCTAGGCCTGGGGTATTTTCCCCAGTTTAAATCCTTAATTTCACTCTTATCTTCATTGCTGCACTCAGGCATCTTCTATGTTTCTCACTGACAACTGTAACAGAAGTTGTTGTTGTTTAGTCGTTTAGTCGTGTCCGACTCTTCGGACCAGAGCACGCCAGGCACTCCTGTCTTCCACTGCCTCCCGCAGTTTGGTCAAACTCATGCTGGTAGCTTCAAGAACACTGTCCAACCATCTTGTCCTCTGTCGTCCCCTTCTCCTTGTGCCCTCCATCTTTCCCAACATCAGGGTCTTTTCCAGGGAGTCTTCTCTTCTCATGAGGTGGCCAAAGTATTGGAGCCTCAGCTTCAGGATCTGTCCTTCCAGTGAGCACTCAGGGCTGATTTCCTTCAGAATAGAGAGGTTTGATCTTCTTGCAGTCCATGGGGCTCTCAAGAGTCTCCTCCAGCACCATAATTCAAAAGCATCAATTCTTCGGCGATCAGCCTTCTTTATGGTCCAGCTCTCACTTCCATATATCACTGCTGGGAAAACCATAGCTTGAACTATATGGACCTTTGTTGGCAAGGTGATGTCTCTGCTTTTTAAGATGTAACAGAAGTACCTGTATCTACTTCCATGCCTACTGGGTGACTACTGAACTGTACAGTGACTTTATAAGGCACCATTCCCTGCCCCCCCATTACATCATAAACCATGAGAACGGCATCATCTGCCCCCTCTCCCACTTCCTCCCATAGTTGATGTGCTGCTTGTTTTCTTCTCTGTCCCTTGACTTGGTTGTACGACCAGACAGCCTCCTTTGCAATTTATTGCTCCATGCCCAGTTCTTCTGCATTTCATAGCATTAGGACATTCCATGTCTCCAGATATAGGCTGAATGCATTCCCCCACAATGGAAACACCTCTCCATTCCTAAACTACTGTTGTGGGTTATGCACTTGGTTCATAGACTTGTTTTGAGTTTCTTTATTGTTAAGGTCTCCTGCCAACCTAGCAGTTCGAAAGCACGTCAAAGTGCAAGTAGATAAATAGGTACTGCTCCGGCGGGAAGGTAAACGGCGTTTCCGTGAGCTGCTCTGGTTCGCCAGAAGCGGCTTAGTCATGCTGGCCACATGACCCGGAAGCTGTACGCCGGCTCCCTCGGCCAATAAAGTGAGATGAGCGCCGCAACCCCAGAGTCGGTCACGACTGGACCTAATGGTCAGGGGTCCCTTTATCTTTATTGTTAAGGTGCAAATCCTGTAATTTTTTTTGCTCAATAGAGGCTGGTCCATTTGGGTGAATGAGTCTGCCCTCAGACAGCCCTCAATCACCTACCTTCTTAACCAGTTCAGGGTTGGGACTGAGCAACAGCAACCTCCTCTGTAGACACAGTGTTGCCCTCATAGAACTCATCTGGGAAGAGGACGGGGGCGAAACTAGAGGGCGCAGTTTGAGGAAGGCTGCTTTACTTGCTAAGGTTCTGTCGTATAGTCAACACTGATCAAACCCTGCTCACATGCTTGCTGACATCAGTTTTTATGGAAAGGGATAAACTGGATTTTTCACTCTTTTCTTGTATTGATTTGGCAACCAAAGAGCAAATATTGACAAGAATTATGTTGCACCAAGGTACCAAAAGCCACATATATATATCCCAGGAATTATGGGATTTCAGAGAGAGAGAATTCCCACACAACTATTAAAGGAACAGAAGTTGTGCCCTCTTCTCCACCTGGTCTCTTGATTCGTATCTTGGGCTATGTAATGATTTCATTAACCAATTCCCATCCTTATTCAGTCAAAGGTAAGCCATTTCACAATTATGGAATTTTAAATACACAGTAAAGATGGGCATCTGAGCTCAAAAATGTTCCCAAGACTCATTGTACCTCTGAAAGGTAAAATAATAATAATAATAATTATATATATATATATATATATATATATATATATATCCTTAAGAACACCATATAGTAAATTTTAAATAGGGGTGGATAAACCTGTCCATTTCGGTTACTCTCGGTTTTCTAATATAGACATATTTATGCATGCGATTTGGATTGATATAGACATTTTTTCCAAGCAATTTCAATATAATGCCTGTTGTGTTATTGTCTTTATTTGCTTGGCGAACAGTATCACAAAATTCAGAGAAGCGCAAACTTTGAAGGATGCCTATATTTCAGTATGGTTTTTCATAATTTGCAAGAGGAGTGAACACTATTTACTGTGCATGTCCACTCAGAAGCAAGTTTCATTGAGTTCAATGGGCCTCACTTCCAGGTGAGCATAGGATTGCAGCCTGGGGCAGTACAAAGTCTGGAGTATGTTAGGCAGCACAAGCAATCTTGTCTCTGATAAAGTAAGCCCAAACTCCATTTTTAAAGTTCTCTCTAAGTCATTATCGGGGGGGGGGGCGGTAGGAGGAGCTCGGGGAAAATGAGTTCCCTTACCTTTTTAAAATTATATATCTGTATATATTTATTTGTTGGAGGCGGACTGGAACGGATATACACCCAATGCCTGAGCCTAGGCAAAATGACCTGGCTAAGCTAGGGCCATTAAGAAACAACACGGGAACATTGAGGTCCTCCCCACTTGCCCAGAAGTGTGAACAGAGACAGGGGTTTGGAAGGTTGCCAGGGTAACTGGGTGTGAGGTGTCAGGAAAAGAGAGCTTTTAGCAAGGTGTTCTGGAAGGAAAAAGGAAGAAAGAGTCTGGGATCCATCTTGGGCGGGCTGGCTGAAGGCTGGCTGGGAAAGATGCCTTTGTCTCCAAAGCTGCACTGTTGTGGGGGACAATTCCCTCTAGAAATGACCATGCTGTAAGATCTGGACTCCCTGCATTCAGACTGAAGGTGTAAATAGGCGAATAAGCCATATTTCTTCAAGCTGTAGCAGTCTCCGCCGTGTCTCCAAAGGAACACAGACCCTGGGTGAGTGCCTGGAACCCCACTGCTCAGCAGAGATAGGGGGAGGCACCCAATTTTAGTAGTAGTAGTAGTAGTAGTAGTAGTAGTAATGTGATTCTTTCAAGTGGAGTGAGATTATCAGTCTTTAGTGGAGGAAAACGAAGATTACAGGAATGTGTGGTTACTGAGGGAACTGTAAGGTAGAATCATAGAATCATAGAATCATGGAATCATAGAGTTGGAAGAGACCACAAGGGACATCGAGTCCAACCCCCTGCCAAGCAGGAAACACCATCAGAGCACTCCTGACATATGGTTGTCAAGCCTCTGCTTAAAGACCTCCAAAGAAGGAGACTCCACCACACTCCTTGGCAGCAAATTCCACTGTCGAACAGCTCTTACTGTCAGGAAGTTCTTCCTAATGTTTAGGTGGAATCTTCTTTCTTGTAGTTTGGATCCATTGCTCCGTGTCCGCTTCTCTGGAGCAGCAGAAAACAACCTTTCTCCCTCCTCTATGTGACATCCTTTTATATATTTGAACATGGCTATCATATCACCCCTTAACCTCCTCTTCTCCAGGCTAAACATGCCCAGCTCCCTTAGCCGTTCCTCATAAGGCATCGTTTCCAGGCCTTTGACCATTTTGGTTGCCCTCCTCTGGACACGTTCCAGTTTGTCAGTGTCCTTCTTGAACTGTGGTGCCCAGAACTGCACACAGTACTCCAGGTGAGGTCTGACCAGAGCAGAATACAGTGGCACTATTACTTCCCTTGATCTAGATGCTATACTCCTATTGATGCAGCCCAGAATTGCATTGGCTTTTTTAGCTGCCGTGTCACACTGTTGGCTCATGTCAAGTTTGTGGTCAAACAAGACTCCTAGATCCTTTTCACATGTTCTGCTCTCAAGCCAGGTGTCCCCCATCTTGTATTTGTGCCTCTCATTTTTTTTGCCCAAGTGCAATACTTTACATTTCTCCCTGTTAAAGTTCATCTTGTTTGTTTTGGCCCAGTTCTCTAATCTGTCAAGGTCGTTTTGAAGTGTGATCCTGTCCTCTGGGGTGTTAGCCACCCCTCCCAGTTTGGTGTCATCTGCAAATTTGATCAGGATGCCCTTGAGTCCATCATCCAAGTCGTTGATAAAGATGTTGAATAAGACCGGGCCCAAGACAGAACCCTGTGGCACCCCACTAGTCACTCTTCTCCAGGATGAAGAGGAACCATTGATGAGCACCCTTTGGGTTCGGTCAGTCAGCCAGTTACAAATCCACAGTTCACACCCAGCTGAAGTCAAAGGCAGAACTTCCATGTTTAAATGGTAGCTGACTGCACCTTCCCTGGGCATAAATCTCACTAAATACCATGGGCCTTCCTTCCAAGTCCATGTATATAGGCCTGAAGTCAATGCTGTGATTGCAGCAATTTATAGGGCACTTACATGCGTGAAGCAAGAGTGGGGGATGAAATTGTGATGGATGCAGTGTCTTCTCCTCCTCCTCCTCCTCCTCCTTTTTCTGCGATCACTCATAGCCGAGAAAGATTGTCTTCCATGAACATGGTCTTAACAGTGAGTCCATAAGTGACTATGGAGGCCAATTCTGGATCCACACGTCCTTCCACAGTGTGGACATTGATTTCCAGACGGGAGTTGATCACGGTGAGGGTTTGCCAAACCTGCCTTCTTCTTAGCACATTTCTCCCTTTTGTCCTGAGTTCGAGCGTCTTCAAAGCCCATGACACCTTTGGTAAAGGCTGTTCTCCAATTGGAGCGCTCACAGGCCAGTGTTTCCCAGTTGTCGGTGTTTATACAGTGCTGCAGGTGGAGCACCGCGGTGCTGAAAGTGCAAACAGAAAGAGGGCTTAGAAGGACCGCACCGCCAATCTTTTTCTCAATAAAAGTGCCAACGCAAAATGTCTCCACCTTGTCTCCCAGCAGCAACCACCCTGCTTTTCTATCAGTCAGGGATCAAAGAGGACACTGTTAGAGGGGAGTCACATCAATACTAATTAACAATTCAACTAGTCTACAGGCTCTCTGCCATGCTCCTTCGTTTTATCATTACAGCTGTTGAAAGCTACCAAGATAGTCGTATTTCAAGTAGGGAGGTAAAAAGCTGTTTTATCAAGCCACCAACACGCTCTCTGCGTGCAGCGCATTGGAATGCTAATATACTGGGCCTATTCTCTTGGGAGCAGGGAGAGCCAATGGGTGGGAGCAGCTGGAACCTGTGGCTTTCCCAATGTGGTTAGACTACAAGTCCCATCATCCCTGACCATCGTCGATGCTGTCTGGGACTGATGAGAGTTGCAGTTCAACAACATCCAAGGGGGCTGCAGGTTCCTCATCCCTGGGCTAGAGCATTGGCTGAGAAATTACGTTCAAAACTCTGCTTAGCTGTGGGTCTTGCTTTGTGGCTCTGGGCAGTGGCATACCATGGGGTGTTGGTGGTGGCCACAGGGGCAGCTGGTTGCCCCAGGTGCAAAATTCTTAGGGGCACAACATTTCAACACCCGGTGCTGCCTCAAAACAGCTGCCTGCTTCTGTTGCTGGCTTATCCATGCGAACCAGGAAGTGACCTCTCCAGACAATGGACTCTCTGCGGCAGCGATTTCCTGGGTGACGTGGACGCCGCTAGGTAGTTGAATGTGCATGCGTTCCCCGTCCATTTCCCTCCCTCCCAGCCCTTGGCATACATTTCAATAGGTGGAACCTCTCCAGCTGGCTGAAGCCAAGGCATCTTAAACATTTACTGTGGGAACCTTAGGCTGGATGGTGTCCTTGCAAATTTGACAACAGGAACTGCAGGGGCTTCAAAACACACACCACAGGCCACAGCCACATGGACAGGACGGGGGAGGGAAGATACTTGATCAACTTAACTTCTACACATATTAAACATCTCCTTTTGATCTCTAAATCTCCTGTTTCCAATCCGGCATCTTAAAAATGCCAAGCTTACACCCTCTCCCCTAATGATAAATGTGCTCCAGTCCTTCCGAAAGCTTAAAGACCTCTCCCTTCAGGCCAGAGCATTTGATAAAGAAATGAATCTTGCCGATTAATAATTCCCTAGGCTGAGTTTCTGTTTAATAACTGTTCTGTCAGTGATAGATCTAGAAGGCTCGGCTGTGTTTATATGCAAGCGTGCATATAACTGGAAGAGGGTGGCAGGGCGGGGGTGGGGGAGAAGAATGAGGGGACAAGGAGTAATTTGATTGTGGCTGGAAGATTTGGCAGGCAAGCATTACAAAGCAGCTCTTTAGCAATGGCTGGGGAGTGGGGGTAGGTGTGGGGGGGAAGCCTCCCAGCATGACAAATCGTCCCCTTCACTGCTCCCCCCCACCCTTCCTCTCCAAATGCGCTATCTGATTAGGCAGCGGCGAGCCAATCAGAGTGTATGATTGGGGAAATATTTCCTCCTTGGCATTCAAGAGAACAATTCCTTACCCGGGGAAAATTACATTAAAAATAAATAAATGGAAAAGCATCAATCAGCTAGGAAAATATATTCAGCTTTTCGGCTCTCTGGAGGGAAAGCAATTTTTTAGAAAACTTAAATAGGACTAAGGGCCTTAGCTTGATTTTGATTCCACCCTCCCCTCACTGTGTTACTTAAAAGGATAGGCTTGCAACATTTCTGTGCATGAACTCTATAGGGTCTGTACTTTTCGGTAAACGAAACCTCTGAATATATACAGTGCCACTGAGATGCAGGAAGAGACCACTGTTCAAGTAAACAACATGAGTAACCATAATTTACAAATTCATTGTATTTCCCACCCAAACCATAGTATGTTCTGTGTTGCATCTTGTGAAGGGCTGTGTGAACTATCATGGCAAATCAAAACATTCATTGGTAGCTGCCTGCAGCCAGGGGCGGAGGAAAGGGGGAGGTGGGGGCGGCTCACCCCAAGTGTCATCTCTGAGGGGGGTGATATTCAGTGCACCACCTGCCCGCAACTCCCAAGCCTACCCCGAGCCATTGAGGGAAGGGGAGAAGAAGAAGAAGAAGAAGAGTTTGGATTTGATATCCCGCATTATCACTACCCGAAGGAGTCTCAAAGCGGCTAACATTCTCCTTTTCCTTCCTTCCCTACAACAAACACTCTGTGAGGTGAGTGGGGCTGAGAGACTTCAGAGAAGTGTGACTGGCCCAAGGTCACCCAGCAGCTGCATGTGGAGGAGCGGAGACGCGAACCCGGTTCACCAGATTACGAGTCTACCGCTCTTAACCACTACACCACACTGGCTCTCTAAGTTAGAACAGACATGGGAAATTGTTTAAGGGCCCATAGCTTGGAAGGAAACTTGCCAGTGGCATCTCTTCCTTGGCTCAATAAAGGAGCCAAGCAGGGATTAAGTTTGGAGACCACAGGCAGACTTTGTGTCATATTGACTTCAGAGAAATGTGACTAGCCCAAGGTCACCCAGCAGCTGCATGTGGAGGAGCGGAGACGCGAACCCGGTTCACCAGATTACGAATCTACCGCTCTTAATCACTACACCACACTGGCTCTGGCCGGCAGCCTTCTCCCCTTCTCCCTTCGTTTTGACAGCTCAGGGGAGGCTTGGGAGTTGTGGGCAAGCGGTTAGCCATTGCCCCCCACTCCTGGGCTGCTTCAGGGGGGAGGAAAGCCTCCCCTGAGCTGTTAAAAAGGAGACGGAAGGGAGGAAGGCCGCTGGCAAAGCAGCGTGGCTCCCTGCCCCCCCCCCCCGGTCTAGGAAGCAGCCCACCATGGGCAGATTGCTCTGCCCCCTTTGGCATCTCACCCCCTGGGACGCTTGCTGCGGCGCCCCCCTGGGACGCTCACCCTGCTACCATGACCCCGCTCCAGGGTGCACAGCATGCGTGCCGCTCCGGTTGCCGGAGCAGCTATCTCAGCATCTGCCTGCAGCTCCATCTTTCAGTAAAGGTGCTTACAATTGGCAGATGAAATGAAAAAGCAGTGGGCAGGTTATTGCACATCGCCCAATTATAAAAGGATCAATAAAGTAAGACCACTGACAACTCTGCTAGTTAGATTACGACCCAGTGTCCAAGTTCAGATTCCCAGTGTCACACATTGGAACTATTTCCATCAGACCCAAACTGGAGCTTGTAAGTTGGTCAAAGCACACAGTGAAGACATTGAATGAAAACATGTTCTTTGAAACACACGTTTTCGCAATGTCCTTCACTTACCAAGTTTTGGGAGAAAATATTGGATTGCATAAACATGACTGTGCTGAAAAAGTTAAAATTTTCAGAGGGAAATATCCTTTTGAATTATGTGCCTGCTGCATTTAATTTGACGACTGGACAAGGCACATGGATTTTTCATGCCCTGACTACAGCCAAAAGACGGATATTGATGTACTGGAAAGATAAATCTATGCTCCTCTTTAGTCAATGGATTGAAGACATGACGACACTCGCAACTTATGAACTGATTGCTCACAGACATGGACTTTGTATGAACAAGTATAACGTTAGTTGGAACGTGTTTATATATTAAAAATAGTAGTTTATAAAAAGTGCTCCCCCCCTTTTAAAATGTTTAGGGGTACTGAGAATCAGGAAACACTATGACAGGAAATGAGGCCACCACTGGGGATAGCAACAGAACTGATGATTCACTGTGCTAGAGAAGAAACTAAAATTTTAAAAGTATTTAGTTTCTTCTATTAGGGTGGCGCTGTGGGTTAAACCACTGAGCCTTGGGCTTGCCGATCAGAAGGTTGGCGATTCGAATCCCTGTGACGGGGTGAGCTCCCATTGCTCGGTCCCTGATCCTGCCAACCTAGCAGTTCAAAAGCACGTCAAAGTGCAAGTAGATAAATAGGTACCACTCTGGCGGGAAGGTAAATGGTGTTTCCGTGCGCTGCTCTGGTTCGCCAGAAGTGGCTTAGTCATGCTGGCCACATGACCCGGAAGCTGTACGCCGGCTCCCTCGGCCAGTTAAGCAAGATGAGCGCCGCAGCCCCAGAGTCGTCCGCGACTGGCCCTAACGGTCAGGGGTCCCTTTACCTTTACCTGTGAGATTCACAAAATGTTTAGGAGTATGTGTGCCCCTGCGTCAGTTGGCAGCCCTAGTAAGAAGGCATCAGGGAACAGAGAAAGCTTGGAGTGGGGAGGCTTAATGATATGCAAAAATGGGAAAGCAGAAAACACATACCTGGGTCAAGGTATGTACTGAGCTTGGATCCTAGAACAATAGGCAGGTAGGTTCCCAGAAGGCAGCAACCTGATTGGTATGCAGGAGACGCCCAATCAGGCTCCAGGAGGAAGTGAATCAGCAACCTGATTGGCCTTCAGGAACAGTCCAATCAGGCTCCAGGAAGGGAGTTGAATCACCCAATCACACGGGACCCATTGTGTAAATAATGTATATATAGCCAGAGGTTTTGGGGGAAAGTACTCACTCACTGTTTACCATGAGATGAAATAAAGAGCATGAAATCAAGACTCAACCCCGAGTATATTTCAGGTCGGCAGCAAGACAAAAGTCCAAAGCTGAAAGAAATCCAGGAAACTAACCAGCTGCGGTTGTGCAGGCAAGGAAAACAACCTGCAAATGAGGTTGCCAATTAGGGCTCCGTTCTGCTTGGCAGATCAGACATTCGGGGATATCAGAAGGTTACGTTTTCAAAAGGTCATTACCACCGATTAGCCTTGGATCTCTCCCAAATGAAAGCACCTGCCCTTATCGCCGTCTGATATGGCTCTCCCTCCCTCTCTCCCTTACCTGGCAAGAAAGGAACGATCCTCTGGCAGCCAGAAAGCTGTATATGGGGCATTTGTTATGTTGTGAGCAGCCTATGCAATGGAGACTAGATAATTCACTCCTGCTGCTACATCAGGGCCCAAGGGCACAGCCAGCC
Source organism: Podarcis pityusensis (assembly GCF_964106645.2). NCBI lineage: Eukaryota > Metazoa > Chordata > Lepidosauria > Squamata > Lacertidae > Podarcis > Podarcis pityusensis. The sequence continues at coordinate 130,479,428 of NC_138028.1, forward strand.
AGCCACCCAGGAGCAATAGCAAAGCCCCGGAGCAGAGTAATGACTTGCCACTGGGGTGTTTTATGGGGGGACAGAACGTGGAAAATAGGCCCATCTGTTATTTTCCGTGGGGCTGTGAAGTTCGGATTCTAGCAATCCAAAGGACAGTGTTTTTTGCACACTTGGTGAAAAAGGGACAAGGCCAATTCTTGCCATCCCTTTCCTAAAGGAAAAACAGAGACGAGAATGTGATTGGGGCTGCCATACGTCCAAGTTTTCGCTCAGAAAAATGGCGTCCGGGCAGATTTTTTGCTGAATTGGCAAAATGTCTGAGAAAACCCGGATGTATGGCAAGTTGGGCTATTTTTCATTTTTTAAAAAAGTCTTTAAAAATCAAAGAAAAAGCCCCAAAATGATTTGGGAGGGGGATAAAAATAAAAATGGCCACCCAGTTGGGCCATTTTAGGGACAACTAAAATTCCTTTTGCTTTGACAGGGAAAGAGAGACCTCTGAAAATGTATGCTGAAGGAAGGTTGTTAGGTTTTATGGATATACCGAGTGTGGAAAATAGGTCCATCTGTCAGAGACAGGATTCTTAAAACAGTTCATGCAAAGGAGAGGCCATTTCAGATGTCACCACACCTACCGTAAAAAGCTATTTGCAGGAACTTTAGGACCAGCTAATATACTGCACCTCTGGTGATTAAAGCCCAGGTGCAAGGAAAGAATGATGAGTCATTTAAAGGCCTGAATAAAGATGGCCATCAGTAGACAAGAAGAAAACAGGCTTTTAATCTTTGCTTCGGGGAGAAAGGTTGCTAGGGTTACAGGATGCAGCTGGAGGTGGAGCAACACCCCCCCCCCCCCAAAAAAAGAACATGTTTTACTGGTTTGGGCCAGTAAAAGCAAACTCCAAATTCAAACCATGTGGACTCCAAAATATCAAATCTTAATTTGTGGATTTGTCCACTAACAGAACAACTCGGGGAATAGCCTGTCACGTCTTAACAGATCAAAATGAGTGACCTCTCTGAAGTGCCATCGACATCTGTGCATTGGCTGGTATGTCAGCCAAGTTGACTTAGAACCTACAAGTTAATAGGAATTTATGTTAATCCAGCTAAAAAAAATCAATTTGTGAATGTCAGGGTTAAGTCGGGTTAAACTGGCATTCTTTTCCTGTTATTTTTAGATTGTACTAAGGTCACTTTGGACTCAGCTACATTAGTCAAAATACAGCATTATAAATGCATTATAACACTGTGACATCAGATGGTGCTGTAGAGCTGAAATCATAACTCAATTATATTTTCAATTGTGAGTTTTATAACTTTTTTTGCAGATCGTCTTTTTTTTAATAGCTGTGTAGATCTAGCCTTGTGGGATGCGGGTGGCGCTGTGGGTAAAACCTCAGTGCCTAGGGCTTGCCGATCGTATGGTCGGTGGTTCGAATCCCCGCGGCGGATGCGCTCCCGTCTTTCAGTCCCAGCTCCTGCCCACCTAGCAGTTCGAAAGCACCCCTAAGTGCAAGTAGATAAATAGGTACCGCTTTATAGCGGGAAGGTAAACAGCGTTTCTGTGTGCTGCGCTGGTGCTGGCTCGCCAGATGCAGCTTCGTCACGTGGCCACGTGACCTGGAAGTGTCTCTGGACAGCGCTGGCCCCCAGCCTCTTAAGTGAGATGGGCGCACAACCCTAGAGTCGGACACGACTAGCCCGTACGGGCAGGGGTACCTTTACCTTTAGATCTAGCCTTTGTCACCGCCATGCATCTGATGATATTGTCCACAGAACCTGGGAGATTAAACCAACCTTTCCCAACCTAACCCCCTCCAGATGTTTAGCACTGCAATGCACACCAGCCCCAGCCAGTGGCGGAGAAACCTCTCCGGCACCCAGGGCAGGACGCCGAGGGGCAGGGCGAACCACCCGGTGACACACGCACAACATCCGCACGCACAACTGTCTATTCGAGAGGCAGCCCGTATGGACGCCCGTATGAACGGTGCACGAGAGCGGCAGCCCATATGGATGGCATGCGAGAGTGGTAGCCCGTATAGACACTGCACGAGCAATGCCTATACTTACTGCACATGCCCTTGGCCGCTCTACAGCTGGGGGAAGGCAGAGGCCATCTTGTCCATAGCTGTCAACCGTCCCTTATTTGGCGGCAAACTCCCTTATCCCAGCGCCGTGTCCCGCTGCTGCCCCAGATTGATGATACCCTTAAATTTCCCGGGTTTCAAAGGAAGCAGCTCCTCTCCCTCCCTCTCTGCCGGCCAGGGAGGAGGGAGGCTCCAACTGTGATGCTTGGCTGCCCGGCCCGCGCCCCCTCCGGCCTCCTCTCACCAGCCTCGGCCCCCGGGAGCCCCTCCCCGCCGGGACTGGCAGAAGCCTTGGGCTCTTCCGCTGCCATCCTCCTCGCAGCCGCCAAACTGAGTGTCTCTGCCTGGGGCCTCCCCTCTGCCCATCGCCACCACCGCCGCTCCCACTAGGCCATACAGCGGCTGCGCCGCCGAAGGACCCGGCTGAGATGGGCAGCCTATGAATTGCTGAGGAGCCTTGACAGGAGAGCGAGGGCAACCATAGAGAAAGCAGTTCAGAGAGAGGAGGCGGAGGTGCGGGCAGGTGTTCCAAGGGCTAACCATAGAGGGGGAAAGTGGAGAAAGGACCGCAAGCGCTTCTCTCATAGATTTGTAGTGGTAGACTAGCATAGATGGTCTGACCTGTGGGTTTACTTCGGGCGCTATTCCCCCCCCTTCCTCCCACCCCACCTGATGGAACTGAGAGCTGCAGATGGAGCACGAGAGAAAAGATACAGAACTGCAGCGGCATCTTCGTAGCTTGGGCTTTGTTTTGCGCGAAAAGTGGTTGCTGCTTGTAGTTATTTAATTGCAGTGTTTCATCAGCTGGTGTCTTGAGCAGCAACCTCTGGAAACGAAGGGCTAGAAACCGGCGCTGCTCTCCCAAATTATCTGGTCCCTTTTAACTTCGTATTTCCGCTGGTTGACTAAAATCCCTTATTTTGGCTTCTGATCCCTTATTTTCGAGGCTGCTGGCCCCTTATTTTCAAATCTGTAAGTTGACAGCTATGATCTTGTTACACGCCCCCCCCCCAGAGTGGTACCCGGGGCAGACCACCCCCTCCGCCTCCCACTTTGTATGCCCCTGGCCCCAGCTAGCCACGCTGGAGGGCACCAAGGCAGAACATAAGATAGAATTAAGAATAAAAAAGTTTTAAATGTTAGAAATTATCAGTTTTGATCCAGGCCTCCTGCTGAGATTCTCCCTTAGATTCCGAAGAAGCAGATCTGTGGGTGCACAGAGTCCCTTAGAGCAGTGGGGCATTTGATCTACCCAATAGATCCACCCAGATCACTGACAGCCCATTGAAGAGCTACAAGAGCAAGCTAGTGTCGCCCAACATTTAAGCCCAGGAGCTTTCCCCCTGCTGACCTCCCCATGGCAGCTCATGAAACGAATAATGCAAATGTCGAAAGAAACTATTTTTTTCCTTCGAAGTACCCTCGCGCATTATTCCAAACCTCATCACTTTAATCCGGAGAGTAAATAACCTGCTGAATGAAATGTGCTATTTCAGGGCTATAAAAGGGGGAATTCATTATATCACCTTTTCCTAATGGGACATCATAAGCCGTAGTGTGCGATTTCAGCAGGAGGCAGCTGCAGCCCCAGTAGCGCTGCCCTGTCCCATAATTCACTGTAAATGGTAGGAATTCAAGTTGCATCTGTTTCATTACAGGAAGACGAAGTGCTGCGGCGGCTCTGAATTACATTTCTATTCATTTCGCAGAGTTCTGATTATTATTATTTTTTTTAATATTTGCTTCCCGTACAGAAATTGTTGCCATTGTACAAAGATTACATAGCTGACAATTTTACTCTTTTCTCGGAATTAATAACAAAATGCAAATCAGATTCCTTTTTTTTACACCTTTGACTTAATGCGATACTCGAAGAGCAGAACGTTTTACATACTGAATGGAAACTTTGAATTATTGCCCTTTTGTTTCCTATATACACACCCAAGGCACAAGTGTTTGGGGTGCTTTGTTTTTCGGTTTCCTCCTTCCTGGTTTGTTTGAATTCATCCATCAAACTCGGTTTCTGATCCAGTCATTTGGTTTGCCCTCTTCTCCTCCTCTTCATCCCCTCCCCCGTCATGTTTGTCAGGTGATAAAACCCTCCTCACTAAATCAAGAAGAACAATTCTCCCTCATCCAATCCATATATTAAAGATCCAAAGCTCAGCATGCCTGGTCATCTAGATAAATCCCCGAGTTATTGTCAAGGCAGAACACTGAGTTACGGTCACCACTGCTATTGCTCTATTAAACTTTGCAGCCTGCTCTCTCCTGCGCAGACTGCGGCGCCCACACTGTCATTCGAAGCAAATAAATCACACAGGGTGGTTTTCAAAAAACCTGCCTGCTTCATTTTATAGTTTGCGTAATCACTGGTTTTGGGTAGAGGGGGGGGCAGGAGATGTGTTTGCATGTGTTTAGTTTTTAGAGAACTTGTTAAACGATATGGCGAGTGTTGAATTATTTTTAATTTTGATCCTATACAGGACTTTTGGGATGCGGGTGGCGCTGTGGGTTAAACCACAGAGCCTAAGGCTTGCCGATCAGAGGGTCGGCGGTTTGAATCCCCGCGACGGGGTGAGCTTCCGCTGCTCGGTCCCTGCTCCTGCCAACCTAGCAGTTCGATAGCACCTCAAAGTGCAAGTAGATAAATAGGTACCGCTCTGGCGGGAAGGTAAATGGCATTTCTGTGTGGTGCTCTGGTTTGCCAGAATAAACTGAATAAACACAGTTCCAACAACAACAGCAACAATCCTTTCACACCAACAGGTGAGCATGTTTATGATTTCTTCATGTTCATGCAGTGGGAAGCCTCCCTCGAGAGCCTGCTAGGTTGCTGACAGCCCTACACTTTTCCCAATAATATATAGAAATACGAAATGAAAAATTCCTTTCAGGTTAGCATAAGGTGACAAAGAGTAGGGTGGAATGTAGACACATATAAAAAACATTGTGAAAATGCTTTTTAAAAAACGTTTTGAAAAATATATTGAATTTGCCATAGCTCACCATCGCCATCTAGTGTCACATTCCTATAATGCACTTTACAACACACTTAAAACATTTTATTTGCAGCTGTATAGCTGAGTCCCTAGGTCACAGTGAACCTCAGTGCTTACCTTTGAGTAAGCAACCATAGAACTGGACAGACAGCAACAGTCTTGGGGAAGTAGAAAGAATAGACCACTCAATTGTGCCTTGGTCAGATCACATCTGGAATACTGTGTCCAATTCTGGGCACCACAATTTAAGAAGGATGTTGACAAGCTGGAATGTGTGCAGAGGAGGGTGACCAAGATGATCAAGGCCAAGGGTCTGTAAACCAAGCCTTCTGGGGAATGGTTGAAGGAGCGGCTTATGTTTAGCCTGGAAAAGAGGAGACTGAGAGGAGCTATGATAGCAATCTTCAAATATTTCAAGGGCTGTCACATGGAAGTTGGAGCAAGCTTGTTTTCTCACTTGTCCATTAGCTATGTGAAAAAACCATCAGAAGGATTCTGTTCTCTTTTCCATTTTCTGTTTCTGAGTGTTCTGTTGTGCCAGAAGCTGGCCACATGACCAGGAAAAACTGTCTGCGGACAAACGTCAGCTCCCTCAGCCAGTAAAGCGAGATGAGTGCTGCAACCCCAGAGTCATTCACAACTGGACTTAACTGTCAGGGGTCCTTTACCTTTACCTTTTTATATATGTTGTAAGCTGCCCAGAGTGACTGGGGCAACCCAGTCAGATTCGTGGGGTATAAATGGTAAAATTATCATTATGGAATGGGACGTCCCTATTTTCATCAGAGAAATGTTGGAGGGTATGTGTTTGTTTGTTCATCCTGCCCTTCCTTGTCTAACCTCTCCACGGCACCTAAATGCAGCTGTTCCCTTCCCTGCAAGGCTCTGCCACGGACCCCCACAAACACAGACCCCTGCAGCTTCCGCAGGCCATTAGAGCACCAGGGCCTGCCTGAATGCATGAAATCCTAATCTGATTAGATTTCTCATTTTCCGTGTAATGCATCTGTCACACCTCTATGCACCACTGCCACAGATTAGTGGCTTCGACGGAACGCTGCCCCACTAATGAGTTAATCCAAATGCCCAAATCCCAAATCAGACTGTAAGCAACACAGAGAAATGGGGGGGGGGGGGAGTGGCAACCCACATTGTTTTGTGTCTGTTGTTGATTCAGCAGGGAGAAAAATACGGGAGAAAAAGCTCTTGTTTCTCGCTAAGAACGAGTACCGTCAAACTTCTGGGTCAGCTGTGGCTATAGTCCTTCCTGTTCCTCCCTCCATCATTGTGAGTGCCAGTTAGGCGTTTGTTATCAAATGGATGGGCAAAATCCTAGGTAAAGACAGACACCAAAAGGTAAAAACTGTTTTGCTTTTTAATTTTTTCCTTTGTGATTTTCAGTTATATGCGTTTCAATAGTTTTAGTCATTTTAACATTTCAAAACTTGACTTCCTTCCTCCTCTTTCTGCAGTTCCTTATATTGATCATTTACTGCATATTCTAAATCAACTTCTTCTTTTGTTCATCTGCTTTAGTTATATACTCTTATGAAACTGCAGGTTATTACAGTAAAGTCCTTATCTGTTTACAATTTATTTGTACATATTCAGTAACCCCCCCTTTTTATAAAGAAAGTTTCTTGTCTTGATTTCTTATTTTTCTGATGAGTTTCGCCAGGACCCCGGACGGGTAAGTCCAGTCAAATTCAACTATAGGGTGTGGCGCTCATCTCTGCTTTGCAGGCCGAAGGGAGCCGGCCTTTGTCCGTGTACCAGTTTTCCAGGTCATGTGGCCAGCATGACTTAACCACTTCTGGTGCAACGGGACACCGTGATGGAAGCCAGAGTGCACAGAAATGCCTTTTACCTTCCTGCCACAGCAGTACCTATTTATCTACTTGCACTGGTGTGCTTTCAAACTGATAGGTTGGCAGAAGCTAGGACAGAGCAAAGGGAGCTCACCCCGTCACGGGGATTCAAACTGCCAACCTTCCGATCGGCAAGCCCAAGAGGTTCGGTGGTTTAGACCACAAGGCCACTCGTGTCCCTTACAAGCTCCCCAGTACCAGTGGTTCTCTAAACAGGCAGCAGAGAAAGGGTGGTGCTTAAAATGGTCCCTTTGCAAAGGAAACACTTCTTTTAATGTGATGAAGGAAGGAAACATTTTGGGAGTTTACAAAATTATGGCCTGGAGGGAACGGATAGAGAATGGCTTTTTTTCTCCATCTCTCATAACACTTGAATTCGCAGACATCCGAATGTTGCAATATTCAAGACAGATGAAATAATAATAATAATAATAATAATAATAATAATAATAATAATAATTTATTATTTGTACCCCGCCCATCTGGCTGGGTTTCCCCAGCCACTCTGGGCGGCTTCCACAGAGACCAAAAATACACTAAAATGTCACACATTAAAAACTCCCCTGAACAGGGCTGCCTTAAGATATCTTCTGAATGTCAGGTAGTTGTTTATCGCTTTGACATCTGATGGGAGGGCATTCCACAGGGCGGGCGCCACTACCGAGAAGGCCCTCTGCCTGGTTCCCTGTAGCTTTCCATGGCAGGGCGGCCATGGAGCTAAAAAGAACAGGAAAGCCAGATTGAGTTCCAGGAGGAATCAGGAGAGAGGAGAGGTCTCAGGGTTCGCTAGCTAATAGACTCGCTGGGTAGGGTTCTGCAAAGCTTGAGACCAAAGTGTTGGAGCTCTGGGCCCAGAAAGCAGAGATAAAGAAGAAGAATGGGGTTTGCATCCTGGTTTCACACTCACGCTGGGATTTTAAATGATAAAAAAAACCCCCAATAAATCCTGCCTTGAGTTTATCAGAGTTAGAAGAAGAAGAGATTGGATTTGATATCCCGCTTTATCACTACCCGAAGGAGTCTCAAAGCGGCTAACATTCTCCTTTCCCTTCCTCCCCCACAACAAACACTCTGTGAGGTGAGTGGGGCTGAGAGACTTCAGAGAAGTGTGACTAGCCCAAGGTCACCCAGCAGCTGCATGTGGAGGAGCAGGGAAGTGAACCCGGTTCACCAGATTACGAGTCTACCGCTCTTAACCACTACACCGCACTGGCTCTCTAAGTTAGAACGGACATGGGAAACGGTTTAAGGGCCCATAGCCTGGAAGGAAACTGGCCAGTGGCATCTCTCCCTTGGCTTAATGAAGGAGCTAAGCAGGGATTAAGTTTGGAGACAACAGGCAGACTTTGTGTCATATTGATGCAATATTTCTCAGAATGTGCTCTACCTGGCTCCTGCCAACGGCTGTGGCTTCTCCTGTGCTTTTCTACAGCTGGAGTGGGGTGCCACCCACTTCCAGGAAAAAGCCAGCCACGTCAAATAATAATAATAAAAATAGGATGATTTCACAAATCCCTACCCACCCATTCCCAGGGCTTACATAGATCCCTGAGCCAGAGCTTGGATTGTGATTATTGCCATGAGGAACCTATCTGAAAACGGGCAGAAGGTCACTGGTAAGCCCTCTACACAAATGTCAAAGATTTATTTTCCCACTGGCTGGTTGTTATAACAGTGGTGTGGAATTTATTTATGAGTTTCTCATAGCCAACAGCTTGACAGTTCACATTTTCAGAACCTCCAAGTGCCCCTATTTTCCAGGGACAGTGAAAGATTTACACAAGCCATCCCAGTTTCTGATTTGATCCCAGAATGTCCCACTGTTCCTTAGGACGTCCCTATTTTCTTTGAAGGGTATGGAATTATGCGACCCCCGAGCCAAGAGGATACAGCCTTTAGGAATCATCTGAAGGCAGCCCTATATAGGGAAGTTGTTTAATGTTTTATTATGTTTTTATACATGTTGGAACCTGCCCAGAGTGGCTGGGGCAACCCACTCTGATGGACAGGGTATAAATATTATTATTGAATAGGACCCCTGGACAGGTAAGTCCAGTCAAAGGTGGCTATGGGGTGCGAAACTTAACTGATTGATACTAGCATTGGGCAACTCCTATATTAGTAATAGAAAAAAAGTTGTGTTGGTTTGTTTATTTCTGTAGATCATGAGTAGGCAAACTAAGGCCCGGGGGCCGGATGCGGCCCAACCGCCTTCTCAATCCAGCCCACGGACGGTCCAAAAATCAGCGTGTTTTTACACGAGTAGAATGTGTGCTTTTATTTAAAATGCATCTCTGGGTTATTTGTGGGGCATAGGAATTTGTTCATTTTTTCACTTCAGAATATAGTCCGGCCCTCCACAAGGTCTGAGGGACAGTGGACTGGCCCCCTGCTGGAAAGGTTTGCTGACCCCTGCTGTAGATAGATGCAGCTGTTACTCTCATTTCATAGATAGGGGATTTGTTCCGGGCAATGTAATAAATTCATTACTGCTGAGGTTGCAAGTTTATGCCTGGGCACAGACATGGTTGATTCCAGAAGATGGAGAGGGGGGAACCATTTTTGTTGCTGCTGTTGTTAATAGGCAGCTGCCTTCTGCTACTTCTTCAAAGTGATTTGTGTTCCTGCTCCATGATAGGAGTCATAGGAGTGTTGTCTATCACATGATGGTGTATGTTTTGCCTCCACAGAGTGGGAAGTGACGGAGGGAGAGGGAGCCATGTTGCAGTACTCCATGTGTGTTTGTATGTAAATAAACATAGATTAGCCAAAATGCTGAGTTGCTGACGTCTGTTACACAAACTGCGAAGACTCTGCGGATCTCTAAGTGTGCCGGTGTCGGTTGGCATCGGTCGCTGTGATGTTCGGGCAGAAGAAAGCTTTTGAAGCTCCCGAACGAACAACCAGGAGGGAGAGAACATGCCCGTCTGGCATGTGTCTCTGCCAGGGTCCTACTCGAGTGTAGGATGAATGCCTGACAATTTGATGGATGATATTTTCTGTGCTCAGAAACAGAGAGAGTGTCCATTTGAGAGGAAGATGGTTACATAGGAAGGTCTTTTTCATTTGGGATGAACTTCATGATTATACTTTCCTGTCCTGAGCCCCTGCCTCAGGGCCCACCAATGGCTTGAACATCCACAAAGGGCCAAAGCTTGTATTGTGGGATGCAGGCCAAATTATCCATGGTCAAGGAGGGTCCTGCCACTTTCATTCACAGAATGAGCTAAAAAGAAACCCTTCCACATTGTTCTGGGCTCAGTGGGAGGGATGAAAGCAGTGGTAGGTTCCAATTATGGGAAACTGCAGTCCAATATAACTTGCAAGCTTAGGAAGGAGTTTGGACCACAGGTCTGTTTATACGTAAGTTCTCCAAGGTAAACGTGCATAGGATTGCAGCCTTAGTTAATTCATCTTATTTTCAATTCATTGATTGGTTAACAGATGAAGTCTGCAAAACTCTGGTCCTGAGAGGACATCTCAGTAGTTACAGGGTACATACAATCTCCCTCTCAAGGGTGAAAGAGAGAGAACGCTGACCTCAGAAAGGCAGATCCAAAGCTTCGTTACCCCGCAGCCCTAGTCTTATCTTATCAAAGTAGACTTCCAATGTAGGTAGGGCCCGAAAAAGTGGGGATGTTGTGAGGGTTCAGAAACATGCTGGGGGAGGCTTGGATTAGTCATGGGCAACCTGATAAATTTGCACCAGCCCCAGAACTGACATAAATTGTTGTTGTTGCTGTTGTTTAGTCGTTTAGTCGTGTCTGACTCTTCATGATCCCATGTACCAGAGCACTTCCACTGCCTCCCGCAGTTTGGTCAAACTCATGCTGGTAGCTTCGAGAACACTATCCAGCCATCTCGTCCTCTGTCGTCCCCTTCTCCTTGTGCCCTCCATCTTTCCCAACACCAGGGTCTTTTCCAGGGAGTCTTCTCTTCTCATGAGGTGGCCAAAGTATTGGAGCCTCAGCTTCACGATCTGTCCTTCCAGTGAGCACTCAGGGCTGATTTCCTTCAGAATGGATAGGTTTGATCTTCTTGCAGTCCATGGGACTCTCAAGAGTCTCCTCCAGCACCATAATTCAAAAGCATCAATTCTTCGGCGATCAGCCATCTTTATGATCCAGCTCTCACTTCCATACATCACTACTGGAAAAACCATAGCTTTAACTATACGGACCTTTGTTGGCAAGGTGATGTCTCTGCTTTTTAAGATGTTGTCTAGGTTTGTCATTGCTTGTCTCCCAAGAAGCAGGCATCTTTTAATTTCGTGGCTGCTGTCACCATCTGCAGTGATCACAGAGCCCAAGAAAATAAAATCTCTCACTGCCTCCATTTCTTCCCCTTCTATTTGCCAGGAGGTGATGGGACCAGTGGCCATGATCTTCATTTTTTTTTTTTTTATGTTGAGTTTCAAACCATATTTTGCACTCTCCTTTTTCACCCTCATTAAAAGGTTCTCTAATTCCTCCTCACTTTCTGCCATCAATGTCATTTCCCTCCCATTGGGAGGGAAGAGAAACACCTTTAAACAAAACAAAGGTAGAGGAGGCCTTCATATTTATTTCTGTGATGCTGGGCACTGGATAAATCAGGGATGGGGAATATCTGGCGCTCCAGATGTGGCTGAACTACAACTCCCATCATCCTAGGTCATTGGGTATCTTGTCTGGAGCTGATGGGAGATGCGGTCTAACAACTTAAGAAGGGCCACAGGTTACCCACCCCTGGGATGAGCAATGGAGACACCTCCTCTTCACACACAGAGACACAGAGAGACTGAACATTAAATAAATGTGCACATGAAAAAAGGTCATGGCTTTAGGGAAAGAGAAGTGGGATGCTCCCCTGGTGTCCCCCAATGATGGAAATCTGCTTCAGATTTCAGCAGATGGGGAGGGGGGCAACTAGTAAAAGTCACCTCCCGTTTTTAATCAATGACGAACATTTTTAATCAATGGTTTTAATCAGTCAACTACAGACTGCACCCCTGTTAGGAAAATGAATCCAGTTCTTATGAATCAATTTGTTCAATCTGCAGCTGATCCCAAATAATTCAGCTTTTGTAGAATAGCAACCTTTTGGCAACCGTAAGAGACAGAAGAAAAGACATTGAAAAGCGAAAGCGACTGATAGTGGGGAAGGAAGTAGAAGAATGGCACGTGCTCAAGGCCATAACAAAGGGGTCAGGATCAGGCATAACATGAATCCTCACCCTAAGCAAAACATCTAATTGCCAACAAGCATTGTGGAACACAACAGTAAGGTCTAGACACATGGATGGATGGTGGAAGGCATGAAGTTTTGAAGAATTCGGCCACAAATTCCACATACCCTGAAGATAAGAAGCTCAGATTCTGCTGTGTGTTCGTCCCACATCCTGCATGGATTCTATCCACCTAAAAAGTGACAGAAAAAGGGAACAACCAAGGTGATAATTTCTGGCAACTGCAGTAACTTGTGAATCCAGCCCTAAATCTTCAAAGTGATATAATGCTTGGAATAAATCCTCTCCTAACTACTAAGGCATCTTCTAAGCTAACATAATAAGCAATAAGCGGGGTGTCAAAACTCAAATGCTTTGCATTTGTTTCCTGAATATTAGACTTCGCCAAAACAAACGGCTGCAATTTTTCTTTAAGGGAAACTAATAAGCTGCCGTTTTTTACACCCTGCATAATCCTTCTAGTCCATTTGCTTCTGTTCTCCACGTAATAAATGGATCCCTACCTAGGGAGCATGTAATGTTTTAAGCTCCTTTCATTAATAAACTCCCCCCCCGTTCCAAATTTCCAGCTTGCAATCTGCTGCTGCAGAAACCTCGCCCTCTCCCCGAAGCCAACTGCCTCCAGCAAGCTTGCTCTTGTGCGCTAACAAGGCCCTAATAACCGCCGTAATCAGAGCCGGCCTGCTCGACTCACCCCAGGAGCATGGCGGCAAATTGACGATCATTTCTCATTCTGAACGATGACACAAGCACATCACCTTGCCCTCAGAAGACAGCAGCACCTGCCAATCCCACTAAAACAACAAGGGGGGAGAATGAAAGCCCTGCCTGGGCCAATCCGATGCCCCGCTGGCTCTAATTATCCAGACGGGAATTCCACAATTGCTGCCTCCCACCAGCTCCCACCTAAAAACTGCCTGGAGAGTCTTTGGCTGGCTTTCCCCCTCCTGTGTGAGAGCCTTTGCCTGTACCTACTGTCACGGCCGCTGAGTGGATGGGGTTCCTAATGAGTCTTGACACTAATGGCTGAGCGAGACGGTGTAATTATGTATCCCCTCCCGCCCGGAACAAACCTGGCAGGAAAAGACCCCAGACCTCACACCCTTCCAGTCCAAAGAGCCCAGCTATAATGCTTCCCCAGCAGGACCAGCTGCGATTCTCTTCCCGCGGCTCCCCCCTCCCTCCCTAATCTACTTCCCCCATTTCTTTCAGCACCATCGTGCAGGTGGCAAGAAATAAAAATTTATGGCCCGACTCAGGATGGCTTGGGTTGAGCGTATTAAGAATTCCTCTTCAGTCTTTCGGGAAACGGGTATATATTTTTTTGCTTTAACTTGCAAACTGGAAGTGCGTTTGAATTTCAAGATCCAGATATGTATTTATTTATTCTTTCTTATATATATAAAAAAGCACCCCTAAATCAAAACAAAGGGAGGGGTGTTGGAATAAGGCTGAGTTCCCCTTTGTTGGAAAAACAGTTGGAAAATACAAGTGATGTTAGTTTTATTGCTGTTTCTATTCCGATGATATATATTGCGGTTTTTATGTTGATCTTTTCTGTGAACCGCCCTGAGACCTCCGGGTATAGGGCAGCTGAATATAAATTCAATAAATAATAGCAAAAGTAGGGGCAGAAGGAGACAAGGCATGCTTCTGAAATTTCTGTGTTGATTGTAAGTACAGGTGTAAGAAACTGAAGATACCTACTGAACTGTGAGCTAATTACGGTAAGAAACAGATGTTGTCTGCTAATGAGGAGGCAGGATCTACGAGAAACATCTTGGGGAGGAATTTGTCCGCAGCTTCTTGCAATACAGTGGATAACAGAGTAAGGCAACCATCACTTCTGACTTCCACGATCTCTAATGTTTGGGACGCTTAGGCTGCCGACACGCAACATTTTATTCTAGAATTGACGCAGATGGCGTCCTTGGTTTCTTCCCCGCAGTGTGCACACAGTCTAGATCCATCACACATGTCTTTGCCCCTGAAAAGTGCTTCTTGGGAAGCTGGTTTCATTCAAGAGATAAATGCTTGTCACAAGTTGAGTCTATGTTACCCCCAGTGCCAGATTTACATATAAGCTAAACAAGCTATAGCTTAGGGCCTCACTCTCTTGGGGGCCCAAAAAAATTTAAAGGAAAAAAAACACTGGATGTACATTTCCAAAATATAAGATAAAAAACAAATAAAATAAAACCTACATACAGCAACAGTGTTTTGTGTTGTGTAGGCTCCTATGATGTAAGTAATGGGCCCTGCCTGCCAGTCTGCTGCCTAAAATATCACTGATTTCCTCATTTCGGGGTGAGCTCCTGTTGCTCGGTCCCTGCTCCTGCCAACCTAGCAGTTCAAAAGCACGTCAAAGTGCAAGCAGATAAATAGGTACCACTCCGGCGGGAAGGTAAACGGTGTTTCCGTGCGCTGCTCTGGTTCGCCAGAAGCGGCTTAGTCATGCTGGCCACATGACCCAGAAGCTGTACGCCAGCTCTCTCGGCCAATAAAGCGAGATGAGTGCCGCAACCCCAGAGTCGGCCACGACTGGACCTAATGAGTCCCTTTACCATTATATATAGGGTGTCTATATTCTGCATGTGCAAATGGCTTCAGATACCTATTAGGTCCATAAATTACCATGTAGCATATATTCAACACAAAAAACAGTGGCAATTTGTTGTTGACAAAGCACAGCTGGACATATAAAAGGCCCCATTACCTTCAATAGCTTAGGGCCTCATCAAACCTAAATCCGCCCTTGTCTATCACACATGTCTTTGCCTCTGAAAAGTGCTTCAAGGGGAACTGGTTTCATTCAAGAGATAAAAGCTCATCGTAGGTTGAGTCTACATTACCCCACAGTGTGCCCATTGGAAAACAGGTGGTAGACAATCCAGCAATGGGGTTGGTGGGTGTGTGATTGGATGATGTTCTGGGTGGGTTTTACCACTGTACAAAGAATAGACATAAAAAGTCAATTATATAAAATACATTTTAGGGTTTTGAATCAATAGTCAAATACAGTGGTACCTCAGTTTAAGTACTTAATTCATTCCGGAGGTCCGTACTTAACCTGAAACTGTTCTTAACCTGAAGCACCACTTTAGCTAATGGGGCCTTCCACTACTGCCATGCCGCCAGAGCACAATTTTTGTTCTCATCCTGAAGCAAAGTTCTTAAGCTGAGGTACTATTTCTGGGTTAGCGGAGTCTGTAACCTGAAGCATATGTAACCTGAAGCGTGTGTAACCTGAAGTGTGTGTAACCTGAAGCGTATGTAACCCGAGGTACCACTGTAGTGGATCTTATTCGGATCGCCCCAGCTAAAAACCTTGCAACCTTTGCTGTCACCTGCTCATCTTGATCTGCCAAGAGAAAGGACACGGTGGCAGTGGCTGGGTGACCCGGAATGGACCATAAAAGAGGGGTGATAACCTCATTCCTCAAGTCTTTCTAAAGAGTGCAAGCCAGAAGGACACGCGCCACCGATTTGGTACTGCCATCTCCACAGGGACATAAGTGTTTTCCATGTGGAATCTGTTGGAATCGTCCCATTGAAAGGCCATTGTTTAAAGTGATGATGGGAACAGAAGATGAGCATAGCATCCTTCTGCCCAGCACTGTGTCCTATGCGCCAATTCATGTCTCCCTCCTGTTGCTCCCAGAGCTTGTCAGCCATTAATCATTTCCAGAAGGACAGCCATCTTGGTCCGTCTTGCAGGAAAACCAACAGAGAGTCTCGCGGCACCTTGACTCCTGGTTGCTTTGTCTATCGAGAGAGCCTTTTATTATTTGGCCAACTTCGATGGATTCCTCCTCCTATCATTCTGTCTCGCTGAGTTCGTGGCTGAGGAAAGGCACCGACCGCATGTTGAGTCCAACTCATATTCTGAGCCATTAATGGATCTCCCAGTTCAGACAGGGAACTTTTAAGTGGTCTCAAAAGTTAGTGCACACATACACAAATATAACCTGGGCCATATTTTAAGTAAAATCAAAATATGGATTCTTTTCCCAACCCGCTGCCCACACACACTTTCAAGGTTGGTGGTTCAAGCCAGGATTCCTGCATCACAGGGGGTCGGACTAGATGACCAGGGGGGGTCCCTTGCAACTCTACAATTCTACATGTGTTGCAGACTTGCTTTGCTTTTTTGCTGCCTTTTATTTAGTGCCTTGTTTTTAGGTAGGCTGATTTTTAAAGCAGATGATAATAATAATAATAATAATAATAATAATAATAATAATAATAATATAATGGTGTTCCTGTTCTCTGGCCCACAGCATCAAAGGGTACAGTTTTCAGGATGATAATAAAAACAGCAACAAGACAATAGGCAATTAAAAATGGCTCGGGGCTATTTTAACTGGTGATCCTACCCTTTTGTGTGTGTTTCACAGCTCATCAAGTATTATTTACTGTGCTATTCACTTTAGAACAAGGGCTTGCTAATAGCAACCACTGCAACAAGAGCCTCTATTCATAGGCTGCTTGGGATACACTCGAACAGAGCAGTTTGAAGCACCTTCTTCAGAAACACTTGGTGAAACAGGAGCGTGACAACATTTTACTTGCACTCCTGAAAATGGCATAATAAACAAAAGCTATCAAAGCTGTGCTTTTCTCCAGATCTTTTCCCCACCTTCCAGTAAGCTGCAAGCTGTCATGAGATCAGGTTCTTATCGGGCTGTGCTGGTCACATCTAGCCAGAAGGGACTGGATAGCTCAGTTGGCTAGAACGTGGTGCAGGCAAATGCCAAGGTTGCAGGTTCGATCCCTGTATGGGACAGCCGCATATTCCTTCTTTGCAGGGGGTTAGACTAGATGATCCTTAGGGCCCCTTCCAATGCTACAATTCTATGGTTCTAGGGTAATCATCACTGAGCTCAAAAGAACTTGATCCCAAGTAAGGGAGCATGCAATTGGGTGGCGCTGTGGGTTAAACCACAGAGCCTAGGACTTGCTGATCAGAAGGTCGGCGATTCGAATCCCCGCAACGGAGTGAGCTCCCGTTGCTCGGTCCCTGCTCCTGCCAACCTAGCAGTTCGAAAGCACGCCAAAGTGCAAGTAGATAAATAGGTACCGCTCCAGCGGGAAGGTAAACGGCATTTCTGTGCGCTGCTCTGGTTCGCCAGAAATGGCTTAGTCATGCTGGCCACATGACCCGGAAGCTGTACGCCGGCTCCCTCGGCCAATAAAGTGAGATGAGCGCCGCAACCCCAGAGTCGGTCACGACTGGACCTAATGGTCAGGGCTCCCTTTACCTTTTAAGGGAGCATGCAACTGAAACCTTAGTCAATTGCTCCTAATAACCAATTTACAAAATCTGCATATATATGCATATGAAATCAAACAGGGCTTTGTTTTGTTTTTAGAGCATGCCATCCAGGAAGAAGCATGCCCTTTTGACTAACAGGGTTTATAAAGAGAGAAGGGCTCATTTACCAAACATTATAATCAATAACGTAATCAATTTATAAACCAGTCTTTGCAGCCCCCTTTTTTGAGGCTTTAAAGATGGCGCACCCATAAACAACACCTATCCCCAAACGCCTATTATTGCTATATGTATATTCTTGGTTAAGGAAGCTGTTGACATCTTTTAAGAGAGAAAGAAAATTCCCCATTCTTCCACCATGTGGCAGCAAAATGCAGAAACTTTCTATGGTTTTATCAGCACTTTGGTATGTCTATTCCAGCTCTGACTTTGTGATCAACTGAGGTGGCGGGGGTGGGGAGTTCTTTCCTTATTTCTGCATCTGCCAGCTGTCAGCGAAGACTCTGGGGAAAAGGTAGAAGGCTTTCTACAAAGTTACAGCGGGCAGCGGAAGGGAGGATTAGATTTGTTATATGCTTTGGGTTGGGTGGCAGATAATGTGTGCCTGCTCCTTGAAAGCTGCCTTCAGTTAGACCCATAGGTCAAGGTTATCAGATGTCCCCGTTTTCCGGGGACAGCCCCCAGATTTGCCAATCAGTCCCCTCACAAAATCCATCTATTTAGTAGGAAGTTGAAAAGTGTCCCCGGATTCATTGAAAAATAATAATCTGGTAACCTTACTCTAAAGGTAAAGGTAAAAGGACCCCTGACAGTTAAGTCCAGTTGCAGATGAGTCTGGGGTTGCAGCGCTCATCTTGCTTTACAGGCCGAGGGAGCTGGCGTTTGTCCACAGACAGTTTTTCCAGTCATGTGGCCAGCATGACTAAGCCGCTTCTGGTGCAACGGAACACCGAAACCAGAGCAGCGCACGGAAACGCCATTTACCTTCCCACCAGAGCAGTACCTATTTATCTACATGCAGTTTGACGTGCTTTTGAACTGCTAGGTTGGCAAGAGCTGGGACCAAGCAACAGGAGCTCACCCCATCGCGGGGAATCGAACCGCTGACCTTCTGATCAGCAAGTCCTAGACTCTGTGGTGTACCCCACACCACCACCCATGTCCCTTTTTCAGCTGAGTAATAAGTTGTAATTCAGCAACTTCTCTTTCAAGTCTATTTCTGAAATTCTTTTGTAATAAGACAGCTGCTTTGAGATCCTGTATTGAATGTCCTGGGAAATTGAAATGTTCTCCTACTGGCCTCTCTGTCTTGTGATTCCTGATGTCAGATTTATGTCCATTTATCCAGAGAAGCCAGTAAAGGTAAAGGTAAAGGGACCCCTGACCATTAGGTCCAGTCGTGGCCGACTCTGGGGTTGCGGTGCTCATCTCGCTTTACTGGCTGAGGGAGCCGGCATACAGCTTCCGGGTCATGTGGCCAGCATGACTAAGCCGCTTCTGGCGAACCAGAGCAGCACACGGAAATGCCGTTTACCTTCCCACTGGAGCAGTACCTATTGATCTACTTGCACTTTGACGTGCTTTCGAACTGCTAGGTGGGCAGGAGCAGGGACCAACCAACAGGAGCTCACCCCATCATGGGGATTCAAACCACCGACCTTCTGATCGGCAAGCCCTAGGCTCTGTGGTTTAACCCACAGCGCCACCCGCGTCCCTCTAAGAGAAGCCAGTAGGAGAACACTAAACTGAAAACTGTGGAGAGACCTGGTTTAAATAGAGATATTGGATCCTTGTCTCATTACACATGCTAAAGCTATTTTTGGTCATCTGCATACTATTCGTTGCTTTTTCCTGTAGGACAAATTGCAGTTGTTAACAGGTTTACTATACCCATTGAGTCAACCACCCATCTCCTACTACCCTCCTGAGAAAATCCCCACCCCACCCTCCCACTATATATAAGGGTCTGGTGACTTCGGTTTCAGTGTATCTGAAGAAGTGTGCATGCACACGGAAGCTGATGCCCAGAACAAACTTAGTTGGTCTCTAAGGTGCTACTGGACTATTTTTTTATTTTTTATTTCAACTGCATCAGACCAACGCAGCTACCTACCTGAATATAGAATACCTTATACAGTGATACCCCGGGTTACAGACGTTTCAGGTTACAGACACTTCAGGTTACAGACTCCACCAACCCAGAAATAGTATCTTGGGTTAAGAACTTCAGGATGAGAATAGAAATCGCGCAGCAGCAGCAGCGGGAGGCCCCATTAGCTAAAGTGGTACCTCAGGTTAAGAACAGTTTCAGGTTAAGAACGGACCTCCCGAACGAATTAAGTTCTTAACCCGAGGTACCACTGTAATTCTTCTTTCTGAATATCCTTTCCTTTTTTTCCCTAATGGTTGTGCATCCCCTCCAACATACCTTTGATGAAAATAGGAACGCCTTATTCCATAATAATAATTATACTATTTATACCCCGCCCATCTGACCAGGTTGCCCCAGCCTCTCTGGATGGCTTCCAACATATCTAAAAACATAATTAAACATTAAGGGGGGGATCCCTATACAGGGCTGGCTTCAGGTAGCTCAGAGGCCGGATAACTGAGACCTGTGCTGTGTCCTGGGGGTAATTTTGGTTCAGGCCCCATGACCCTGTGGTTCTGAGTAGCAGGGTAAACTTATTTATGCTTTACTCACATGTAGGGGGTGCACAATTTCAAGACGGAGCAGGACCATCCTTCATGCCCCATCCAGAGCACCCCCACTGCCTTGCCAACCAGTGACTGCCTTGCCAACCAGTCATGGTTCTCACTGCCAGAAAATGAACGTTGCTTTTTCATATTTACCAGCTCCGATGACAAACCCCTCAGGACTGGAGGAGGGACATTGCTCTCTGCCGGAGGAAGTCGATGCGGGAGAATATCTTGTGACTACAATTAAGACGCACATCTAGAAGGGGGGGGAGCATATAGCCAAGGCAGTTTCAGAACTCTGGTTGCAAATAAATCTTTCCCCCAAGCAACGCAGGCGTATTAATCAGGGTGTATTGCAGCATGACAAGCTGCCGCCATTGTGTCTGTAAATCCCAGCGAATCATTCCGCCTTCTGAAAAGAGAAAGGGAGTAGAAAAGCCGAGGATGATGTGGAAGGAAAGGCTAATTTAATTAAAAGAACCCCATTTTCTCCTTGAGTAGAATCGCACCCCAGGTAGAAGCAATTCAAGCTTCTGGTGCCGCGAAGAAAGGCGACAGGTGGCTCGTTTGCCAATTACCTGAACGTTGCATCCAGCTTATTCAGCAGGCTTGCAGCTGGAGTCTGTTACAGTCCAATTTATTAATGATCGGCCTAATGCAAAAGCTACAAATTTCCCTAAGATGCTTTTTAGAAAGGAAAGGAAAGGAAGAAAGACGTTAAGGGGGTTGTGCCTTTTGGCAGGGCAGCAGACTGGAGGTGGGAATCTTCGCATGGGAATCTTCGCAGTGGGCTGCCCAAGAAACCCAAGCAATGTGTTGGTTTCTCCGTCTTCCTTCAATTCCACTTTTACTCCTTTGTTCTTAAATGTCCCGTTGCCTCTCTTACTAATTTTCTGGTCCGTGTGGATTTAAATACATGCTTTAGTTGTGACTTGTTCTAACTTTAGCAATTTGTTCTTCAAGGTGTTTCATACGTTGTCATATATCGCAAGAGCCTACACAACACAAAACACTGTTTCCTGTATGTAGGTTTTTCCTTTAATTTTTTTTGGGGGGGGGCCCAAGAGAGTGAGGGAAGGGACGCGGGTGGTGCTGTGGGTAAAACCTCAGCGCCTAGGACTTGCCGATCGCATGGTCGGCGGTTCGAATCCCCGCGGCGGGGTGCGCTCCCGTCATTCGGTCCCAGCGCCTGCCAACCTAGCAGTTCGAAAGCACCCCCGGG
This sequence comes from Podarcis pityusensis, assembly GCF_964106645.2. Taxonomy (NCBI): domain Eukaryota; kingdom Metazoa; phylum Chordata; class Lepidosauria; order Squamata; family Lacertidae; genus Podarcis; species Podarcis pityusensis. The sequence goes on from NC_138028.1 coordinate 130,500,806, forward strand.
TGCAAGTAGATAAATAGGGACCGCTTACCAGCGGGAAGGTAAACGGCGTTCCGTGTGCTGCGCTGGCTCGCCAGATGCAGCTTGTCACGCTGGCCACGTGACCCGGAAGTGTCTGCGGACAGCGCTGGCTCCCGGCCTATAGAGTGAGATGAGCGCATAACCCTAGAGTCTGTCAAGACTGGCCCGTACGGGCAGGGGTACCTTTACCTTTTTAAGAGAGTGAGGACCTAAGCTATAGCTTGTTTAGCTTATACGTAAATCTGGCACTGATCGTTTATTATTATTCATAATATTCCTCCCAAAGGAGCCCCGGGCAGCAAACACATTCATTTTAAATATGTATGCATTCTATATGTTTGTTTGATTGTTTATGTATGTATTTATTGCATTTCTATCTCACCTTTCCTCCAAGAAGCTCACGGTGGCATCTGTGGTCCTCTGCCCTGTTTTATCCTTACAACAACCCTGTGAGGTAGGTTAGGATGGGAGGCAGTGGGTGGCCCCTATATGCATTCTAAACAAAACGGAACAAAAACCCATTCTCTCAACCAGTGATCTCAGGGTTGCTAGGAACATTGTCTTTCAGCCATCAAATGCCTGGGTAAACAGGAAAGCTTTAAGGTTTCTCCTCAGTTAAGGAGGCACACCAGCACACCTCAATAGGTTGGGCATCCCTCAAGCTACCACTGAAAAGGCCCTGCCATGGGTTCACACCAACCTAGGCAGCCCCTGGCAACAGCAACAAGGTGTCACCTGCTGATCATAGGGTCCATGGTGGGTACAAAGACCTACCCACCTACAGTAAGGCATTCCTTCCTTTGGATTTCATGCAAATGTTATTAGCATCTGCATTTCACCCCAGATTTGGGGCATCACAGAAAGCTACCCAGCTGTCAGCACCACAGAGGGAGCGAGGTTAATGCAAATATATATTATTTTTATTAAAATATTTATACAATACCTATTGCATTGGGAAGGCCTGCGGCTCAGCAGTACAGACCCATGGTTCACCTTCCAAAAAAGGTCCAAGGTCCAGTACCTGGAATCACGTGGCAGAAGTGGGGAAGACCCCATTCTGAAACTGAGAACGGCACAGCGAGCTGGGGCAGATAATATTGAACTAGATTCACCATTAGTCTGGTTCAGTGTGTTGTTGTTGTTTAGTTGTGTCCGACTCTTGGTGACCCCATGGACCAGAGCACGCCAGGCACTTCTGTCTTCCACTGCCTCCCACAGTTTGGTCAAACTCATGCTGGTAGCTTCGAGAACACTATCCAACCATCTCGTCCTCTTTCGTCCGCTTCTCCTTGTGCCCTCCATCTTTCCCAACATCAGGGTCTTTTCCAGGGAGTCTTCTCTTCTCATGAGGTGGCCAAAGTATTGGAGCCTCAGCTTCAGGATCTGTCCTTCCAGTGAGCACTCAGGGCTGATTTCCTTAAGAATGGATAGGTTTGATCTTCTTGCAGTCCATGGGACTCTCAAGAGTCTCCTCCAGCACCATAGGGCTGGGCAATATATCAATATATCGTCCAGAACCAGTTTGAAGTCTATATTGTGATATCGGTTTCACGATTTTTGACCTGGCAATATATCACAAATCTTGATGTGTGTATGAGCATGCTAGGCAAAAAAATCACGATGTGGGGAAAACTGTGAAGCTGGTCAATACGTCCACAGAGCTCCATCCTTGTTTCATACATTGTAATAGGTCAGTATATCACAATGTTTAGCTGGCGATACATCGCAATGTTGACACCCAGATATTGCCCAAGCCCTAGTTCAGTATAAGGCACCTTCCTACCATCTTGCCAACCAATGTTCAAGAGACGGTGTATAATGCATTTAAAATACAACAACTCAATAATCAGGATGAGTGGCTCGATGCAAGACAGCTTTCTATCCGTTGCCTTCCTAAACCATCGTTCTCAAGAGCCTGACAATCAGGACTGGATGATTTTAGCTGATGATTTGATTCCCCCTCATAGAAATTGTAGCCTGACTGCAGCGCAGGTAGCCCGTCAAACACAAGAGACAACAGAGCTATGTGGTTCACAAGTTATTTAGAATGGGAAAACTTTTGATTAGCCTTCTGACTGAATACTTAGCAGTCTCCATTTCTGCCGCTGCCGTGTGTGTTTTTTTATAAGGGCTGTAATGTAGCACCAAGAAGGTTGAAGCCTACATTTCCCATCCATGACAGTGTACAGGTTTTTGTGAACCAAGAAATGACATTTTCAGAAAGCCACGCTAACTCCCTTTGGGCCAGGCATCACAGATTGTTCCGGTGTTGTTTGAATGCCATCAAAATATGAAGCAAGTTCCCACCTGTAAGTGAAGACCTGGAGAATGGCTCCCAAGGCCAATGTGCTAATGCCTGAATGATGAGCATTCATGGATAAATGTCATCTCTGAGTATGACGGACAGCTGTTAGCCCCAGCTCTCCACCTGTCAACTGGAGATGGAACAAAGCGAGATCCTCTTGTTATCCTGAAACTGAGTTGCCTAGGCCTAAGGAATAGTAAAACGGTACCTCTAAAAAGCGTATGAGCAGAGCTCTCTTCCCTCTTAACCTCGAGTTAAGTACTTAATTCGTTCTGGAGGTCCGTACTTAACCTGAAACTATTCTTAATTTGAAGCACCACTTTAGCTAATGGGGCCTACTGCTGCTGCCGTGCTGCCGAAGCACGATTTCTGTTCTCATCCTGAAGCAAAGTTCTTAACCTAAAGCACTATTTCTGGGTTAGCGGAGACTGTAACCTGAAGCGTATGTAACCTGAAGCATATGTAACCCGAGGTACCACTGTATATTTAGTGCCTTGAAAATGATACATCCTATTCCGTAACAGTAACAACAACAACAATCATAATCATAATCATAATACCATCTGACATGGTTGCCCCAGCCACTCTGGGCACCTTCCAACATACATAAAAGCATAATAAAACTATACAGGGCTGCCTTCAGATGTCTTCTAAAGGTTGTATAGGTACTTATCTCCTTGGCTCGGGGGTTACATAACTCCATACTGTCTAGCGTTTCTCCGATGAAAATAGGGGCGCCCTATGGAAAAGCGGGACATTCAGGGATCAAATCAGAAACAGGGATGGCTTCTGTAAATCGTGACTGTCCCTGGAAAATAGAGACACCTGGAGGGTCCGCCATTAAGCCACAGCAGATGTCCCCAACTGCTGCTCAAAGTGGGGGTTGACCCCAGATGAGTGCAGGTCCCAACTGCCACATACCAGCTGAACAGCAGACAGGAGTCCATACGCCAACCTACATCTTGGTTAGAAGCTCCTTTGTGGGGAGAGGCAGCTAGTGTTCTGTGGCCTCTTCGTGGGTAGACCCTCATAAGCACAGTTAGGGGCATGAGGAGAAGGCTTGAGATGGGATGTAAGAAACAGAAGGGGCTGAAGAAAGGGGCTCAAAACTGGAAATGAGAGGACCACAATCAGAGAGGAACACCTGCCCCAGCCATGCCCCCTCTCCTTGGCCGAGAGACCATGAGGAAGAAGGCAGCTTAGTTGTTAAGTTCTTCTTTAACATGAAGCAGGCTTACTCACTTTTTAGGCCCGGAACAAGAATCTATTTATACAACTGCATAGGGAAAAGAAAGGGCGAGCTGTCTTTGCTCCAGGCCAAAATTACCAGAGACAATCCTTAACTCTTGTTATTACCCATTACTACACTAGGCAAGAGGGATGCGGGTGGCGCTGTGGGTTAAACCACAGAGCCTAGGACTTGCCGATCAGAAGGTCGGCGGTTTGAATCCCCACGATGGGGTGAGCTCCCATTGTTCGGTCCCTGCTCCTGCCAACCTAGCAGTTCGAAAGCATGTCAAAGTGCAAGTAGATAAACAGGTACCGCTCTGGCGGGAAGGTAAACGGCATTTACGTGCACTGCTCTGGTTCGCCAGAAGCAGCTTAGTCATGCTGGCCACATGACCCGGAAGCTGTACGCCGGCTCCCTCAGCCAATAAAGCGAGATGAGCGCCACAACCCCAGAGTCTGCCACAATTGGACCTAATAGTCAGGGGCCCCTTTACCTTTACCTTTACACTAGGCAAGGGTGGAGTGCTAACATAGGTGCTTGAGAAGCAGGACCTACAGCTACAGCCTGGATCTCAGGTGTTTAACTGGTTGCGATGAAGTGTTTGGAGCTGTGCTGAACCTAGGGAAGCAACTCGGGTTCAACAAATGCCTGGCAGAAAATTAGCTGGTCTTCCCGTCTTTTGTTAAAATGATGGACACTGGGATGCGTGACATGGCCCTTCCTCCAGAGGACATCACTGCAGTGGTCCCATCTGTGCTATAAATTGAAAGCGCTATCATATCACTTTAACAGGCAGGGCTTCCCCTAAAGAATCCTGGGAATTGTGGCATGTTAAGGGTTGCTAAGGTAAAGGTAAAGGTACCCCTGACCATTAGGTCCAGTCGTGACCGACTCTGGGGTTGCGGCGCTCATCTCGCTTTACTGGCCGAGGGAGCCAGCGTACAGCTTCCAGGTCATGTGGCCAGCATGACTAAGCCTCTTCTGGCGAACCAGAGCAGCGCACGGAAACGCCGTTTACCTTCCCGCCGGAGTGGTACCTATTTATCTACTTGCACTTTGATGTGCTTTCGAACTGCTAGGTTGGCAGGAGCAGGGACCAAACAACGGGAGCTCACCCCGTCACGGGGATTCGAACCACCAACCTTCTGATCTGCAAGTCCTAGGCTCTGTGGTTTAACCCACAGCGCCACCCACATCCCTTTTGCTAGGAGAACACTATTTCCTGCACAGAGGTACAGCTTCCCCCGTCCTTGACCATAGGCCACAGTGGCTGGGGCTGATGGGAACTGGAGTCCATCACCATCTAGGGGAGACATTACAAAGCTAGATAGTCTGACTCAGTATAAGACACCTTTCTATCTTCCTAGGGGGGGAGTGTGGATGCAAGTTTTTTTTTTTATCTATGGCAAAAATGGTGTTTCATAACTGAGAATGTTAATCTCTAAGACTCCATCACCTCAGAAGCACGGGAGGAGAATCCCCCAATTCATTAAACCTGAAAGTAAAGTATAGAATGTCTCAAGAGTGGGGTATTTTCTTAGGGTCTCATTTAAATTAAAAAGGACCGCTTTCCTGTGTTAAATGCTGCAATACCGCAGGAGCATAAAGGCGTTCTTAGACTGCCTTGTGAAAGCACCCGCCGCTTGCCAGGTTTTGTGCGAATGCTGTCCATCTTTTAAATCTGCACATCTTTATCTGGGAGCTTTGAAATTTTTCTCCTTCATCTGCCTCGACATTTTTCATCCCACCTGTTTGCCCTGTAATGCTTCCAAGCGTGATGCGGCCATAAAGGGTTTTTCTTCTTCTTCTTCTTCTTTTCCTTTTGGAGACAATTCTATCCCTCCACGAATCCATGTTCTGCTGCAAAACAAACCTGCTGTCTAGCAGCCACAACAAAACAACAAACCCGCCCTCTTAATGTGCCGTGTTCCCATTTTCTTCGCTAGGTGGGTGGGCTAACAAATGTCCCGGCGAAGGAAGGGGGTGGGCACATGCTATAGCAGCCCCCAGTTCTTGGCACAGAAATGTGCAGCCATGATGTTCCTAAATGTCAGGGAATGAGCTCCAAGAGCGGCTAGTACCGCCAGACACCTGCTCCCAACCACTTTCAGCTTCGCCTTCTGCTGCTGCAGTTCTGACACTCCAGGCTTGGTGAAATTCCAGTCAATGGTCACATTTGGGCAGATATATGTATATATAATGTTCTGCAGTTCTAAAGCAGGAATGGAGGACTTACAACACCACCTACCCCCTCTGTTGGCCATAGTGGCTATAGGGATGGTTGGAGTCATAGCTGTCAACTTACAGATTTGAAAATAAGGGACCAGCAGCCTCGAAAATAAGGGATCAGCAGCCAAAATAAGGGATTTTAGTCAACCAGCTCCTTTCCTTTCCCCCATAACAATCAATCAAAGGAGCCTCCAAAGCAAATCCAAAAGCCCCTCCTACGAGATCGCCACCCGCCATTGTACTCAACCAGCTCCTTTCCTTTTCCCCCACCATGTGCCCTCTCTCCAGACAGACCTTTTCCCCGGCAAGGGTGAGTGGGCCGTCGATGACGCATCCATCCGATTCCAAGCACAGGTACGTTCAACTTCTGAGCCCCTCTGAGCCAAAGGCAGAAAGCCCAGCCAGCAGCCAAACAAAGCCTCAAGTGGTGGCTCCCACAGCGCAGCAACCCGTCAAAGGGGATGCAGCGAGGAAAACCACCATCACCTCTCCGCTGGGAAGCGCTGAGCAAAGGCGAGTCCCCACGCAATAGAGCCGATTTGATCGGCACAAGGCATGCAAGCTCCACCCCCAGTCATTCTTAGACTCCTTATTGGGTGAGCAACGCAGCCAAGCAACACAGTTGGAGCCTCCCTCCTCCCTGGCTGGCAGGGAGGGAGGAAGGGAGAGGAGCTGCTTCCTTTGAAACCCGGGAAATTTAAGGAACATCATCAATAAGGGACAGCAGTGGGAAACGGCGCTGGGATAAGGGAGTTTTCCACCTAATAAGGGACGATTGACAGCTATGGTTGGAGTCCACCAATATTTGAAAGTGACTCAGAAATGAGAACCAATGCATAATGCGGCAGCTAGGGATCATATAACACTGGTCCTAAAGGATCTTCCCTAGCTCCCAGTACGTTTCCGAGTACAACTCAAAGTGCTGGTGCTGGCCTTTAAAGCCCTAAATGGCTTTGGCCCTGTGTACCTGAAGGAGCATCTCTACCTCCATCGTTCAGCCCAGACACTGAGGTCCAGCTCCAAGGGCCTTCTGGTGGTTCCTTTATTGTGAGAGCTGAGGTTACAGGGAAACAGGCAGAGGGCTTTCTTGGTAGTGGCGCCTGCCCTGCAGAACGTCCTCCCACCAGATGTCAAGGAAATAAACAACTATCTGACTTTTACAAGATATCTGAAGGCAGCCCTGTTTAGGGAGGTTTTTAGTGTGCAATGTTGTATTGTGGGAGAAAGAGCAACAATAGCGATGATGGAACCACCAGGCAATCAGAGAGATTTGTTGTCAACTGAGTTTTGATGAAAATTTGGAATTACAGGAAATTAAGCAAAAACTCCCAATGAACCTTTTGATTGTTCATTTGTTGGCTTACCTTTTCTCCAGATCCCTGAATTTCAACCAGAACTACAACGTGAGTAGGGAATTCCAACAGGTGAACATGAACTTATGCCCATTTTGCCCTTTCTGGGATGTTCCCTTATAATTTAGACATAGCAGAGCAGCTATTTACAACAATCTTCCAATACTCTATTAACCACACAACAGATGAGACAGTTTCTTAATAATCTGACTTGCCGCTAGAACAAATTACATCATTGCTAGCAATCAATCAGTTGAAAAAAAAAATGTGTCAGGATTATTTAGAGTCTTCCAAGTAGTGACAATATAATCACAGGAGTCTACAATTACTTCAGGGTTGTCAGATTGCATCGTCAGTATGCAACTAAAAATGACTTGGCACCTATCTCTCTAGAAGGAAGCTTTCGGCAATAAATACTAAAGCATGCAATGGAATACATCAGCAGGACTTGTTGAATGCATCCTTATTTTTTGGCTATGTTCTGCTTGAGCAATGAAAGTAGCAGCAGACAAGAACCCTAAACTACTCAGGACCAGGTTACGTGAAAGGCCAGCTTCTCCTCTATTGCCCTGTAAAATCAGTGAACATAACCCAATTAGCCTTGGCTGTGACCAATAACTATTGACTTGTGATCATGTAAAATGCCCTCTTTGTTGAAACTGAAGAAACACCATAACCACTGGCATTCTGCCACCTCTTGAAGATGCACCTATTTCCACAACCGTTGCACCTGATCCCTTGACCAGGATCTGGCCAACGTTATTTTAGTTAACGTTGTACTGCTTTTATTGTGGGGAAATACTGCTGCAGTCAAATATATTAAATTCTATGTTTGCTAGGTGAGCAAAGGGTTAAGACACATGGATTTCCCTGTAAATTCCTAGAGGGTACTCTGTGAGATCACATCCTCTGCTTCTCCAGGCAAGAAGAGCAACAACAGGAAGATAATCCTTATTACTTCCTCCCACCTGAGGAACCATTTCTTTCTCGTCATTCAGCCATAGGGAGAGGAGGCAGAGTCGGTGCGCTCCTGAGTCCAGGTGCCATCTTTGATCTACTAAACCGTGTATTTTGCAATCTAGAAGGAGATTTTACTTAACTTGCTTCACTGCTATTTTCTGCCTGAATCAAGTCTGCAACTTTATGTAAGTAAATAATACTTTTATATTCTTACATTACAGATTTTAGTGTTATTTTGTTTAGAGGGATAAAAGAAAGGGGAGATCCAGTCTGCTCAAGGCATCCTGGATTATTATAGAAAGCTAACACAGCTTTGTACCAAGTTTTGGTGTTATTGCTGCAAAGGAAGGTATATTTTTCGCTCTGCTAAACTAGACGCTGATCTTGCTCAAGTGAGTAAGGTGAAGGGCAATTAATAAATATCATATCCTACCTTCCCAATCCATCTCACCGTTTCTGACACTGTTCTATTACGTATTTTAATCACGGGTTTTAATCTGGTTTTGTGTACCTACCAGGGAAGAATGGCAGATGAAGCTGATGGATTACATGGAATTGGCGGAAATGACTGGCAGAATCCGAGACCAGGGAGAAGAGTCGGTGGAAGAAGATTGGAAAAAATTTAAAGTATATTTACAGAAATATTCTAAAATTAATGAATGTTAGAAGGATGCTGGAAAGAAGCTACATGACTTTAGTAGAAATACTAAAAAGAATTAAGTATGAATAGATCGACATTGGGTAAAGGGGTAAATTTAAGGCTAAATTGTGTTAAGATAAATTATGGAACTAAATTTGAGAAAGAGGGAAAGAACTTGCTGGAATAATTAATTGAACTAGAATACAAAAAAGGAGGTGTGAGGAAGTCGAGGAAATAAGCAAATGAAAGATAAGGATATGAAAATACGGGGTTCTTTTTATTTTTGTTTGTTCTTTTTTGGGTTTTTTAAATATTTTTCTTTTTTCTTTTTTGCCTTTTTTGTATTGTTGATGTTTTGTATTACTGTATTTATTTTTGTTTCTGAGGTTTTGTAATTGTTTATTGCTTGTATTTCTCTTTTCTTTTTTTCTCTGTAATGTTTAAACTTTAATAAATATCTTATAAAAAAATAATAATAATCTGGTTTTGTGTATTTGGCTTTTATATTTTGTAAACCAATTCAGACATTGAAGTAGTACGCAAATAAACAACAATGTTGATCAGCCTTTACATTCTCGTGTGTCCCAGGGGCTTCCAGAGATCCTGAAATGTGAAACAGGAATAGCCCCAGTACCAAGACTACTTGGGTGGAGATGGAGAAAGGGCATCTAAGGTCACAGTGGGCTCACACCAACAGGCTTCCAGAAGACCCAGTAACCGTCTCAATGGTTTACAGATGCAGATTTCGGTACAAAAAGCATTGATGGGTGGCAGTGGAGTTGCCAGCTTTCAAACCAGCCACTGAACTTGTACTTTTAACAGCAGCTAGATGTGCAGAAACCAGCAGGTGAAGCTTTTGATGGCATGGAGATAAGCCATCGCCTGCTGCTGGCTACACATTGCGCTGCACAAGAGCAAGCCAGGCAGAGTTGATTCCCCGACTCCTCTTGCCAGTTGGCAATCCCAGGCATTGCCATTTTGTAGGAACCAAAATGAATCATTTCAATAACGTTTGGTTTGGAACGTGGTTGTTATATTTGTCATGAGCACTGGGTTGAAGACGAAGGTTTCGTGTTTTGTTTTTGCTTGCTAGTAACAGTATAGACTTCAGAATAACCTACTTCTTGCCATTTCAGAACTTACACCCTTCCATCCAGATTGCCTGGGAGTTTTGTCTCTCAGAGCTACCTCAGCTGTTCAGATCTCTGCGGAATCAGGGATGTTGGAATGAAATAATGTGGTTTTAGCAGAAATGCTATAAAGGATTAAGGAAAAATAGATTGTTAAATGGTGAAGGAGGGAAAGTAAAGTTACATTTTATTAAGATAGAATAGAGGACAAAAACTGGAAAAGATGGAAAGGATTTGCTGAAATAGTTAATTGAACTAGAATACAAAAAAAGGGAGGTGTGAGGAGGTCAAGGAAAGAAGCAAATGAAAGACAAGTTATGGGAAGATGTATTTTCCCCCCTTTTTTTCTTTTTCTTTTTTTGTTTTTGTTTTGATATTATCGTGTTGTGATGATTTGTATTTCTTAAATATGCTGTCTTTTTTTTACTTTTTCTTTTTGTAACTCTTTAAAATGTAATAAATATCATTTTTTTAAAAAAAATATCTCTGTGGAATCCAGAGCATTAAACTGCCTCGTTTACTTTGAAACATTTTAGAGAGAACCTTCATCTCTGTGCCTTGAACCACACACACACAAAATGGATCTAGCTTCTACCTGTACTTCATTTTATTTACTTCAATAAGCAGACATTTTCGCAAGTAAATCCATTTATTATTGATGGTTTCCACATCACATCACGTGCATTTCTGTACCCTTTCTGAACTCATTTATGTACAAAATTCCAAAGGGGATATAGAATATGGTGATTTCTCCTTGACATTGCGGCAGGATTTGCCATTAGACTAAGCATGCTCTAGAATCAAGCTCTAGAATCAGCAAGGAATGATTTAACTGTTACACAAAGCGCACCTAAACCTCAAGCAAACTGAGACCCCGATTCCACAATTCAAATATCAGGCTTCGCCACCCTCTTATGGTGGTTCTCGAGATAGATGCCCCTCTATGCCTGCAGATTGACTGACAACCCTGCGCTGTTCACATAGGGGAGGAAGGAACTAAACCCTATGGTTTTAATTTCTTGCTGCCTTAATAGATCAGGTACACTGCCCTGGAATTTTAAAAGGAAAGGGGGCATATGGATATTTCACCTGGAATGTCCCTGGAATAAATGGAGGGCATTTTATAAATATTAAAAATTAATTGATTAAAATTAAATAAGGGAAGGAAAACTCAAAAATAGAAAATACAAAACCCATGGAGAAACAAGAAGACACACCTACTTGTTCCTGGAACAAGCAGTCACGGGGATGGTGACAGCAGTGGCACCCACACACCATCTGGGCACAGAGGCAACAGACAAGCACACAACAATGATGTCACACTGCTCCTAAACGCTCTGTGACATCAAACAAAACACACAATGAGGCCAGCACACCCACACCAAGATTCCACCAGCCCAGCCGTTACCCCCACACTCCATAAGGCAGGGGTCAGCATGTTTTTTCAGGAGGGGGCTGGTCCACTGTCCTTCAGACCTTGTGGGGGGCCAGACCCACCCTCTCCTGAAAGGACCCCCTGTCGCCACTCACGCCACTCACGCCGGCGCCACCTCGTCTTCGGCAGTGTCGTCGTCCTCTGCCTTGGCTAGGGGTCTGTGGGGCACAGAGCCCATGCCGCTAGCCTGGGTGGCGGAGGCAGCCTCCCCACCGATGCCACCGCTTCCTCCCACTCAGCTCTTGGCCATACGCGGCCAGCTCAGCGGGAAGGAAGGCGTGTCGCCCAGAGGCATCCATGGCTCCGGATTGGCTGCAGGAGCTTCCTGTGGCCAGTCTGAAGCCGTGCCAGCATCGCGGAAGTCAGTCCCTGCGTGGCTCCATCTCTCCTCATTCAATTTCTATCTCCACCGTCAGAGGAAGTGTGCTTCTGCAAACAAGTCACTGGGCATCTTCACAGGAGGGGAGTGATGTTGCAGTCAGCTGGGGGACAGGAGGCGGGCAGGTGTGGAGGATTCCCTGGTCCGGAATGGGGTAACTGTGCCCCTGAAGGACCAGGTGCGCAGCCTGGGAGTCATTCTGGACTCGCAGCTGTCCATGGAGGCACAGGTCAATTCTGTGTCCAGGGCAGCTGTTTACCAGCTCCATCTGGTATGCAGGCTGAGACCCTCCCTGCCCACAGACTGTGTCGCCAGAATGGTGCATGCTCTGGTTATCTCTCGCTTGGACTACTGCAATGCGCTCTACATGGGGCTACCTTTGAAGGTGACCCGGAAACTGCAATTAATCCAGAATGCAGCAGCTAGACTGGTGACTGGGAGTGGCCACCGAGACCACATAACACCAGTCCTGAAAGACCTATATTGGCTCCCAGTACATTTCTGAGCACAATTCAAAGTGTTGGTGTTGACCTTTAAAGCCCTAAATGGCCACGGCCCAGTATACCTGAAGGAGCGTCTCCACCCCCATCATTCAGCCTGGAAACTGAGGTCCAGTTCTGAGGGCCTTCTGGCGGTTCTCTCACTGCGAGAAGCGAAGTTACATGGAATCAGGCAGAGGGCCTTCTTGGTAGTGGCACCTGCCCTGTAGAACGTCCTCCCACCAGAGATCCCATGGACAGTAATACTAAAAGGAAAGGGAGTCCATGAAGGCTGGGAGTTTGTTAAGAGGGAGATAGGAAAAGCACAACTTCAGGCAATATCAATGAGACGGAAACATGGAAGGTGCCTAAAGAAGCCAGGGTGGCTATCTAAAGAACTTTTAACTGAGTTAAGATTAAAAAAGGATGTGTACAAAAAATGGAAAAGGGGGGAAACCACCAAAGAGGAATTCAAACAAATAGCCAGCACGTGTAGACACAAAGTCAGAAAAGCTAAAGCACAGATTGAACTCAGGCTTGCTAGAGAGCTTAAAAACAACAAAAAAGGCTTTTATGGGTATGTTGGTAGCAAAAGGAAGAACAAAGAAACAGTGGGGTCACTCAGAGGAGAAGATGGTGAAATGCAAACAGGGGACACAGAAAGGGCTGAACTCCTCAATGCCTTCTTTGCCTCAGTCTTCTCCGATAAAGAAAACAATGCCCGACCTGAAAAATTTGGAGCAAATGATTCAGCAGAGGAAACACAGCCCAGAATAAATAAGGAGATAGTACAAGAATACTTGGCTAGTTTAGATGTATTCAAGTCTCCAGGGCCAGATGAACTGCATCCAAGAGTATTAAAAGAACTGGCAGATGTGATCTCAGAACCACTGGCAGTCATCTTTGAGAATTCCTGGAGAACAGGCGAAGTCCCGGCAGACTGGAGGAGGGCAAATGTTGTCCCTATTTTCAAAAAGGGGAAAAGAGAGGACCCAAATAATTACCGCCCAGTCAGTCTGACATCAATACCAGGGAAGATTCTGGAGCAGATCATTAAGCAAACAGTCTGTGAGCACCTAGAAAGGAATGCTGTGATCACCAATAGTCAGCATGGATTTCTGAAAAATAAGTCATATCATACTAACCTGATCTCGTTTTTTGACAAAATTACAAGCCTGGTAGATGAAGGGAATGCAGTGGATGTAGCCTACCTTGATTTCAGCAAGGCATTTGACAAGGTGCCCCATGAGATTCTTGTAAAGAAGCTGGTAAAATGCGGTCTTAACTATGCTACCACTCAGTGGATTTGTAACTGGCTGACTGACCGAACCCAAAGGGTGCTCATCAATGGTTCCTCTTCATCCTGGAGAAGAGTGACTAGTGGGGTGCCACAGGGTTCTGTCTTGGGCCCGGTCTTATTCAACATCTTTATCAACGACTTGGATGATGGACTCAAGGGCATCCTGATCAAATTTGCAGATGACACCAAACTGGGAGGGGTGGCTAACACCCCAGAGGACAGGATCACACTTCAAAACGACCTTGACAGATTAGAGAACTGGGCCAAAACAAACAAGATGAATTTTAACAGGGAGAAATGTAAAGTATTGCACTTGGGCAAAAAAAATGAGAGGCACAAATACAAGATGGGTGACACCTGGCTTGAGAGCAGTACATGTGAAAAGGATCTAGGAGTCTTGGTTGACCACAAACTTGACATGAGCCAACAGTGTGACGCGGCAGCTAAAAAAGCTAATGCAATTCTGGGCCTCATCAATAGGAGTATAGCATCTAGATCAAGAGAAGTAATAGTGCCACTGTATTCTGCTCCGGTCAGACCTCACCTGGAATACTGTGTCCAGTTCTGGGCACCACAGTTCAAGAAGGACACTGACAAACTGGAACGTGTCCAGAGGAGGGCAACCAAAATGGTCAAAGGCCTGGAAACGATGCCTTATGAGGAACGGCTAAGGGAGCTGGGCATGTTTAGCCTGGAGAAGAGGAGGTTAAGGGGTGATATGATAGCCATGTTCAAATATATAAAAGGATGTCACATAGAGGAGGGAGAAAGGTTGTTTTCTGCTGCTCCAGAGAAGCGGACACGGAGCAATGGATCCAAACTACAAGAAAGAAGATTCCACCTAAACATTAGGAAGAACTTCCTGACAGTAAGAGCTGTTCGACAGTGGAATTTGCTGCCAAGGAGTGTGGTGGAGTCTCCTTCTTTGGAGGTCTTTAAGCAGAGGCTTGACAACCATATGTCAGGAGTGCTCTGATGGTGTTTCCTGCTTGGCAGGGGGTTGGACTCGATGGCCCTTGTGGTCTCTTCCAACTCTATGATTCTATGATTCTTCTATGATTCAGATGTCAAGGAAATAAACAACTATCTGACTTTTACAAGATATCTGAAGGCAGCCCTGTTTAGGGAAATTTTAAATGTTTGATGTTTTATCGTGTTTTTAATATTATGCTGGGAGCCGCCTAGTGTGGCTGGGGAAACCCAGCCAGGTGGGCAGGGTATAAATAAAATTCTTATTCTTATTCTTATTAAATAGGCTCTTCTCATACACAGTGGTCCTCAAACTTTTGTTCTCTGGGCCACACTTCCAGAATAAAAAAATTCTCGTGCCACACTGATTCTGATTTATTTATATGAAATACATTGGAAAACAGAAATAAACAACTCCTAGCACTGCTTGATTTATAACACAGAACACGAGTGAAGTGTTAATGATCCAACTCAAAAGGCACTGGAGAGAACTTGTGAGAACTTATGCCATGTGAGAGAACTCCAGAACATACCCTCCAACATTTCTCAGTTTAAAATAGGGACATCCTGTTCCATTCCCTCCAACGGGTCTCTGATGAAAACAAGGACGTCCAGTGCTATTTCCCCCGAAAAAGGTGCTGGAACTCACCATAAACACATCCTTTATTTTCTTGGGATAGCAATGGCACCCACCTGACAGGTGCCAGAACTGAGTTCTGGCTGGGGGAGAAAACCCTAGGGATGTCCTATTCCATACCCTCCAACATTTCTCCAATGAAAATAAAAAGGTGAAGGACCCCTGACAGTTAATTCCAGTCACGAACAACTCTGGGGTTGCAGCGCTCATCTCACTTTACTGGCCGAGGGAGCCGACATTTGTCCACAGACAGTTTTTCCGGGTCATGTGGCCAGCATGACTAAGCCACTTCTGGGGAAAACAGAGCAGCGCTTGGAAACGCTGTTTACCTTCCCGCCAGAGCGGTACCTATTGATCTACTTGCACTTTGACGTGCTTTCCAACTGCTAGGTTGGCAGGAGCAGGGACCAAGCAACGGGAGCTCACCCCGTCGCGGGGATTCGAACCGCAACCTTTTGATCAGCAAGTCCTAGGCTCTGTGGTTTAGACCACAGCGCCACCCGCTTCCCTCCCAATGAAAAGTGGGACTTTCCAGGATCAAATCAGAAACCGGGGCGGCTTCCGAAATCTGGGACTGTCCCTGAAAAATAGGACACTTGGGGGGTCTGTCAGAATTGCTTCTGTGTGTAGATGAACAGCACTCTTATGTAACTTATGTAAAAAAGAGAGAAACAATAGAGTTGCCAGCTGACTGATTATGACCCGGCCTTATGATTTTAAAAGCCGTTGGCTCCGCACAAATCACAGCTGAAGCTTCTCACAATGCGGAGATAACCATTATCACCTGCTAACGTTTGGGCAGTAAGCTGTTCTTGAAGGCACAAATTGCACTTGATAAGTTGGCAACTTTCATGCAGAGTTCAGGAAACTATTACCAGATGTGTTTCAACTCTTCCGTGTCATGTTTGAATGATGGTGAATGACCAACTTCTCTATTCTTGGGGGGGGGGGCATTTGTCCAGTCGCTCGTCTGGCGGTGTTACAGCTGAGTCACTGGCAGCAGACTGAGGCAAACCAAGAGCCATGGAACAAACCAGAGGTCGGGACCGAAGAGCAAATCGTGAAAGAAGAACAAACCAGGAGGCAGAACAAAACGCAGTGTTTCCTAAGGAATTTGTGGGTTGTGTCTTAACAATGCACCGTATTTTTCGCTCTATAAGACGCACCAGACCATAAGACGCACCTAGTTTTTGGAGGAGGAAAACAAGAAGAAAAAAAATACTGAATCTCAGAAGCCAGAACAACAAGAGGGATTGCTGCACAGCGAAAGCAGCGATCCCTCTTGCTGTTCTGGCTTCTGGGATAGCTGCGCAGCCTGCATTCGCTCCATAAGACGCACACACACTTCCCCTTACTTTTTAGGAGGGAAAAAGTGAGTCTTATAGAGCAAAAAATACGGTATGTGCATCGTCTCCCAAACCAGCAGCGATAGCAGCTGGATGCAAAGTGAACATGAGTTTGTACACAGTCTAAAATAGTAAATATTCATGCAATACCTGTCTTCCAAATGTGCATTTTGTAAGGCCGATTGCTCAAACACTATCTACAGTGTTTTAGAACTGCAAAGAAAAGGCTTGTTACATTTCTCGCCACAGAAAGCAAGCAAGAGGATATCTTCACACATATTCTCTCTCTGCACACACATCCAGCCCCTCTTGGTTTCATATGTACATTTATCGAGACATGGATAGTTCTTCATGAGTAGCCTCTCTGTATCTATCAAGTTGCAGCATTCAGAATGTCCTCTACGAGCTGGAACGTTGCATCCTAATGCATTTTGATGAGCCAGATTAGTTATTTGTCACATACATTGGTAATGCAAGGGGAAGTATTCATTCCAGAAATTAATCCGAGCAATCAGCCGGTGGCAAATGGATGACAGTGACCAAAACCAAATTTGTACAGAAAACAGCAGAGGAGAGGCATTTTCCCCCCTCCATCTGCCCAATCCGCAGATACCTCTCTTTTTTTGGAAAAGCAGATAAATAGCTGAAGGATGTGAAATCAATCCTGTCTGATAAAAAAAAGGCTATAGCATTCATTTCCCCTTTCTACTCTGGCCTTGGAATGGGAGACAAAGAAGTAATTTCCTTACTCCTGGCTTAATGGCTCACTCAGTGAAATAACTAGCCTCCATTGACAGAGAAAAGGCTTTGGATGGCACACACAAAAGGCACTTGGGAGCAAAGGAGCAGTTGTGTTCAGTAGATCCGAAATCTCCTCTGCCTCCAGCATAAGAATGCAGGGACTGTAAGGTCTTTGACTCTCCAAAGGAGTCTGTAAAAGTCCGGGACCAAGTATTTAGTATAAACTGTCCCTCTAACAAGATTTAAACCAAGTGCACCCCCCCAAATGGTATATACTCTGAACAAAATCCTCACTCTAGCTCAGCAGTGAGAAGCCTTTGGGGGGGGGGGCTGCATTGTTATGTACTGAAGTTCTCACCCTGGGCCAGCAGGGGGATACTGTGGATGGTTTTCACTCAGGTCCACATATGCAAATAAGGAATTGAAAGTGACGTTCAGTGATTGGATAGTTACAGAAAGTTGTTACTGTTGCTTTGTAGTTGAACTCTTTATAAGCAGGCTGGCTTCAGCCCAGTTCTGTTCTGGGCATGTAAATAAACAAGAGTTGTTTGAAGAATCGCTGTGTCCTCTGATATGTTCACCCACAACTTAACATGCGTCCCCTCTGTAGCAGTTTCTCAGGAGCCATCGTACCAGGGCTGGTTCCTCCGCTCTATTTTTCTTTGTTAGTATGGAACTGGAGTTATTTAAGGATAGACCCAGCCAAGGTTTTATTATATTTTGGTCTCAAACTCAATCTCATACCCTCCAAGTGTCCCTATTTTCCAAGGGCAGTCCTGGATTTAGAGAAGGCGTCCTAATTTCTGATTTGATCCCAGAATGTCCCGCTTTTCCTTAGGATGTCCCTATTTTCATCGGAGAAATGTTGGAAGGTATGGAGTTATGTGACACACACACACCCGAGCCAAGGAAATAAGTGTCTACACAACCTTTAGAAGACATCTGAAGGCAGCCCTGTATAGGGAAGTTTAATGTTTTATTGTGTTTTTATATATGTTGGAAGCCACCCAGAGTGGCTAGGACAACCCAGTCAGATGGGCGGGGTATAACAATAATAATAATAATAATAATAATAATAATAATAATAATAGTCTGTATTATGGTAGGAACCATTCGCTTTCCTAGTGAGCTCAATGATATGACTATCCTTTTCCTCCTTGCCATCAAATTAGTGCCTCTAACTTAAATTCCAAACAACAAGCATGACTACATAGGAACAACCTTCTGTGCTTTCCTTGCAGTAGCTATGCTCTTTGGTGCGACAATGTTGCCCAGCTGCTGCTATCTTTTAAAATAGAACTGTGCTGAAAATATTTTTAGCTGATTTCCGAAGGTTTGGTGGGGGAGTGTTGTGTTGTGTGTGTTTTTTGCAAGATAGCTTACCTTATTTCGCTCTTAAAATATTGCCTTGGGTATTACGCATGCAGAACATATGGGGTGCTATTTAAATCCAAGTTGTTGCTTATTTGATTTTTAAAAAGATCAACTTTATATATTTCTGTTTCGTTTTCTCTTCCGTCGAGTAAAGTCTGTCTCCGTTACCTTGGGAAGCCTCACATTTATTTTCTTGACATAGGGATGCCCATCTGACAACAGGGTTGCCAAGTCTCGACATTTCCTTTCAAATGTTATGAACTTGGATGACTTTAAGAGAGGATTAGACGGATTCTGAGGGGATGCCGCTGTCAGTGGCTACTCGCCAAAATGGCTACATTCTGTCTCCACTGTTGGAGGCAGCATAACTCTGGATGCCAGTTCCTGGAAACCACAAGAGGGGAGCGTGGTCTTGTTCCCAGGTGCTCCTTGCAAACTTCCCATAGGTATCTGGTTGGCCACTGTATGCAGATCCATACCATACTGTAATGAGTATGGGTTGCTCGTGCGTAAGTTGCCGCCTCTCCTGGCTATGTTGCCTGGTTAAACCTTTCTGTCTGCACAGCCCTTCACTTCGTGGCTGCCTCAGTCGCTAGCAGAATCCGTCAGTGGGCGTTTCTTAAACCTTTTCCAACATAAAAGTTGTTTGACGCCAAGTCTCCTCCTACTCTCCCTGCGCGGAAGCCTTCTGCTAAGGGAGGGCGTGGGTAGCGGAGGACCCGTGCTCTCCCCGCTGGTGTCCGGTGAAGAGTCCTGGAGCCCTCTCGCCGATTCCCCCATCTGCCCCCCTTTATCCCTGGTGTTGCGCTGATTTGCTTCCCCATCTGCTGAGCTGCCTCTCTCCCTGCTGGGCCGTTCTCCAGCATCATTTGAGAGCCTCCCCTCCGCCTCTAGCTCCAATGTCAGTTCCCTGACACATACATTCATTCCATATTTAAAACACAAGGTTCCCTCCCCTCCCACAAAGAATCATAGGAACTGTAGTTTGTTAAGAGTACAGCCATGCCTTGGTTTTTGAACAGAATGCGTTCTGGACGTCTGTTTGACTTCCAAAATGTTCAGAAACCAAGGCTTCCAATTGGATTCTGATTGCACAGGCGTGCCAGAAACAATAGCAGAAGCTGCATCAGACGTTCGGCTTCCAAAAAAAGTTCAAAAACCGGAACACTCACTTCCAGGTTTCAATCGTTTGGGAGCCAAAACGTATGAGTACCAAGGCGTTTGACAACCAAGGTACAACTGTACTGAGAACTGTTTTGCTCCCTTGTTATTTTTGCTGTTGTTAGTGTAATCTTAGAAGATCAAACCATTCTTATCCATTCTGAAGGAATTCAGCCCTGAGTGCTCACTGGAAGGACAGATCCTGAAGCTGAGGCTGCAATACTTTGGCCACCTCTGAGAAGAGAAGACTCCCTGGAAAAGACCCTGGTGTTGGGAAAGATGGAGGGCACAAGGAGAAGGGGACGACAGAGGACGAGATGATTGGATAGTGTTCTCGAAGCTACCGGCATGAGTTTGACCAAACTGCGGGAGGCAGTGGAAGACAGGAGTGCCTGGCGTGCTCTGGTCCATGGGGTCACGAAGAGTTGGACACGACTAAACAACTAAACAACAAAGTGTAATCTTGTTGCATTTAGACTACTGACATTTTACCCCCCCCCCAAGTTGTTATATCCGCTATCATGTTATTTTTGTTACTAGGAAATTGTTTTCTCCACTGTTTGAAATGCATTGCTGTTATCTTTGTTGTAAGATGCTTTGAGCATGGTTTTTTGTGGCGGGGGGTGGGTGGGGGAATGAATGATTGAATTGTAGAACTGTGATGGGCAAACTACAGCTCCCAGGATTCTTTGGGGGAAGTCACGTGCTTTAAATGTGCATTGAATGTCCTTTAAATGTATTGTTACATGCCACCTCAATCTTCATGAGCCGTGTGAGATAAAGGCACACTTACTTGCAGTCTGTTTTATTTTGGAAAACAAGGCACAACGGAGATTGTGGTGTATTTATGATACATGGTTTATTTACACATGTATACAACCTGAGACTAGGGACGCGGGTGGCACTGTGGGTTAAACCACAGAGCCAAGGACTTGCCGATCAGAAGGTTGGCGATTCGAATCCCCGCGACGGGGTGAGCTCCCGTTGCTCGGTCCCTGCTTCTGCCAACCTAGCAGTGTGAAAGCACATAAAAGTGCAAGTAGATGAATAGGTACCACCCCGGCGGGAAGGTAAACAGCGTTTCCGTGCGCTGCTTTGCTTTGCCAGAAGCGGCTTAGTCATGCTGGCCACATGACCCAGAAGCTGTATGCCGGCTCCCTCGGCCAATAAAGCGAGATGAGCGCCGCAACCCCAGAGTCATCCGCAACTGGACCTAATGGTCGGGGGTCCCTTTACCTTTATCTTACAACCTGAGACTACAGTGGAGGAGTTTACAACATTCACGCTCCAAGAAGTGGGACTTCTCCCAGAGCCACAACACTCTTGCACTTCAGAAGACCCCAACTGTCAGGTGGTGGTGTGGTTGCTCGAGAGCAAACAGGCAAGACTCCGACCTGTCTTTTCCAGCTTTATTCTTAGTGCAAACTATTTACAGTGAAGAGCGTCGCAAGTTCATGTCTGGCTCAGTCGCTAGCAGAATCTGGGAGTGGCTGGTCCTTGTACCTCCCCCAGCATAACAGGCGTGTGACCCCCATCCTTCTCCTCCTCTCTCTGCGCTGAAAGCTACTGCGCAGAGTGGGCGCTGGCAAAGGGGTACTCCCCTCCCCTCCACTTTGCTCAGGCTCAGCGTTGAGGCTCTCCCTAGCATCTCCTGGTCCCTGCACCTCCTCCCCACTGGAGGCAGGGCTTTCCTCCTTGCCAGAGGAGAAAATGCTTCGCAAGATCTTTGGAGGTTCCTGTAACACAACTGCCCTTCGACCTCTCGCCTCTGAGCTGATGGCAGTTCCCTGACACCAAACATTGCTCCCAAATGTGGCTCTCTGACTCTCCAGCCTGCTACTTACTAGATGATGATAATGTTGATGATGATGATAATTAATTTATACCCCACCCATCTGACTGGGTTTCTCCAGCCACTCTGGGCAGCTCCAAACAGAAATAATAATAATAAGTGATAAAACACCAGACATTCAAAACTTCCCTGGACAGGGCTGCCTTCAGATGTCTTCTAAAAGTCAGATAGTTGTTGATTTCCTTGACATCTGATGGGAGGGCGTTCCACAGGGCGGGCGCCACCACCAAGAAGGCCCTCTGCCTTGTTACCTGCAACCTCACTTCTTGCAGTGAGGGAACTACCAGAAGGCCCTCGGAGCTGGACCTCAGTGTTTAGGCAGAACGACGGAGTGGAGACGCTCCTTCAGGTATACTGGGCCGAGGCCATTGTGGGCTTTAAAGGTCAGCACTAACACTTTGAATTGTGCTTGGAAACGTACTGGGAGCCAATGTAGGTCTTTCAGGACCAGTGTGATATGGTCTCGGCGGCTACTCCCAGTCCACTCCCAGGCCACTCCATTGCAGAACTCCTAACTGCCATCCACGCTTTGCTCTGTATATTAACACTTTGCTAAATCCGCTCTCAGACAGCAAGCTTTGATTAAATTCTAACACTTATCAGGCCCGACAATTTAGGGGAATCTGGCACCCACAAACCCTGGCACCCAGCTCTAACAATATGCTGTAGATTTGACCTACAATGAGAACAGGATGCTAGACTAGGTAAGGCCTTTGGGATGATGCAAGAGGACTTTTTTGTTCTCTTATGAAGTCATAGGGTGCTTCTTTGGCCCTGGTTCTCCATCAGCCCCTTTTACCCCTTTCCTGCAGTGAAGAATTAAATACCTGGTTAAGCAGATCAGGTGTGGGGTGGAGCGGATGCGTCTTTTTCACTCTTAAAGGAAAACACATTTTTTCCCCTGGGTTGTAAACTGGCAACTCTGCCCACCAAATGTTGATTTTCTAATTGGGATGACCAGTTTCAAATCCCTAGCTCTTTCACAAACATGACAAGCAAGCCTTTAGAAAATCACTGTCATTCAGCTTCTCTTCTTGTTCTGTTAAAAGCTATCTTTATCTGTTTGCCTTACAGATCTTCCTTTTGGAAGATTAGCCAACGGCTGGGGAGGAACACTCTGAAAGATCTATAGAGATTGAAATTTAAGAATAATCTGATAAATGATTAACCGAGTGGGAGTAGGGAAGGGAGAGAGTCTCATTTGGTCTGCATTTTTAAGTGCGTCGACCTAATTTGTATCTTTCGGACTAATGCAGAGAGTGGAACATAATTATCCTTCACATCTAACTAAATTGTGCAACGCAATTCTTGGCTGAAAGAAGTGCCACAAGGTGTAAAACAGATGTGTGTTTTAGGATAAAACACCGTTCGTGTGATGGCCTGGGAATCTGATTCAGAGGCTGAACCTGAGGAATCCCAGCTACACAGGAGTCCCCGCCTCCAGGGCCAGCTGAGCCGGGGCAGGGGCTTGAATCTGAAGGGCCCGCACCTGTGCCGGATCCTCAGGAGGAGACACCAGATGAATCCACTCTGGCTCCAGAGGTGATTGAGGACCCATTGCCTGCAGGTGCTCCTCTCCCAGCCCTGTCAGGGGAAGGTGAGGCTGCCTCTGGGTCCAGTAACCCTCCAGCCTCTCCGGAGGTGCAGAGGCTCAGGGCAGGGGGGGGGGGAAACTAAGTTCTCTCAGGAGGAGTGCTCGCCTTAAGGCCAGGAAAGGCAAGTCACCTGTGGGCCGGGACCACCCTAGGCCCCAGAGGAGATAAAGGCCAGTCAGCCCAGTCCCAGGTTGTGGGAACAACATCGCTGGTAACCTGTTCCTGCCTGTACCCTGACCTGCTCTCCTGAGTTCCTGACCACGCCCGACTCCTCGCTTTGGACCTCGCTTTGCCCCTGATGGACAGCCTCTGTACCCTCAACCTAGAACCGGACTTAGACCACACTGCACGGTAACTCCCCCCGGGACCAGCACAGTTAGAAATGCATACGTCAAGGTAAAATACACATTTTGTGATAAATTCAATAAATAAGAATGATTATTTCACTACATACCCTGTTCTTGTAACTGTAATTTGTTTTAAACTGTTCTTAATACCATTTTTTAAAGTGTTGCAATTCACCCTGAGACCTTATGGTGACAAACAAGTAATAAATTGAAATAATAATAATAATAATAATAATAATAATAATAATCAAGTACATATAAGAAGAAGAAGAAGAGTTTGGATTTGATATCCCGCCTTTCACTCCCCTTCAGGAGTCTCAAAGCGGCTAACAATCTCCTTTCCCTTCCTCCCCCACAACAAACACTCTGTGAGGTGAGTGGGGCTGAGGGACTTCAGAGAAGTGTGACTGGCCCAAGGTCACCCAGCAGCTGCATGTGGAGGAGCGGGGAAGCGAACCCGGTTCACCAGATTACGAGTCCACCGCTCTTAACCACTACACCACGCTGGCGCGCTCTCTCTCTCTCTCTCTCTCTCTCTCTCTCTCTCTCAAATATAAACCTCCATATGATTTTTTTTTATAGGTGATGGAACGGATTTATGGATGAACACATGTGAAATGAACTGATCTGTCCATCTCTAGTTGGAAGTCGTTTTTGGCTCTTAAAGGAATTGTTCAGATGTTCCTTTTGCAACAGAGCCTGGCTTCCAGAGGGGCACTGTTGTGCTTTTCATGCCTGCTTGGTTGGTACAGGAAACATTTATCAAATGTGGCTCCTGCCATCACAGCCGCGTCGTGACCAAAGAAAATGCATCTATCAACCACCATCCTGCCACAATATTATTAAAATACCACTGGGCTCGGGAGCTGGTCGTCAAAGAAAACGTATGGTGCATTTGGCTGCATAGGAAAGACATTTGCAACACAATCCTATGAGCAAGGGCTCCTCCGGGCTTCCTTTTGTGCTGCACTTCCAGGCACAGGTCCACGTAAACAGTGTTAGAAACTTGGATTTATAAGCTAGGTGCCAAATGGCTCCTTAAACCAATTTTGCAGTCACCAAAACAGAATGTCCGGTTGCCATTTTGGGGCATCATTTTTCAAATGATGGACTGACTGCAGTTGATTCTCAGTTAAATATCTGGCTAGTTCAGATGGCAACCTTGAGCTAGGTTAAGAGCTTTGGCCTCAGTGGCCCAGAGTGCCTTCTATCAGCTTCGGCTGGTGACCCAGCCATGCCCCTATCTGGACAGGGATAGCCTAACTACTGTTGTCTATGCTCTGGTAACTTCAGGGTTAGATTACTGCAATGTGTTACATGTAGGGCTGCCTCTGAAGATGGTTTGGAAACTTCGGTTAGTGTAGAATTCAGTGGCCAGGTTGCTCCCCGGAGCAAGACGGTTTGAGCATATTATACTGATCCTGATCTGACTCCACTGGCTACCATTAGTTTCCGGGCCCAATCCAAAGTGCTGGTTTTGACTTATAAATCCCTAAATGACTCAGGACCACAATACCTCAAGGACCACCTCTTTCCATATGAACCTACCCAGGCGCTGAGATCATCTTCTGAGGCCCTCCTTCATATGCCTCCTCCTCCAGAGGTCCAGAGGATGGAAACACGAGAACAAGGCCTTCTCTGCAGTGGCTTCCCGCCTGTGGAATGTTCTCCCCAGAGGAGTTTGCTTTCCCCAGGAAAACCCACTCTGAACACTGAATCGGAACAAATGGCAATTTGGGTTTCCCACAGATTGCCATTTGCTTTGATCTAGTAGTAAAGAGAAGGTTTTCGCAGGGAAGAAGGAGAAGAGAAGAGTTTGGATTTGATATCCCGCTTTATCACTCCCCTTCAGGAGTCTCAAAGCGGCTAACATTCTCCTTTCCCTTCCTGCCCCACAACAAACACTCTGTGAGGTGAGTGGGGCTGAGAGACTTCAGAGAGAAGTGTGACTAGCTGAAGGTCACCCAGCAGCTGCATGTGGAGGAGTGAGGAATCGAACCCGGTTCACCAGATTACGAGCCTACCACTCTTAACCACTACACCACGCTGGCCAGGAAAATGCCAGGTCAGAAAAAGGCGCTGAGTGTGGGCCTGTGCTTAGAAAGTATGGGGCAAAAGTAAGTTAGATGAGTCCAGTGGCAGAGCAAGTCAATGGGACGCCTGGGGCGGGGCACATGCCCTGTGCCCAGAGGCGGGGCCAGCTGCCAATGGGGGTGGGGCAAGGTGGGGCAGGATGCTCCACGGGGCCTACGAGGAGTCTGCCTGCCTCCTCCCACTCAGCCGCCCTACGGCTGATGAGGAGGTGGCGGGCAGACCGTTTGGGGCAGTGCAAAGCCTGCGGGCGCCCAAGCCACTGTGTGACTCCCAGGAGAGTTGGGCGCACTGCAGGCCCCGCAGTGAGTGCTGCCCGGCATTTTGTCACCCCCTTCAGTGCTGACACCCTGGGCAGCCCGCCCCACCACACCCTCCTTCCTCCAGCCCGGGTGAGTCCTTAGTCTCCCTATGTTCAATGGGACTTACTGACGGGTAAGTATACATCGGATTGCCACTTCTGTATGAGAGAAGCAGCATAGCAGCGCACCGCCAACCTCTGTGAAGGAAAGGAGATGAAGAATCTCTTCCTCGTCACGATATTCTAGTGCCCCTTGAACCTTCCAGCGGACAGTCGCTGTGTCAGGGATGCCATTTGATTTGTGTGTCACTGATTCAGACTCTCACTATTCCGGCAGAGAGCCAAGGAGGGGGAGCCCAAGGCCTGCTGCCAGGATGGCTCAGAGGTACCTGGCTTGTGCATGATGGATGTTATTGTCAGCACTCGGTTGCTCTGCGCGACGGCCATGCAGAAGCGTCAGAGGTTTTGCATTGAAATTCTGCATTAAAAAAATGTCACGCTTCTGCCTCGGAGGGCTTCCTTCTCAGAAATGACTCAAGCCTTTCCAGCTGCACAGCCAAGAGGGAGAGGCATCACACATGCCTGCTGCGGAGGACACAAGCTGCTCCTGCGTTGGCTCAGAATAAGTTGCGAGTTCTGGGTTTTT
The DNA here is from genome assembly GCF_964106645.2 of Podarcis pityusensis. Lineage (NCBI taxonomy): Eukaryota > Metazoa > Chordata > Lepidosauria > Squamata > Lacertidae > Podarcis > Podarcis pityusensis. Next base: position 130,527,324 of record NC_138028.1, read on the forward strand.
ACCAAGCACAGGAACAACTTTACCGGGGTTTGAATAAGGCTGCATTTTAATCACGGGGTATTGTTGTCAGAAAGAGTCTGAGCTCAGGAGCGATGCCAAGATCCCTGAGGTGGTGTGATCTGCCAAGGAACAAACAAATATATGCTCTCCGGTAATCAGTTTCCTTCTCACTTTTAGCTGTGTACGTCTATTATATTCTTGTGCACTCCTCACCGCTGCGCAGTGGAAAACACTGAGGAGAACACTACCATGGTTTGGTTTCTTTGGATGTGAGTCAACATTGGAAAGTCAGGTATGTGATCTAGGCAGCAAATGGCTCCTTAAACCAGGGTTACAGTAGCCAAAACCGCACGCAGGGATTAATACTTTTGTTATAAAGATACAAGCAGAGCATCAGTGGAGGTGCAGAGGCAGCCTTATATGACAGCAGATCCCTTAAAGGTAAAGATAAAGGGACCCCTGACCATTAGGTACAGTCGTGGCCAACTCTGGGGTTGCGGCACTCATCTCGCTTTATTGGCCGAGGGAGCCGGCATTCAGCTTCCAGGTCATGTGGCCAGCACGACTAAGCCGCTTCTGGTGAAACCAGAGCAGCGCACGGAAACGCTGTTTACCCAAATGTACCCACAGCTGACTCACAGCTTGCTTGCTTTAGCTCTACATCTCCTACATTTCTGTTCTCTCTCTTACACACACACACATAAACACACACACGAGGATCACCTGTTCCCCATTCCTGATGTTGTTGGACTGCAATTCCCGTCAGACCCAGCCAGCATCACCAGTGGTCAGGGGGATGACATTAGTCCTACAGCATCTGTAGGGCCACAGGTTCCCAATCTCTACTCTAATAGATGCTTGAGAAGAATTAAGAGCTCTCGGGAGACTGTCTCCTGCCATTAACGTCAAACGTCAGCCAGCCATCCCAGGCTTTCAACCCAGCCAGAAGAATAGTCAGCCAGCAGCCATCGTGATATAATAAATTAATGGCTGCCACTGATGCCTACGGGAAAAGCAAAAGCAGGGCACTTGAGGATAACGTTGCGCTGGGGCACAACCTGCTGTCAGTTTCTGACACTGGATGGCCTGATCTTTCCTGACAGGACAAGAGGGCAGAAGGCACCGAGATGCATCGATAGTCAGATGTGTTGGAAGCACTATGGAAAAGTCAGAACTGCAGTGAGGCTGTCTTGAGGCACAGCCCGTCTGCAAAGGAATATTCGTCACAACGCAGTAATGTCTTTCGCTGTGTGATTGAAACGTATCCAACATAGGCATAGCTGTCAACTTACAGATTTGAAAATAAGGGATCAGCAGCCAAAATAAGGGATTTTCAGGGCACAGGTATGTTCAACTTCTGAGCCCCTCCGAGCCAAAAGCAGAAAGCCCAGCCAGCAGCCAAACGAAGCCTCAAGCGGTGGTTCCCACAGCACAGCAACCCAGCAAAGGGGATGCAGCAAGGAAACCACCGTCACCTCTCCACTGGGAAGCGCTGAGCAAAGGCGAGTCCCCAGGCGAGTCCCCAGGCAATGTGGCCGATTTGATCAGCGCAAGCCATGCAAGCTCCAACACCCAATCGTTTTTAGACTCCTTTTTGGGTGAGCAATGCAGCCAAGCAACACAGCTGGAGCCTCCCTCCTCCCTGGCCAGCAGGGAGGGAGGGAGAGGAACTGCTTCCTTTGAAACCCAGGAAATTTAAGGGACATCATCAATAAGGGACAGCAGTGGGACACGGCGCTGGGATAAGGGAGTTTCCCACCAAATAAGGGACGGTTGACAGCTATGAACATAGGTTCTGTTGTAATGTGATACAAATCGGATCATTCTCTGGCCCTGCAAAAAGAACTCCTGTTGGTTTATTTCTAGTAGCTAGGGGCACCTGGTGGAGCAAGTGGAGACAACATATGGCCACAACTTACAAACAATGGATGGCTAAGGCATACAGGTATTGTGATTGCGTACAAACGGATTTGGCAGGTTTACTGGGCTAATGTGGCAGAACGGCTTCCATTTTCTAGAAACCACCTTCTTCTTCTTCTTCTTCTTCTTCTTCTTCTTCTTCTTCTTCTTCTTCTTCTTCTTCTTCTCCTCCTCCTCCTCCTCCTCCTCCTCCTCCTCCACCTCCACCTCCACCTCCACCTCCACCTCCACCACCACCACCACCACCACCACCACCACCTCTGCTTATCTGGTAAAGTAGAGGTTTCCAACACTATAGACTGAGGGTGTGTGTGTATGTGTCCTCCAAGCCTGTAATTTTATAGCTGTAAGACTGAACTCTGCAGAGAAAAGGGGGACTACTAAAATGGTCAAACCAGTTTCACTGTTGAATAAAGGGTTAAGTATATGCTTTGTAATGTACAGCTAGGACCACAAGTTGCCACAAAAGCTAAACAGCTGGAGACAATTCGGGAAGATGAGATAAAGGGAGCGAGTCTTCTGCCCTCCCCCTGGCTAGATGTGATACAATGGATGCACGAATTAGAGACCCAGGGTGTATATTTTGATTTAATTATGTTTCAAATATTAATGGCATTTAACCTTTAGAAAGGCAGAATGCATCACTGACATTTTATAACATTTTATAACCCCTGTGTCCTCTAGGCCATGAACAAGAAACCTTAACTAAACCTGAAAGTAGCACAAATGGTCATTAAGGACATTGTTCTAGTTAACACTGGAGTGTAAACAAACACATCTCCTTGAAACTTTCTGAGATGGCTTAGGGACAAAGGGAAGTGAGATGGGGACAGGAATGTCAACCACCCTGTCAAAGGCCTTATTGTCAACGAAACAGTGATAAACCCAAATGTGAGACCCAAATGGCTTGGGCACTAAGGGGCACCCCAAGGAAACTGTGGGGGTGAAAGTACGTGAGTGGAGTCATGTGTGTTTTACTTCTCATGACCTGTAACCTTTCTTGATGTACATAGAAGAATGTTTGATGTTTTATGACTCTTGGTGTGCTGTGCTTGAAACCCTATCCAGTCGTAGCTTGGATCTCAAATGCCTTGCGACTTGAACGTTTTGGCTCCCGAATGCCCCAAACCCGGAAGTGAATGTTCCAGTTTGCGAACGATTTTTGGAAGACGAACGTTCGACTTGGCTTCCGATTGCGTTCCTGAAGCCAATCGGAAGCCGCACCTCGAACATTTTCGGAAGTCAAACGGACTTCCGGAACGGATTCCGTTTGAGAACCAAGGTATGAGTGTATGAGCTTTATTATGAATTTGCTCTGTGAATGTCTTTTCTTCTGTTTCTGCTGAGCAGCTGGTTGGCAAGGCTGTCCTACTGCAGTAGTTAAGAAAACGGGCCCCTAACTTGATCTGCTGACACTTGCTGCAATTCTCTTGGTTCCGTGTTTTATTATTATTTTATATATTTACATATATATTTATTGATTTTAACATATAAATTATAAAATGTACCACAAAACTTATCACTTATACAATCTTTTTTAGACTTCCATCAGCACCTCTGATGATCCACCGTTTCAACCACTTCTTATGCATTTCTTAACTTTATATTGCCTTTACATCTCTTAACAAATCATCCTTCCCCTTCTCCATTTTTGCAATACTTCCAATAATACTCCTCACAAAACTTCTTGCAAACCTACAAACGTCGTCTGATCTTCACAAATACTTTTCAAGTAGTCCGTAAATTTACTCCAGTCTTCCGTGAATTTATGGTCCCGCCGGTTTCGAATCCTTCCTGTTAGTTTCTCTAGTTCTGCATAGTCCATTAACTTCATTCTCCATTCTTCAATCATCAGTAATTCTTCTTGCTTCCATTTTTGGGCCAGTAATATTCTTGCTGCTGTTATTGCATATAAAAAGAGCTTACATTCCTTTCTATTTATATCACTCCCCACAATGCCCAGTAAAAATGCTTCTGGTTTCTTTATGAATGTATATTTCAACATTTTTTTCATCTCATTATATATCATCTCCCAGAAGCATTTCACCTTTTTACATTCCCACCACATGTGAGAAAATGTTCCCTCTTTTTCTTTACATTTCCAACATTTATTACTAACTTTATACATTTTCGCTAACTTGACAGGTGTTATATACCATCTATACATCATTTTCATCACATGGTTCTGTGTTTTATTTAAAAGGTGTTCCCTCACCTGGGTAATGAGCAGGTGGTGTATAAGCCAAATTCTTAACCACATAATCAAGGTCTCAGTGTTTAAAAGCAATTGGTGGTCTTGGGAGTGGGACAAAGGGACCTTACTTGCTTTTGAGAATCTACTCAGCTATGACACTGGGGAGCCCTGCTAGAAATCTGGTGAAGTACAGAATCTGTTGACATGCTAATGGTGTGAAACTTCTCCCTTATGCTCAGTCCTAAGTATATATAAACCTTACATCCCAGAAAGCTCTGTTAAGTCTCCAATGTCCTTCCTACTAGGGAAACCAAACCCAAGGGATTGCGATAGGAATTTTGAGGTCTTAGATATATGTTAAATGTTCATAAGTGTACCAACAAAGCACATACATAGATCAGCACAGGAAGACCAACCTGAAACCATTTTGATTCCCAAACTGACCAAATGTTTTCTCTGCAAGGTCAAAAGAAAATGGAAAAGCCTCCCCATTGTCTTTTCCTTCACAAATCCTGTCTTAAGGGTATGTCTGTGTTTGAAGAGGGTGTGAGCCTGTGACATGGCCCAGGAACTAAGTATTTATCATTACAAAAGACTGGCCAGACTACCCAGGCAATCCAATCAAGTAACCTGCCAGACAGGAGAAAAACAAGATTCAAATTTCTGTTTTAAGACCGCCTTTTCTGTGATATGGTATGATGTATCTGAGGGGTGGTCTTAGGTTACACCCCTTCTGTGATGTATGTATGATGTTTCTGGGGGTGGTCTTGATCTACAGGGTGACAATTTCAAAAGTCTTTATAAGGCCTTGCACACCATTTTTTCTAGGTTCCTCCTCTCTCCTGCGGGTGAGGGGAGCACCCTGTTGCAACAGATCAATAAAGATCAAGCTTACTAGCTGATTTGCTTCTCAGTATTCTCTGGTTGGCCTCTGTTATTCTCTCCTACCAATAGGGAACCTATGTAAGGACTATATATGGACTCTTGGATACCCCATAAGGGAAAAGGGCATATTTTTGTTTACAACAGAGTGCACTGGGATCCCTGAGATCTCGCATTGTTCTGAAACTGGGGCATATGTAACAGTATTTCTTTGTACTGATGGATGAGAAGAGCAGAAGTTCTTATTTATTATATTTATGAGTCTCCCTATCACATAAGTTCTCCAGGCAACTACAAATTAAAGCAGACAATTTAACATAAATCATAAAATGCAATCCAGCGAACACAAACATCAAAGCAAACAAGATCCAGGACAATCCATCTAATCACCATCAGAGTAAGATTAATCTTATAGGGATGAAAACATACATCCCAACCAGAGGTTCTAAAAATAATTCAATTAGATTTATAGAGTAACTCTACAGCAGAGCGAATGGCAGAAGTTTTGCCGTATCTAAGCCCCCTGGGGGGACGCGGGGGACGCTGTGGGTAAAACCTCAGCGCCTAGGACTTGCCGATCGCATGGTCAGCGGTTCGAATCCCCGCAGCGGGGTGAGCTCCCGTCGTTCGGTCCCAGCTCCTGCCCACCTAGCAGTTCGAAAGCACCCCTAAGTGCAAGTAGATAAATAGGTACCGCTTTATAGCGGGAAGGTAAATGGCGTTTCCGTGTGCTGCTCTGGTGCCGGTTCGCCAGAGCAGCTTTGTCACACTGGCCACGTGACCCGGAAGTGTCTGCGGACAGCGCTGGCTCCCGGCCTCTAGAGTGAGATGAGCGCACAACCCTAGAGTCTGTCAAGACTGCCCGTATGGGCAGGGGTACCTTTACCTTTACCTTTAAGCCCCCTGGGCTCACATGGAGAGCAGGCAAATTTTAGCCATACAATTTTGGTGCTTTCTGATACCGTCTCCTCCTGCCCCCAGTTCTCACTGCACTCCATATCAAGTAATCCAAATTTTCTTACCTCATGTCATCCAATTTTCTTAATATTTTGTACACTTGTAGAATTGAGCGAAACTAAGTTTAAATCTAAAATTTTAGGGTTTTTTTAAATCTCATCCTGTTTTTTAGTTATGAGGGTTTGAAAATTGCATTTTATTGCAGTGTTCATGAAATGAAGTACTAACAATAATTATTTCAATGCGTTAATTCTATCATGTAACAATGAGCTACCACACTGCTTTGGAACACTTTTTTAAAAGAAAAGCCTGACTAGCTTTTCAGATACCTTTTAACTGAATAACTTTCTAAAGAAATGCCTGAAGTAGCTGATATTATAGTTTGAAATCTTGTTTATTCTGTTATATTTTACTCCAAGAAGACCCATTTATCCTAAATAGAACCCAATAAGGCAGACATGTATGAACAAAATATTTTTTTAATGTGATCTGATTGAGATCCCAAGATGAAATTTTACAGGTAGCTCTTATAATAGTAAACGATCAATACAATTTTTGAAAAAATTAATCATATTAATTTTTAATCACTTTTTAAAATTTAAAATTTTTTAACTTAAATTTAAAATTTAAAGTAATTCCATCATGTGACATATCGTGTTAAAGCCCATTAAGTTCTGAAGAGATTGGTGTTTTTAAGTTTGACGTATCTCACTGCTGGGCTGAGCTTTTAAGGTTTTTGTGTAGCCTGACGAAGGCAAAATTGTCAATTTTTTGAAATTTCAAACCCTCATAATTTAAAAACAGGATGTGATAAAAAAACTAAATTTTTAGATTTAAACTTAATTTTAATCATTCCACAAGTGTACAAAACATTAAGAAAATTGGAAGACACGAGGTAAAAAAAAGTTGGATTTCTTGATATGGAATGACCCAGAATGAGAACAAGAATCTTTCGATCCAAGAGCTTCCTTATTTCTTCCTGGCATATAACCATTTTCCTCCTTTATGTCAGTAGTCTCTACATCTGTGAACCCAAAATTAAAGTCTGATTTACAATGTTGACGCTTGAGTTCAAACCGTGTGGTCTATTAATGAAGAAGGAGCTCCATTGATGATGTCCTTAAAATATCTGTGCTGAAAAACTATGGTGTTTATTGTAAACCGCTAATTGGGCAGTTAATTAGTTAAAAACAAGATAGTTAAATTAAAAACCTTTAATTAGCCTTCCGCAAACGTTTTGCTAATGGAAGCATTTCAAAAGGCATCTTCAAATTCTCTCACAGCAGCCTCATAGATACCAAACATCACTTAGAGTCCATTGTATCTCTGCATTGACTAATACTATTGTGTTTGTGGTGTCCTGCATTGTCCTGTGTCATGAAAGCAGCTCAGCAAATGTCTCTCAAGTGGCAAATATAGGTGGTGGCATTTAAAACATGGAGAAATATTAATGGCTTTCTGCATCCTTGCCATTGCTCCCCTAGCTCCATAAATCAAGCCACTTTCTCACTGCTTTATTTGTAGACCAGGAGGAGCTCAGGAGGAACAGGTGGTATAATAATAATAATTAATAATAAATTTATTACTTATACCCCACCCATCTGGCTGGGTTTCCCAGCCACTCTGGGCAGCTTCCAGCAAAATATATTAAAATACAGTAATTCATCAAACATCTCTAAACAGGGCTGCCTTCAGATGTCTTCTAAAAGTCAGATAGTTGTTTATTTACTTGACATCTGGTGGGAGGGCATTCCACAGGGTGGGTGCCACTACCAAGAAGGCCCTCTGCCTGGTTCCCTGTAACTTGGCTTCTCGCAGTGAGGGAACCACCAGAAGGCCCTCGGAGCTGGACCTCAGTGTCCGGGCTGAACGATGGGGGTGGAGACGCTCCTTCGGGTATACTGGGCCGAGGCCATTGAGGGCTTTAAAGGTCAGCACCAACATTTTGAATTGTGCTCTTTCAGAACCAGTGTTATATGGTCTCAGTGGCCACTCCCAGTCACCAGTCTAGCTGCTGCATTCTGGATTAGTTGCAGTCACCTTCAGAGGTAGCCCCCACGTAGAGCGCATTGCAGTAGTCCAAGCGGGAGATAACTAGAGCATGCACCACTCTGGCGAGACAGTCCGCGGGCAGGGAGGGACTCAGACTGTGTGGTAATTATTGGCCCTTGCTAGCCTCCTCCAGCAGCTGACCCACTCTGCCCAGTGATGTACTGGCTCTGCGAGATCATCTGGGTACATGGTCACTCCAAGTTCAGCTGCTGGAAAAAGGCCATCTGTTGCAGACAGGTTGTGGGCCCCCGACACCAGACAATGGCTTTGGCTTTCACAGTAACCCAGGTTCAGAACAGACAACTCCATTGCAACCGAGTGATACTTTTCACTCCGGCATTGAACTTTGCAGAAGAATCAATGGCAAACATCAATAATGCTCACATTACACTGTAACCCAGGGGTCATTTCACTCTTGCGCCGGCTATTTATTTCCTAGTCCCAAATCTAATACGCCTCATCTCTGTGCCTTTCTCAAAGAGTTATTTGTTATAAGCAGCAAGGGGAAAATAATTAAAATATAAAACATAGCTAAAATTGTGCTCTCATCTTTGGCACTGCGATATAACTCACCATGAAGAACAATAAGATTACTGTTCTGGGACTGTGTCCAGAATGAGTAACATTTGCACTGCCTCCCATTCTTGTTCCTAATCCTTTTCAAGACAGTGGAATGATAAACCCTATTTACTTATTTGTCAAGCCAGTACATTTATAGAGTTGCTGAGTGCCTTTTCCAGACCGTGAATTATTTTCTGATGCAGGAAAGGTTTGTTTGCATGGAACATATTCTGTGTAATCAATTCAGCTTTTTTCCCATTAAGTCAATAGGCAGGTAATTGTCAATGTGATTCTTTTGCTCTGCTGTTAAGATAATCTTTTCTGTTTACTACTTGGTTTTTGAGCTGGAATGGCAGCGTGCAGGAAAGAAAGTGTAATGGCAGGCACCATAAAACAGTTTGGCAATTGTGAAGAAAAGACAAAAGTGGTCTGGGTGCAAATGAGAATTTAGAATAATGCCATAATATTAGCAGCCCAGTATTAATTAATATGGGATGCAGGTGGTGCTGTGGTCTAAACCACAGAGCCTAGGGCTTGCCAATCAGAAGGTCTGTGGTTTGAATCCCCACGACAGAGTGAGCTCCTGTTGCTCGGTCCCTGCTCCTGCCCACCTAGCAGTTTGAAAGCACGTCAAAGTGCAAGTAGATAAATAGGTACTGCTCTGGCAGGAAGGTAAATGGCGTTTCCTTGCGTTGCTCTGGTTCAGCAGAAGTGGCTTAGTCATGCTGGCCACATGACCCGGAAGCTGTGTGCGGACAAATGCCGGCTCCTTTGGCCTATAGAGTGAGATGAGCGCGCAATCCCAGAGTTGTCCATGACTGGACCTAACTGTCAGGGGTACCTTTACCTTTGTTGTTGTTTAGTCGTTTAGTCGTGTCCGACTCTTCGTGGCCCCATGGACCAGAGCACGCCAGGCACTCCTGTCTTCCACTGCCTCCCGTAGTTTGGTCAAACTCATGTTGGTAGCTTTGAGAACACTGTCCAACCATCTCGTCCTCTGTCGTCCCCTTCACCTTGTGCCCTCCATCTTTCCCAACATCAGGGTCTTTATCAGAGAGTCTTCTCTTCGCATGAGGTAGCCAAAGTACTGGAGCTTCAGCTTCAGGATCTGTCCTTCCAGTGAGCACTCAGTGCTGATTTCCTTAAGAATGGAGAGGTTTGATCTTCTTGCAGTCCATGGCACTCTCAAGAGTCTCCTCCAGCACCAGAATTCAAAAGCATCAATTCTTCGGCGATCAGCCTTCTTTATGGTCCAGCACTCACTTCCATACATCACTACTGGGAAAACCATAGCTTTAACTATACGGACCTTTGTTGGCAAGGTGACGTCTCTGCTTTTTAAGATGCTTTCTAGGTTTGTCATTGCTTTTCTCCCAAGAAGCAGGTGTCTTAATTTTGTGGCTGCTGTCACCATCTGCAGTGATCATGGAGCCCAAGAAAGTAAAATCTCTCACTGCCTCCATTTCTTCCCCTTCTATTTGCCAGGAGGTGATGGGACCTTTACCTTTACCTTTATTAATTAATACATATAGCATTGCTGAAGAAACAGTGCACACCCCCAGAAAATACTGCAGGTGTTTGAGCAATAACTCGGTAGCATAACACTATCGGCCAGTAACACTCATTTACGCTTAATAACACTGCAAACTGAGTATGGTCATAGTCTTCTCTAGTATGGAGGGATATATTTATTATAGTTCACATCTATATGTTTGCATCCATACACATAATTTAGCATAGAATCATAGAATTGTAGAGTTGGAAGGGACCCCAAGAGTACAACCCTGTACAATGCAGAAATCTTTCATCTAGCATTGGGCTTGAACCCACAGCCTCAAGATTAAAGAGTCTCATGCTGTGCCGACTGAGCTATCCCAGCTCATGACATATATTTAAGTTGTATGAAGACCCAACTCCTTCCAGAGGTTGGGGGAGGATAAAGCCACCCCATCAGTTCTAGGTATCTGGTCTCCTTTGCCTGAGCAGCATTTCAACCTTTCAAGATTCACACCGTACATTTAAAGAACTGTAGTTTCCCCATCACAGAGCTACAGTTCCTAGCATACTTAATGAACAAGACGTCTCAGGATTCTTTAGGGGAAATTGTGTGTTGTTAATGTATGTTGGATATGGTTTAAATGTATGGTATGAATCTCAAAGCCGGGACGCGGGTGGCGCTGTGGGTAAAAGCCTCAGCGCCTAGGGCTTGCCGATCGAAAGGTTGGCGGTTCGAATCCCCGCGGCGGGGTGCGCTCCCGTTGCTTGGTCCCAGCGCCTGCCAACCTAGCAGTTCGAAAGCACCCCCGGGTGCAAGTAGATAAATAGGGACCGCTTACTGGCGGGAAGGTAAACGGCGTTTCCGTGTGGTGCGCTGACTCGCCAGATGCAGCTTCGTCACGCTGGCCACGTGACCCGGAAGTGTCTCCAGACAGCGCTGGCCCCCGGCCTCTTGAGTGAGATGGGCGCACAACCCTAGAGTCTGTCAAGACTGGCCCGTACGGGCAGGGGTACCTTTACCTTTACCTTTATGAATCTAAAAACTCCCATTCTGCCAATTCACAGACCCTCCAAGTGTCCCTATTTTTCAGGGACAGTCCTGGATTTACAGAAGCCGTCCCAGTTTCTGATTTGATCCTGGAATGTCCCATTTTTTTCCTTAGGATGTCCCTATTTTCATTCATCGGATGATATAATAATAATAATAATAATAATAATAATAATAATAATAATAATTTATTTATACCCCGCCCAGGTGGCTGGGTTTCCCCAGCCACTCTGGGCAGCTTCCAACCAAATATTAAAAACAATACAGCATCAAACATTAAAAACTTCCCTAAACAGGGCCGCCTTCAGTTGTCTTATAGAAGTAAAATAGTTGCTTATTGCCTTGACATCTGCTGGGAGGGTGTTCCACAGGACAGGCGCCACCACTGAGAAGGCCCTTTGCCTGGTTCCCTGTAACTTCACTTCTCGCAGTGAGGGAACCGCCAGAAGGCCCTCGGTGCTGGATCTCAGTGTCCAGGCTGAACAATGGGGGTGGAGACGCTCCTTCAGGTATACAGGACTGAGGCCGTTTAGGGCTTTAAAGGTCAGCACCAACACCTTGAAATGTATTGGGAGCCAATGAAGATCTTTCAGGATCGGTATTATATGGTCTCGGCGGCCACTCCCAGTCACCAGTCTAGCTGCCGCATTCTGGATTAATTGCAGTTTCCAAGTCACCTTCAAAGGTAGCCAAACGTAGAGCGCATTGCAGTAGCCTATGGTACGAATTCATGCAACCAAGGAGATGAGGAACTATACAACCTTTAGATGACATCTGTATAGGGAATCCCCCCCCCCATCTTTAATGTTTTACTTTGTTTTTATACAGTGCTTTTTTTCTTTGAAAACATGTTTAGGGGTAGTCTCATTTTGACTCAAGAAAATCACCATTTTATAGTTCAAATCGGGGGAAATAAATACAGTAAATGGACAAAAGTACAAAGAACATGCATGGCTCATATTGAATTAAAGTAAAGGTAAAGGTACCCCTGCCCGTACGGGCCAGTCGTGTCCGACTCTGGGTTGTGTGCCCATCTCGCTTAAGAGGCCGGGGGCCAGCGCTGTCCGAAGACACTTCCGGGTCATGTGGCCAGCGTGACAAGCTGCATCTGGTGAACCTGCACCAGCGCAGCACACGGAAACGCCGTTTACCTTCCCTCTAGTAAGCGGTCCCTATTTATCTACTTGCACTTTGATGTGCTTTCGAACTGCTAGGTTGGCAGGTGCTGGGACGAGCAATGGAAGCTCACCCTGTCGCGGGGATTCAAACCGCCGACCTGACGATCGGCAAGTCCTAGGCGCTGAGGTTTTACCCACAGCGCCACCCACGTCCCCATATTGAATTACTGCCCCTCAATGAGGCCAAACTTTCATCAGTAAAACACCACACATCTACATTCCAACTCGTACTTCACACATTAAACGCTCGCTTCCGTCTGAGACTCAGGAAACACCGGGAAAGAAAATGAGGCCGCCATCGGGGGCAGCAACGGAGCTGAAGATTCACCGTGCTAGAGAAGAAACTAATTTTTTAAAAAAAGTTTCTTCTCCCATTAGATTCACAAAATGTTTAGGGATATGCATCCTCCCAGAAAAAAGCACTGTTTTTATATATGTTGGAAGCTTCCCAGAGTGGCTGGGGCAACCCAGTCAGATGGGCAGGGTATAACTAATAGAATTATTATTGTTATTATTATGGAATAGGACGTCACTAGAGACATCACCTTGCCAACAAAGGTCCATATAGTAAAAGCTATGGTTTTCCCAGTAGTGATGTATGGAAGTGAGAGCTGGGAAGTGAGACCTTCCATATCTCCTCAGAATCATTTCGTCTTACCTTAATAGCACATATTAATTTATCATTAATAGCTATATCCCACACCTCTTTATACCATTCTTCCATTCTTATATTCACCTTGCCCCTTCCACTTCCTAGCTAATAACTCGTGCAGCTGCCAATAAATTTGTGAGCAAGTCCTTCATAGCCGGCAAACCTTCCACCCCGTCGTAAATTGATAATATTGCTACCTCTGGACTTTTGGTGAGCTTTGTGGCATGAATTCTTAACAGAACTTTGCCCTCTGCCCCGCTCCTCTTGGTTTATGCCCAATTCCTTGAGGGTGTGTCACTGAACTGAAATCTGCCCAAGGCCTAGGAATGGGAGCACGGTGGAAACTGACATAAAATGCAAATGCACTGGGTGGAATAGCTTTGCACAGAGCATCACAAGACATGATCTGATACGATGCCAACATTCCAAAGAGGTTTATTCATGTCCAAAGTGAAGAATCACAACCCAGTAAGGAGAAGGTAAAGGATACTGCAGATGGTGACAGCAGCCACGAAATTAAAAGACGTCTGCTTCTTGGGAGAAAAACAATGACAAACCTAGACAGCATCTTAAAAAGTAGAGACATCACCTTGCCCACAAAGGTCCATATAGTAAAAGCTATGGTTTTCCCAGTAGTGATGTGTGGAAGTGAGAGCTGGACCATAAAGAAGGCTGATCGCCAAAGAATTGATGCGTTTGAATTAAGGTGCTGGAGGAGACTCTTGAGAGTCCCATGGACTGCAAGAAGATCAAATCTCTCCATTCTTAGGGAAATCAGCCCTGAGTGCTCACTGGAAGGACAGATCCTGAAGCTGCGGCTCCAATATTTGGCCACCTCATGAGAAGAGAAGACTCCCTGGAAAAGACCCTGATGTTGGGAATGATGGAGGGCACAAGGAGAAGGGGATGACAGAGGACGAGATGGTTGGACGGTGTTCTCGAAGCTACCAGCATGAGTTTGACCAAACTGCGGGAGGCAGTGGAAGACAGGAGTGCCTGGCGTGCTCTGGTCCATGGGGTCATGAAGAGTCGGACACGACTAAACAACAACAACAAATTTTCATCGGAGAAATGTTGGAGGGCATAAACTCAGGCGACTGACTTCAAGGACTACAAATCAGACAGCACGTCAGCCATGTCTCAGCCTGGGTGCTGGCATCCGCAGCTTCAGCCAGGGTCTCTCTTGGACAACTCCCATATATTGAAACAGACATATGGCGCTAGTCAGAAACCAGGGGGAGAGGGTTACAGACTGCTGTGATCTACTTTACTCTGGTTTATAAATGAAGGGGCTCCTTTAAGAGGACTGTCTCACATGTCCAAATTTGAGTGTCAGGCTAATTTAATTTGATGGCCCCTTGATTGACTTCTATTGTTGCCACGTGACCGAGAATATTACAAGATATCTACTTTCCGCAGGGAATAAAAGAATTGTGTATTTATTCCGGTGTGACGAGTTTGTGCATAACATTAGGCCTCGTCCCGAAACTGTCTATCATCATGGCCTGCAGAAGTAAGCGGCTCAGAGCGCACTCCATTCTTCCTATCAGCGTGAAGCCCAATTACTTGGGAAAGGGTGAAGGACTATTCCCAACATCCACACATGACAGATATAACCTTTAAGTCCTAGCAAAATGCCAAGCCGTAAGGGGACATAAAAATTCTGAACATATTTATGTTTTCCATTGTGCCGTTTCAATTCTTATGCAAATGTGTTCTTTTAAGTATTTTGCTATGCCCAGTCCTGATGCATATATTCTGAAAAGTGAGTCCCACGGAGTTCAACGGGGATTATTCCCAAGTTAGTAATGCCCATGGCTACAACCCTAGAAATCCACTGCATAAACAGGGGGAGGTTGTGTGTTCAATAGGGCTGGGCGATATCTGGTTTTCAACCTCATGAATACATCACCAGCTAAACATCGCAATATACCAGTATATCACAATGTCTGAAATAACGATGGAGCTATGTAGAACAGGGGTCAGCAAACTTTTTCATCAGGCCGGTCCACTGTCCCTCAGACCTTGTGGGGGGGTGGACTATATTTTTTGGGGGGGGGAAATGAACGAATTCCTATGCCCCACAAATAACCCAGAGATGCATTTTAAATAAAAGCACACATTCTACTCATGTAAAAACACCAGGCAGGCCCCACAAATAACCCAGAGATGCATTTTAAATAAAAGGACACATTCTACTCATGTAAAAACATGCTAATTCCCGGACAGTCTGCAGGTCGGATTCAGAAGGCGATTGGGCCAGATCTGGCCCCTGGGCCTTAGTTTGCCTACCCATGATATAGAAGCATTGGCTGGCATCACGGTTTTCGCCAAATTGTGCTATTTCCCGGTGCCTGCTATTGTGATTCAGTGCCCCCTGCATGATGAAGGGGAGAAGCTGAGCCAGCAGAGGTAACAGGGGCTGCAGTTATCGAGAGAAGAATTGGCTGGCTTCACAGTCCCGCCCCCCCCCCCTTGTGCTTTTTGCATTGCAAGCAGAGACATAATGATTAGTGATATATTGCCAGGTCAAAAAATATGAAAGCAGTATCACGATATGGACTTCAAACCAGTTTTGGAGGTTACGGTAAAAAGGGTAAAGGTAAATGACAGTTAAGTCCAGTCAAAGGCAACCATAGGGTTGCTCACCTTGCTTTTCAGACCAAGGGAGCGGGCGTTGTCCACAGACAGCTTTCCGGGTCATGTGGCCAGCAGGTCTAAACTGCTTCTGGCACAATGGAACACCGTGATGGAAACCAGAGCGCACGGAAACACTGTTTACCTTCCCACCGCAGTGGTACCTGTTTATCTACTTGCACTGGTGTGCTTTCAAACTGCTAGGTTGACAGGAGCTGGGACAGAGCAACGGGAGCTCACCCCGTCACAGAGATTTGAACCGCCGACCTTCCAATTGGCAAGCCCAAGAGGCTCAGTGGTTTAGACCACAGCGCCACCCGCGTCCCATATATATCGATATATCGCCCAGCCCTAGGTAGGACCAAAGAAAAACCTCTCGGCCCCATGTCTAGAAATCACTGGGCTGAAATGGAAGCATGGATGAGCCCGCAGTCTCTCGCTTCTGACTCAGACTGAAGTCTTTCATTCACGGCCACCTAGATTATTCCACCCCCAACCAAGAGTTGGGGAGGAAGGGACACATTTTGCCCAAATTGCTCTCATCTTCCAGAGAAGCCTCCCGCTATATGAATGTAAAATTTTGTCAAAAATGTATAAAATATTGTTGGAATCGAATACGAAAGATGAAGAGGTTAAATCGGTAATGATACATTGGGCCAAAGACTTCGGGTATAATATCCAATTTGATGACTGGGAAAAACTGTGGAAAGAAAATTTAAAATTTACTGCATGTACGGCGTTGAAAGAAAATGTTATGAAAATGTTTTACAGATGGTACATCACACCGGTAAAACTAGCAAAAATGTATAAGATATGCAATAAGTGTTGGAAATGTAAAGAAAAAGAAGGAACGTTTTATCATATGTGGTGGGAATGAAAGAAGGTGAAAGGTTTCTGGGATGCGATTTACAATGAATTGAAAAAGATGTTAAAATATACTTTTGTAAAGAAACCAGAAGCCTTTCTTTCAGGGATTACAGGAAAGGAAATAAGAAGAAAAGATTGTAAACTTTTCCAGTATGCAGTCACAGCAGCAAGAATTTTATTGGCCCAGAGATGGAAACAGGAGGAAATACCGACAATAGAAGAATGGAGAATGAAACTGACAGACTATGCGGAACTGGATAAATTAACTGGGAAAATTAGATACGCGCGAGACCAAAAGTTCATCGAAGACTGGGGAAAGTTTGTAGAATATCTGAAAAATGTATGTGATGTACAAACAATGCTAGTGGGGTTTCAAGAGGCGCTGTAAAAGTTGAGAGGTATTGTTAAAAAGAAATAGAAGGGGGAGGGAAGACAAATGGCAATACAAAAGAAGGGAATGCGTAATTAAGAGATAAATACGAATGATTGCCAGAGAAGCTGAAGGAAGTCCAAAAAGAGATAATTTGTTATAATTTGGATAAAAATGTACAACTGTATTGGAAAATGAATAAAAATATACTTAAAAAAAAAAAAAGAGAAGCCTCCCGCTATTTCCCTAGTCATTCCGGGCCAAGTACCTGGAACTTCCCTCACAACAAATATGGCTGGCAACTTGGCTTGCTTGACCTTTAAGAACCGTCTGCCGTCAACATGGCCCCATTAACTCTCTCCTGACCCAACCCACACACCTCCTCAATCTTGTAACAATATTATGTAACACAGTTGTGGGGTTTGCCTTTCGTGTTTCCATCACCATCATCATCATCATCATATTTGTATGACTCCTTTCCACAGTTAAAACAATTCTCAAGGCAACTTACAATATGAAAAGATTGACATAATTACAAACATAGCAAAGTAGTCAAAAAAATAAAGGACATTAAAAACTACATAACCAAATCAAACAATTTCCACATAAAAATAAAGATACAGAAAGGTAATATCAGTTAATATCAGTAACAACAGCAAAAACTCCCAACAGAACTTTCCCTGAAATACGGCAGTCCTTGCACATATTGTGGAACCTCATGTTACGGACGCGATCCGTTCTGGAGACCTGTCCATCACACGGAACTGACGCAAGCCAAAGCACCGCGCCTGCCAGCGGCGTAGCGTGGGTTGTCAGCACCCGGGGCAAGGCAAGTAATTTGCGCCCCCTAACCCCTAACCTGCCGCCGCTGTCAGCTTCTTCTTGCTGCTGCCTGGTCTGGTCTGGTGTGGTTCTCTCCCGCGCTCAGTGCTGCGCTGGGCGGCCGCTGCACTGTCCCTCCCCCAGATAGTCCCTCTCTCTCTCCCCGCACCGCACACCTGGCACCCACCCCCTCCACAGTGGGCGGCGACCCAGCGGCTCGGATCGGATTCGCACAGCCAGCACTGCAGTGAGAGAGAGTGAGTGAGCCAGGTAGGGGCAGAGAGCTGCGAGTGCGAGCGCCCCCCCAGATGTTGCGCCCGGTGCGGCTGGCCCCCCTGCACCCCCCACGCTATGCCACTGGCGCCTGCACATGCCATGATTTAGTGGTTTTGCGCATGTGCGAGTGGCGAAACCCGGAAGTAACCCATTCCAGTACTTCCGGGTTGCCGTGGGACTCAACACGAAAACCCATAACCTGAAGCGGACGCAACATGAGGTACAGTATGACTGCATATGTGTGTTTCCTTGCACATATATGTGTGTGTCAGTGCACCTCTGTCCAGCATTAAATTTTCTCTAGCTCAGAAATTAACAGGATTTAATTTAGTCTGCAAATATTGGAAGTTCTTGAGGCTTTGACATGAATTCTGTTCTTTGTCTACCATTCAAGCAGCGTGTGAACCTTTGAGCTCAGGCAGCCAGGTAGAAAAAGAAGACCAATCTCTTGCTGCACCTATGAAGGATTCCTAGCTAGTGCTGTGTGCCATGCGAGGCTATAGTAGTGAAATGCTTTGTGTTCTGAGCCCCCAAAACCCATCCCTCATGGAAATAAAAACACAGTGGAGACAGAATTTAGTTTAAATGTTAATGGGCAAATTTTGGCCACAACTTTATTGAATACACAAATGTGACTGGTAATGACTTAGGCATTGGTATCAAAACTATATCTGGCTTCTGTCCCACCCTGTAGGAACCCTATAAGGGTGAACAACCAGTAGGGGGATCTCCGTCAGTGTATATTGACTGGTGCTCACCCCTGGAGTTCCCGGGGGTCCTGGCATGGCCCTAGCCCCTCTCCGGGCTTCGGACGAGATCCAGACCCCTTGATTCCTTTAACGGAATACCCTATTCATTGGAGGGGCAGGTGATGGCCGCACCTCCCCTCCCCACATCCCCCTAAACCAATGCCTAACCGCCAAACCTTACAAAGTTGTGACAATTGGTAAGAGGTAGGCAAAAACCAAGTGGTCACAGCCAATCTGCCACATTGGGAAAAATTCCTACCCGGCCCCTGTTCCAAAACAGGCGACCAACCAAAGTCCAAAGCAAGGCCAAACACGACCTAATTAACGGTGGGTGGGCGGGTGTTTGGCAGTGCCAAGCAAAAGGAGGTCCCTACGTCGCACTGCCAAAATATATATACCCCCAACCCCCAACCTTTGCCACGATGCCGATTGGCTAAAGGCCAGTGGCTTGGAGCGGGGCAAGCCCCGCCCACAAGCCGGTTGGGGAAGAGTTTCAGGGGCCAAGCATAACATGGACCCTCTGTTAGGAGGATCCAACTTCTTCCACACAACTATTAAAGGTATCTGAAAAGCCTAGTGCTTTATGTGCATCTGGTCACTCTTTCTCATTCAGAGCAGCAACAAAGGACACCTGGTTGCATCCTTCGGCAACCTTTCAAATGCATGCAAATCATGGAGTTTTTGAGTTGCCATAAAGGAAATGAAAACTTAAATTGGAGGCAGACGAGAGTGGCTGGCGGGTGAGGGAGAGAGGAAGCACAGGCCATCAGTTTGGACTTGGGAGAAAGGAAGAACTCCACTCTTCAAAATAATTGGAGGTCCTCCTTCTTTGTTCTATGTTGGGACCAAATAACGGCTTAGATTAGGTATGAGTCACAGTAAACAACATGAAAACAACAAGGTGGGGAGGGAGGGGAATTGTTCCAAAGTTGTTTTTCACAAACCTTTGATACTGTACATCTTGCGGTCACTCGCTTTCATTTCTCTCACTAGCTCATTTTGAGTGACATCCAAGCAATTCCACCTAAGATTGCCCCTTTTTCCTGAGAGCTGCACTCTGGAAGGTCTCTGGCCTAAGATGAAAACAAACAAAGCAGCTACCGGTGGGAACACTGCTTTTTTCTGGGGGTACGCATACAGTGGTACGCTTCAGGTTACATACGCTTCAGGTTACAGACTCCGCTAACCCAGAAATAGTGCTTCAGGTTAAGAACTTTGCTTCAGGATGAGAACAGAAATTGTGCTCCGGCGGTGTGGCAGCAGCAGGAGGCCCCATTAGCTAAAGAGGTGCTTCAGGTTAAGAACAGTTTCAGGTTAAGTACGGACCTTTGGAACGAACTAAGTACTTAACCTGAGGTACCACTGTACCCCTAAACATTTTGTGAATCATTTGTACTTTTGTCCATTTACTGTATTTATTTTCCCCAATTTGAACTTTAAAATGGGGATTTTCTTGAGTCAAAACATTTTCTTTTAGAAAAAAAGCACTGAGTGGGAATAACCACTAGCCCTCCAAAGGATGTGTTTCCACTTTGCCCCACACAAATCTCAGCTGTGCTTCCAGGAGGGCTAAGAGGATTCCTCCTTTCCATGTAACCTCAAAGTTGTGCCAGCACCCAAAAAACCAAAATGAGCATTCCGACTAAAGGAAGGACATTTTTGCCTACTTTTGAAGGTCTTGGCTCCCTTAAAGTAGACATTATTTAGCAGGCAAGTCCTTCCCTAAAAAAAGAGGAGAAGAACAGACATGGGAGGCTAGGAGTTTGAGCAGAAAAGTGTGTTGCTTCCCCCACAGTGGTCCCTCACACATTCGTTCAAGCAGCTATAAATAAAAGCAGCACCTTGATGCCATAACCTATCAGTTACCTTAAAATGAAGAAAGTGGCCCCTACTAAAAGCTGGAAGTGCTTTTTGCTTATTTCCCTATAATATATTTTCTTCCTGCCTTGGAGCAGGCGCCTTACTTTATTTTACTCTGAAATGCTTTAGGGGTATTACTCATGCAGAATATATGGAGCACTATATAAATCCGAGTTGTTGCTGATTTTACTTAAAAGCCACTTTATTATTTTTCTGTTTGGCTTCTGCCTATTTACTGTTCCCTAAAAACATCCCTAGCTTCGTAGCAGATGTTTCCTGCTCAGAGCAATTTTCCTTTCATTCCGCTTTAATCTTTTCCGGTATCTGTGATTTCGCCCAGCAATTCAGTAACTGTGATTTGGGTGACAAAGAAGAGAGGGATGCCAACAGTAAATAAACAAATCCAACCATCCATTTCCCCACCCCAAAAAGAACCTATGCAGAAAACAAGCTGATTTCGAGTTGAGGGTGGCAGCTCCTCTAGGTGGCCTATTTATTGAGCTTTCCTCCTGATTTGCTTGCACATAGAAGAAGAAGAAGAAGAAGAAGAAGAAGAAGAAGAAGAAGAGGAGGAGTAGTTTGGATTTGATATCCCGCTTTATCACTACCCAAAGGAGTCTCAAAGTGGATAACATTCTCCTTTCCCTTCCCCACAACAAACACTCTGAGAGGTGAGTGGGGCTGAGAGACTTCAGAGAAGTGTGACTAGCCCAAGGTCACCCAGCAGCTGCATGTGGAGGAGTGGGGAATCGAACCCAGTTCACCAGATTACGAGTCCACCATTCTTAACCACTACACCACGCTGGCTCTCCACATAGCTTACATGGAGGTCAGATTCTCACCGTCTTTATTGAGCATCCAATCTGATTATTATTTTTTAAAGCAGCAACTATATATCAGTGACCATTCATCCTGATTTGTTTCATCTGAGCCTCCTCTACTCAGAAAAGCCCCGTGTGATGTAGAATCCACAGCAGATGGTTTTAGACATTTACTCCAGGAATGAGGTGGGTGTGCAGAGTGGGGCTCACATCTCCACTTTCCCCTTTCTTACGTTCTACTTGCTTGCGAGTATAATGACTCAGTAGGAATAGCATAAATCAAACAGAATTATGCCAACCACCAAAGGGGATGCATGATAACAAATACCAGATGGCAAGCCCTAGCAACATGTCTCACATCCAGATTCTGTGAGATGTTAGGAGAAGAGGAAGTTGCCACATTCTGAGTCTGAGCATTGGCCAGGGATTCTCTGCTGTGATGGACAGAGGCTTTCCGGGGTTTTGGACAGATGTGTCTCTCAGTTATTCGTTACCAGATCCTTTCAGGTAGAGATACTGGGAACTGAACCTGAGATCATCTGAATACAGAACATTTATTCCACCATCACTGATCTGTGGTAGGCTACTCTAGCCTCCATTTCTTTCATCCATTGAATATGCTCAGTTTTAAAATAGACTTTTAAAAAGTCAAACTTGTTAATTATGGCATAAATTTTCATGCCAGTGTTTGAATACAGACACAACCCAGATACCTTGCAAAAAATTCAACATTCTACATGTTCAGCTTCCTCATAAAAAGTTCTCCAAAACTGGAAACCAAGTTCTGCTTGCAAGTTGTTTCCAACTTTATTTCTTCTCCTTCTCCTTCTCCTTTTTCTCCTTCTTCTCCTCCTTCTCCTTCTCCTTCTCCTCCTCTTCCTCGTCCAATCACTCATAGCTGAGTAAGATTGTCTTCCATGAACACGGTCTTAACAGTGAGTCTGTAAGTGACTATAGAGGCCAATTCTGGATCCACACATCCTTCCACAGTGGGGACATGGGTTTCTGGGTGGGAGCTGATCGCGGTGATGGTTTGCCAAATGTGCCTTCCTCTTAGCACGTTTCTCCCTTTTGTCCTGAGTTCGAGCATTTTCAAAGCCCATGACACCTTTGGTAAAGGCTGTTCTCCAATTGGAGCACTCGCAGTCCAGTGTTTCCCAATTGTCAGGGTTTATACTACTTTTTTTAAAAAAGATTTGCTTTGAGTTGACCACCAGCATTACGCTTTCCATTTTTAAGTTTGGAATAGAGTCGTTGTTTTGGAAGACGATAATCAGGCATCCACACTACATGACCAGTCCAACGAAGTTGATGTTGAAGAATCATTGCTTTGACGCTGGTGATCTTTGCTTCTTCCAGTACACTGGCATTAGTTTGCCTGTCTTCCCAAGTGATGTGTAGAATTTTTCTACATATTCCAGTCCCTGTTAGCAAGAGATATTATCGCACCAGGAAATGAATCCCAGCTTGGCTTAAGCCACTTTCTCCAAGGACCAAAGTTATCATGTGTAAAAGAAGCAAATAGCTGCTGAGATGAGAAACACCTCGTGAGGTTTCTAGGGCAGGCAACCTATCACTCACTATCCAATTGGCATTTTGTTCCATGTTTTGTGTTTACACACATCACAAAAAACAGCCTCAGTAAGTCCTTGTGTTCGACCAACAGAAGGCCAACTTCATTATGTTGTGGAGAGGTGCTGTAAAACCTTGAGATTGAGTCGGTATTTCTCAAGGAACAGCTCTGGGCTCATAGCAGAACAAGCTGGCCATTGTGTTATTTCATTTTCAATAATGAAAATGTAGTGTCATGTGGCTTTATGGCCAGGAACCATAGTGGACTTGACAGGGTCCTTTATCAATATATTATTATGTACAGTGTTACTAGGTACTGCCGATGATATATGGCTCGTTCCACATCCCCATTTCAGGCTCTGTGGTGCACACATATTGCTTATTAGAACGCTATTGAGACCACCTCCATGGAAAAGGAACTGTCTGGGATCCTGCACACCAAAGCAGTTAGTTAAAACTGACGATCCTCACTAAGGGGCACTGAAAGAGAGAAAGAAGGTTAGGTAGTTTAGCACAAATAATCCCATTAAAATGACATCCCAAGCTTTTACTACAATAACAGGATTTTGCTGTGTTTCTGCAGATCAGAGAGACTGGATGATAGATTTGCTTTCAGACAGCTCAAGAAAGATATTGATTTTACTAAATGCAACTCGATACCTGTCTGTTTGCAGCGTGTGACAGCGTGAATCTGCGCCTTCTTTTTCTTCTCTATTCCAAGGCCACGCCAGCTTTGGATCCCAGATCGCTTCTTTTCACCCCTCCCTGCTCAGTGCTGTGGAAGGGTTTTAGCACAGAGTCGTGCTTAAAAAAACACACCTCTTTTGCGGAACTGAGAACAGACTGAGCACTGGCAATGCTCATTCACTGACCGTTCTACAGCTCTGTGTCAGGTCCAGTTCTCACATAATGCTAAGCCGGACCATGTCTTTGCATTCACGGCAAACAAATGTCCAGGGTCCCAGAGTGAAGATCACAGCCACTGTGTTCTTCCCCAGGTCCTTCTGATGCTCCACTAGCCAGGGCTAACGTACAGTGAGGGGGGAAAGTATTTGATCCCCTGCTAAATTTGCCCGTTTGCCTTCTGACGAAGAAATGACCCGCCCATAATTTTAATGGTAGGTTTATTGTAGCTGTGAGAGACAGAATAACAACAGGAAAACCCCCAGAAACCCAGAAGACAAAAGTCAGAGATTGATGTGCATTAGAATGAGTGAAATAAGTATTTGATCCCCTGTCAACCAGCCGGATGTCAGGCTACCTGGTATCTTCACTGTATGTAACGAGCTGAGATTAGAAGCACCTGCTGTAAGGGAGAGGTCTTACCTGTAATCCCAGCTCATTACAGTACCTGTACAAAAGACACCTGTCGACAGAAGTAATCAATCTAGCAGATTCCAAAGTAGCCACCAGGACTAAAGAGCTGTCCAAGGACATCAGGGACAAGATTGTAGACTGGGCTGGACTGGGCTACCAGACTATTGCCAAGCAGCTTGGTGAGAAGGTGACAACACTTGGGGCAATAATTCACAAATGGAAGAAACACAAAATAACTGTCAACCTCCCTGGGTCTGGGGCTCCATGCAAGATCTCAGCTCATGGAGTTGCAATGATCAGGAGAACAATGATGAAGCAGCCCAGAACTACACAGTGGGAACTTGTCAATTATCTCAGGGCAGCTGGGACCATAGTCACCATGAAAACAGTTGGTAACACACTACACCGTGAAGGACTGAGATCTTGCAGAGCAAGGTCCCCTTGCTCAAGACAGCACATGTACAGGCCCATCTGCAGTTTGCCAGTGCACATCTGAATGACCCAGAGGAGAAGTGGGTGAAAGTGTTGTGGTCAGATGAGACCAAAATCGAGCTCTTTGGCATCAACTCAACTCACCGTGTTTGGAGGAGGAGGAATGCTGGCTACGACCCCAAGAACACCACCCCCACCATCAAAAATGGAGGGGGTCATATTATGCTTTGGGGGTGTTTTTCTGTTAAGGGGACAGGACACCTTCACCGCATCAAAGGCACGATGGACGGGACCATGTATGGTCAAATCTTGGGTGAGCACCTCCTTCCCTCAGCCAGGGCATTGAAAATGGGTCATGGATGGGTATTCCAGCATGACAATGACCCAAAACACACAGCCAAGGCAACAAAGGAATGGCTCAAGAAGAAGCACATTAAGGTCCTGGAGTGGCCTAGCCAGTCTCCAGACCTTAATCCCATCAAAAAATTTGTGGAGAGACCTGAAGGTTCCAGTAGCTACACATCTGCCTCGAAATCTTACTGACGTGGAGAGGATCTGCAAAGAGGAGTGGGACAAAATACCTCCTGAGATGTGTGCAAACCTTGTGGCCACCTACAAGAAACGTCTGACCTCTCTAATTGCCAACAAGGGTTTTGCCACCAAGTACCAAGTCGTCTTTTGCAAAGGGATCAAATACTTATTTCATTCATTCTAATGCACATCTTCCAACTACTTCCAAGAAATGCTGGTAAAAACTCATGGCTTGTCTTGAGTGGTGATTTGCAGGTTTCCTTATTTGCACTGAGCCATGAAGTAACCATGTTGGAGAAGTCCACAACGAGTGCAGCCCATATCCACTCTTCTTGTTGTTTTCAGTCTGCAAATGTTGCATAACAAATGTTGCATACATCACATACGGCGTTCCCCTTCAGTTTGTGTTGTGTTTCCTTTGCATTGAAACAAATGGTATGGAATAATGTACTTAATGACATAAAATTTAGCCACAGGGGACAGCAAGACAGAGAACATAGGTGTTTTTTCCCCTGGAAGCTGAACTGTAGTGGAAAGGAAACAGCACTGTATGTAACAAATACGGAGGAGGATGGAAATCAATGCCTTGTTACATCTTGAGTTTGAAGCCCTACAGATGTTGGCTATTGTGGTTCTGCTTTCAGCAGCTTCACTTAGAAAGGTGTTTCAGTTTTAAACATGATGTTTCCATTTAGCTTTTGACATTTTTATAGTTAAGTACAGACAAGTGGAACCTGCCAAGAGTCCTTTCTTTCTCCTTAACTATGAAAAGGTATGGGAGCTTTATTTCTTTTTCTTCTTTACACCTGGTCACCCCAAATATGCATTCACATTGTAGGTTCTCAACTTGTGGGTCAGGACACCTACAGTGGTTCACACAGAAGACGCTTGCATGGGCTTTGCAAATGCTGAGACTCGGGGAATGATCAAGTGCAGGCATAGGCAAACTCGGCCCTCCAGATGTTTTGAGACTACAATTCCCATCATCCCTGACCACTGGTCCTATTATCTAGGGATGGTGGGAGTTGTAGTCCCAAAAGATCTGGAGGGCCGAGTTTGCCTATGCCTGATCAAGTGCTTCTCTCCACCAGTTCAGGAGCTCTGAAAACAGCAGATGGATGAAAGAATTGCTAAGCTTTCGTCCCTTATGTTAATGTCCATCCTTTGGGTCAAAAGAAATTGGACAGAAGAGGTAATTTTTAACAGCCATTCATCCCATTTCCCAGGTTTTCACATGCATAACTGCTTCCCCAGTTCTGGAGAGGCAGTGGATATGAGTCACTAGGGGCTTGCCAGAAAGTCTGATGAGCGCTTACAGCAGATATTGAGGTCCTACAGCAGATATTGAGGTCCTTCCCCTTTCTGGTGCTCACACAGGCTTCCCCCTGCCCCCTCTCCTGATGGGTAGCTTCCTGTGGCTTCCAGGGCCTTTCACAAGCATAAGGTAACATAATTCCTGAGTGGATTGTCCTCTCCTCTACACCTAAGGCCCCGGGGTGATCAGGTGGTGGGATCCAAGAGACAGCTAGAAGCGCAGGCAACCAGCAATGAGTTTCCTGGTGCTGTAGCAAAAATGTTGGCAACTGAAGACTCAGGAGAAATTGTGGGTTCCTCAGACAGGACAGATCGTGAAGCTGAGGCTCCAACACTTTGGCCACCTCATGAGAAGAGAAGACTCCCTGGGAAAGACCCTGATGTTGGGAAAGATTGAGGGCACAAAGAGAAGGGGACGACAGAGCATGAGATGGTTGGACAGTGTTCTCGAAGCTACGAACATGAGTTTGACCAAACTGCAGGAGGCACTGGAAGACAGGAGTGCCTGGCATGCTCTGGTCCATGGGGTCACGAAGAGTCAGACACAACTAAAACAACAACAAAAGCAGGGTTACTGGCAGTCCTGAAGTTATTAGGAGGAGACTCTTGCTCTCTGATGCAAAGGACTGGGCAGAGGAGGAATGGTGGAGACCACCTCCCCATCCTGACCCTTCCAGGGAGGAGGAAGAGAAAGATAGTATAGATTTACAACAGGGGTTTGAGGGAGGTCACAGCTCAGAGGCAGATGGGGGGGAAAGCTGGGAAATCATGGGAGAGAAGGAGGCAGGACCAGAACAGCAGCTGGCTGACATGGTGTCTTTAAAAAGTATTCCAGACCCTCCATCTCCCAGAACCTGGCGAGCCTTGAAAGTAGGAGAGCAAAGAGCTCAAAGACAGAGGGCACCTGTGGAAGTGACGAATGAGGAAGTGGGAGAGATTGGGGTGAAGATTCACTCGGGACAATGCCATCATCCAAGAAGCTGGGTTCTATAGCCTCTCTTTGTAAAGATTGAAATAAAAAAAAGGACTGTAAGAAACTGTTGAATCACTTTCATTCTCCCAAGTCTGGCTTTATTTAGTACAGTTTGTTTTGTTTTTTTAAAAATGATTTTTATTAAGATTTCAGTAAAAGATTAAACAGAAAAACATAAAAAAGAAATACACAAATACACAGTACATAATCCAAAGAAGAAGAAGAAACACAGAGAACAAAAAACAAAAAAAGAAACAGAACAATTAAAAACAATATCACCTTTTCATTTCCGTTTTTAAATTTACTTATTTTCTGGACCTCCTCATACCTCCCTCTTTTGTATTCCAGTCCAAATTGTTTGTCCAGCAATTTCTTTTCCACTTTTTTAATCCCAATCTTTAATCTTAATGTAATATAGCATTAAAATTTTACCTCTTAAATACCAAATTTCCATTTCCTTAAACTTCTTTAATCCTAATCTTTAATCTTAGTCTATCTATAACTTTAAATCCTGTACAGCTGGAAACCACTTATTTTCAATCCAACATCACTCTAGCATTCTTTAATTTTGCAGTGTTTCTGTAGACAATCTTTGAATTTCTTCCAATCTTCCTCCACCGACTCTTCTCCCTGGTCACGGATTCTGCCAGTCATTTCCGCCAGTTCCATATAGTCCATAAGTTTCATCTGCCATTCCTCCAGCGTGGGAAGTTTTTGTGTCTTCCAATACTTTGCGATGAGTATTCTTGCTGCTGTTGTTGCATACATAAAGAAAGTTCTATCCTTTTTTATCACCATTTGGCCGACCATGCCCAGGAGGAAGGCTGGGTTTATTTAGTACAGTTAACCACATTAACCTGTGCGCGCTGGAGATAACTGCTGAAATGTGATCGCAGAAGACGAAATATACAAGTCAGGGAATGTGATTATATTGGGCTAGTTTCTGCTGAAGGAACGTGTCACCTTTTGAGTTTCACGAAATTCTTTGTTAGTAGGTGACAGCAGACGCGAGTCTTGTGAAAACGTTTGCACAGTTCCAGGAACTACATATGCTCTGCACACTACAAACGGAGCGCAGGTTGTTCACCTTGTTGTTGTGGGCACTCAGGGCTGATTTCCTTAAGAATGGATAGGTTTGATCTCCTTGCAGTCCATGGGAGTCTCCTCCAGCACCATAATTCAGAAGCATCCATTCTTCGGCGATTAAGTCACTAGTGAGATCTTTAAATTGCATTTTAGCGTTCCCAAAGCAAAACCCAAAGATTCAGCCACCAAGTGAGGCTCTCTCCTTCAGTGATAGGTGTCTGAGATGGAATTGCTCAAAGCCCGGAAAGAGTCTAGAGAAAATAAAAACTGTTATCTGCTATGGAATTGACCCAAAGCACCCTTTATAACAAGATAACCATGGCTTTAGAAAATCTGATTTTCCATTCATTTCATCAGTGAGAGGCATTTCCTTTGTCTCAATCTACTGCACAGCAGGGGATCCGAGCTGATGAAGTATCATCAAATTGTCAGCTTCCACTGTGAAACACACACACACACACACACACACACACACACCAGCCACCCTTCCTTCTTGTTGGTTAGTTGCATGGATATGAGTTTGAGGTATTGCTTCGAATCTGGTCTTTTTCTTCTCTGCTAAAACAAAACAAAACAAAATGTAGAAAAGTCTCCCTTCCTAGAAAAAAAGAGAACACATTCTGGAAGTTTTCTATGGCAGGGAGAATATTATTATTATTATTATTATTATTATTATTATTAGGCTTTAAAGTTGCCATAAAACCCCAAAAAACAATTCACCCTACTTGCTGATTCAGGAAAACCTGGGCATATGGCAGCCCTAGGAAGAAGAAGAAGAGGAGGAGGAGGAGGAGGAGGAGGAGGAGTTTGGACTTGATATCCTGCTTTATCACTACCCTAAGGAGTGACGGGATGAGCTCCCGTTGCTCGGTCCCTGCTCCTGCCAACCTAGCAGCTCGAAAGCACGTCAAAGTGCAAGTAGGTAAATAGGTACCACTCCGGCGGGAAGGTAAACGGCATTTCCGTGCGCTGCTCTGGTTCGCCAGAAGCGGCTTAGTCATGCTGGCCACATGACCCGGACAGGGCAGGAGCTGGGAGGGCACCAAGTATGGGAGAATCTGGAGCAAAACAGCAGCAGCTCACTACAGCTTTGGGGAGCAATTGGCTGGCAAAGCCCAGATTGCCATATTGCTACTTTGCCAGGCACAGACATTTCTTTGAAGGCATTCAGCTTAGGCTGAATGTATTGCTGGTGCCGGTTCAGAACCATAGGAAGTTTTGCTGGTCAACGTGTTAAGGATCCGTATTCTAATCATCTTAAAATGCAGATATCTCATTTGTTTTTGTTTTTATTTTTTTGCTGTGAATTAAAATGGGAGGCAAGCATACGCACAAAGAGTTGGCTGCACCGTCCTCCTGCCTTTGGATCACTGAACCGTACTGTTCCTCCAAATAAATGAGCAATTGTTTATACATCATAAATATTCTCCCCTTTTATTTTTGTGCGATATTGCGAAAGCTGGCCCCCATCTGTTGGCAAATGATTCACCCACGGCTGCTAAAAATACCTGGGCAAAGCATATGCAGATTTGCTGTTGTTGACATCTGTCTGTTTCAGGAGACAATGGAGTGCGTCTCTGGGGGTGGAATCAAACTGCTGCATTAGCAGTATAAACGTGACCTCCCTGAGGCACAAGCCTGGGCAGTGTGTGTGGAGGTCCTGGCCTCCGTACAAGACTCTTGGCCTTCCTGATGTGGTCCTAAGGTTAGGAGCTGGGGGCACTGTCATACAGTGGTTCCGCTCCTTCCTCCTGGGCCGTGTTCAGAAAGTGTTGGTGGTGGATGAGTGTTCAGCCCCCTGGGCTCTCACTTGAGGGGTGCCTCAGGGTTCTGTCCTCTCCCCCATGCTTTTCAACATCTACATGCAGCCGCTGGGAGAGATCATCAGGGGGTTTGGGATGGGTGTCCATCAATATGCAGATGATACCCAGCTCTACCTCTTTTTTAAATCAAAACCAGTGAGGGTGGTGAAGGTCCTGTGTGAGTGTCTGGAGGCGGTTGGAGGATGGATGGCGGCTAACAGATTGAGACTGAATCCTGACAAGACAGAAGTACTGTTTTTGGAGGACAGGAGGTGGGCGGATGTGGAGGACTCCCTGGTTCTGAATGGGGTAACTGTGCCCCTGAAGGATCAGCTGCACAGCCTGGGAGTCATTTTGAACTCACAGGTGTCCATGGAGGTGCAGGTCAAATCTGTGTCCAGGGCAGCTGTTGACCAGCTCCATCTGGTACGCAGGCTAAGACCCTATCTGCCCACAGACTGCCTCGCCAGAGTAGTGCATGCTCTGGTTATCTCCCACTTGGAGTACTGCAATGCGCTCTATGTGGGGTGACCTTTGAAGGTGACCTGGAAACTACAACTAATCCAGAATGCGACAGCTAGACTGGTGACTGGGAGCGGCCGCCAAGACCACATAACACCGGTCTTGAAAGACCTACATTGGTTCCCAGTACGTTTCCAAGCACAATTCAAAGTGTTGGTGCTGACCTTTAAAGCCCTAAATGGCCTTGGTCCAGTATATTTGAAGGAGTGTCTCCACCCCCATTGTTCTGCCCGCGTGCTGAGGTCCAGCGCCGAGGGCCTTCTGGCGGTTCCCTCACTGTGAGAAGCCAAGTTACAGGGAACCAGGCAGAGGGCCTTCTCGGTAGTGGCGCCCGCCCTGTGGAATGCCCTCTCACCAGATGTCAAAGCGAACAACAAATACCAAACTTTTAGAAGACATCTGAAGACAGCCCTGTTTAGGGAAGCTTTTAAAGTTTAATAGGTTATTGTATTTTAGTGTTTTGTTGGAAGCCGCCCAGAGTGGCTGGGGAAACCCAGCCAGATGGGCGGGGTATAAATAATAAATTATTATTATTATTATTATTATTATTATTATTATTATTATTATTGCTCATAGGGTAAGTATGTATATAATTGCAGCCCTAAACACAGTATTATCCACAGCTACTTTGTTAAGACCCATTGTTTCCAATGGGGCTTCATTCCATTCAGCCGAACTTCCAATAAGGTGTGGTTGGGGTTCTACAAAAAAAGAAAGCATCTGAGTGACATTTTAACCACGTAGGAGAGGGGACATGTTTCAAAAAGAGGGAGAGCAGTAGTGAATCAACCCTGGCATCTGTATGGATGCACAAATAATAGTGCTGTGTGCACAACCTACCATATTTTTTGCTCTATAAGACTCACTTTTTCCCTCCTAAAAAGTAAGGGGAAATGTGTGTGCGTCTTATGGAGCGAATGCAGGCTGCGCAGCTATCCCAGAAGCCAGAACAGCAAGAGGGATCGCTGCTTTCGCTGCGCAGCGATCCCTCTTGCTGTTCTGGCTTCTGAGATTCAGAATATTTTTTTTTCTTGTTTTCCTCCTCCAAAAACTAGGTGCGTCTTGTGGTCTGGTGCGTCTTATAGAGCGAAAAATACGGTAATAATCAATATCCTTTGAGCTTCCTTATCTTAGATCAGTAACAGTACTGTAGCATCACAGCATGCAGAAGGCATAACCAGGCAACAGAATTCCAAGCTGGGCGTTCAAATGAGCTGCAAAACTTGCAAGATTAATTCCCACATTCTTAGGTAAACTCAGATCTTCCAACTGGTAAGATACAAACTCTCTATCTTACGTATAAGAGACTCAATTCGAAATGTTGAAAATCTTCAAAATAATTCAATATACCCGGTGAGATGTGTAGAACGGCATGAGTATGAGTAGCTTTAGCCTCTAATCATGCAAAATCAATGAAAACGACTAAAAAGAAATAAAAATACACTCTGCAATCTTATTTATTCATTTGGGAGGCCAGAGCTTGTTACTCCATACTAACATTACTGAAGGCTTAACTACACATGACACTAATAATGTGATTAGCAATCACATTTTTTTAAATGGAGTCTTGGTCGCAGGGGAAGGAACAGCCTTGGTGAGCCAGGAGAGGAGAATTAAACGTTGTTCTCCAGCCTTGATCTCGGTTAGAACAGTCCCTCCAGCACCGCAATTAGCATTAGGGGGGAAAAATAACCCTATTGCACAGGATTAATTATGCCCTGTGTAAACAAGTACTTGCTTTTATCTGTTCTGAATCTATGCCCCATCAACTACATTTAAATCTTCATATTATTACAAGTGACATATAGAAGTTTTCCTAATGTAAGAATCTGTTGTTGTTGTGGTTTAATCATTTATTCGTTCCAACTCTTTGTGACCCCATGGACCAGAGCATGCCAGGCACTCCTGTCTTCCACTGCCTCCCGCAGTTTGGTCAAACTCATGCTGGTAGCTTCAAGAACACTGTCCAACCATCTCGTCCTCTGTCGTCCCCTTCTCCTTGTGCCCTCCATCTTTCCCAACATCAGGGTCTTTTCCTTTCTTCTCATGAGGTAGCCAAAGTATTGGAGCCTCAGCTTCAGGATCTGTCCTTCCAGTGAGCACTCAGGGCTGATTTCCTTAAGAATGGATAGGTTTGTTCTTCTTGCAGTCCATGGGACTCTCAAGAGTCTCCTCCAGCACCATAATTCAAAAGAATCAATTCTTTGGCAATCAGCCTTCTTTATGGTCCAGCTTTCACTTCCATACATCACTATTGGGAAAACCATAGCTTTAACTATACGGATTTATACACACAGCTTAAAAAATATGCAAACATTTATCTCTTAAAATAAAAAACAAAAAAACAAAATTCAAAGTCCTTGCTTTCTTGGGTTTCAAATTAAATAATTTACCCCGCATAGTTCAATAGTTTATTTTACCAATCTTCTTCATCTTATTTGGCAGAGGCTTCCTCCTTCTATAAGAGCAGGCTGGTCTTGGCCTAGGGTCTACTCTTGGGTACAGGAACAAAGTCTTTCGTTCAATAAGTCCAACAAAGCCTGTACATCTCAGTGTCATGACTACAGGTTTTTTTAACAACAACCATTTTCCACATTCCTTTCCAATCTTTATATATCTTCTCCCAGCCCTTTTAAATAATTTTACATTGCCACCACATATAATAAAGCCCTGGACAATTGTAATCCAAATGATAACCACTGCTGTTCCTCCCTGCTGCATATGAAAATGAAAACCGCTTTTGGCCATCCACTATGACCTAACCTGGCATAAATAAATAAATTTATTTTATTTGTATCCTGCCCTCCCCAGCCAAAGCCGGGCTCAGAGCAGCTAACGACAGTGTACATAAAATCGCAGAGTCAATTAATTAAAATACATTCTAGAATCAATTCAGAATCAAATTAATGGCAACCATTGGGCTAGAGTTCTGTGAAGATTACAGAAGGAGAGAGGGGGTCAGACTTTGCCTTGGCCAAAGGTCTGGCGGAACAGCTCTGTCTTGCAGGCCCTGCAGAAAGATGTCAAGTCCCGCAGGGCCTTAGTCTCTTGTGACAGAGCGTTCCACCAGATCGGGGCCACGGCCGAAAAAGCCCTGGCTCTGGTCGAGGCCAGTCTAACCTCCCTGTGGCCCGGGATCTCCAAGATGTTTTTATTTGAAGAGCGTAAGGTCCTCCATGGGACATACCAGGAGAGGTGGTCCTGTAGGTATGAAGGTCCTAGGTCATATAGGTGAAAACCAGCACCTTAAACTTGATCCTGTACTCCACCAGTACAGCTGGTATAGCACTGGGTGAATGCGATCCCGCAGCGAGGACCCCTAAGGAGTCTCGCCACAGCATTCTGCACCCGCTGGGGTTTCTGGGTCAGTCTCACGGGCAGCCCAACGTGAATTACAATAATCAAGTCAGGGGGTGACCGTCGCATGGATCACAGTGGCTAGGTCAGGGCGAGAGAGGTAAGGAGCCAACTGCCTAGCTTGGTGGAGATGAAAAAAATGCCACCTTTGTTATAGCTGCAACCTGCACCTCCATAGAAAGGGAGGTGTCAAAGATTATACCCAAACTCTTAACGGACGGTGCTGGCACTAATTGCACCCCTGCAAGATATGGGAGTTGGGCCCCCAATCCCATATCGCCCCGACCCAGCCAAAGGACCTCTGTCTTTGAAGGATTTAACTTCAACTGGCTCCCATGTAACCATCCAGCCACAGCTTCCAAACATCTGATCAGTGTGTCTGAGGCCGAGTCAGGATGGCCGTCCATCAACAAATAGAGTTGGGTGTCATCAGCATACTGATGGCAGCCCAAACTGAACCAAAACTCTGGACAAGCTGGGCGAGGGGGCGCATAAAGATGTTGAAAAGCATCGAGGAGAATATTGTGCCCTGTGGCACTCCACACACCAAGGAGTGGTGCGACGGCAGTTCCCCCCCAAGCGCCACCCTCTTTCCCCGACCAGAGAGAAACGAGCGCGGCAGTGGTCCAGAAGTTTGAAATCGACCATGTTGAAGGCTGCTGACAGGTCTAAAAGAATCAGCAGCCCCGACCAGCCTCGATCCAGCTTGAGTGGTAAGATAGGCATTCTATCATCCCCTCTGTTTCCAGTGTTCATGAATGAGTGTCATGGCCTATGAAGTCAAAATGGCATCATCTCTGCTCACGTAGCAGCAGGCTTGGGGAAGAAGAAATACAAAAAACTTCTGAGGAAAAGGAAACCCTAAGGGGAGAATCCTAGGAAAACCCAGTGAGGACTCATCATATTTGGTTATGGAATTCTAGGTGATGGAGAAAGATGGATTGTGTGTGGGTAATGGAACACAGTATTCTGGAGGGGTCAAGGCCGACTGGCTGCAACAGTAAATGGGAGCACTCCACATAGCAATATGTTATGGCAGGTCGCACTTGTTAGATACTAATGCAGATAAAAAATGAAATAGCTGCAATGTATCATAGTATCTGAAGCAGGAAAAATATTCCCTCTACAGTGGTACCTTGGTTCTCAGACGCCTTGGCACTCAAAGAACTTGGAACCCAAACACTGCAAACCCGGAAGTAAGTGTTCCGGTTTGCGAACTTTTTTCGGAAGCCAAACGTGCTCCAGTTTGTGTTACGCTTCCGATTTGAGTGCCACACTTCCCTTTTGAGTGTTACGTTGAGGTCAGTCTGTTTTTGCTATTTATTTTGGATTTTTGTGGCTCTCTTTTTGCGTGTGACTGTGTGGAACCCAGTTCAGCTACTGATTGATTGATTGATTGATTGATTGATTGTGTGACTGCAGTGCATTGTTTATTGCTTTCATTTTATGGGACTCATTTGATAGTAAAATTCATGTTATTTTTAAAAGTCTGGAACGGATTAATCCATTTTGCCTTACTTTCTATGGGAAAGCATGCCTTGGTTTTGGAACACTTTGGTTTTGGAACGGACTTCCGGAATGGATTAAGTTTGAGAACCAAGGTACCACTGTAGTTGGGCTTCATATTTTATGCCGTATGTTCCTTCACACGTCTGAATCACAGGCACAAAAGGTGCTACCGATCAGTCTTCCAAACATACATATTCACAATCATCCAACGATACCGACATCTGCAAACTATCTCAAGTTGTCGAAAGACATGTATCTTTTCCCCCTGCTGGTCTTTCAGTGATTGCAATTAGGAAGAAGTGGAGGAAACATGCTTTTCCGTTAATATTTCCTAAAACCAGATGGGCGCCTGCTATTTGATTTGCGTGTCTGCATGTGTGTGTGTGATTTTCTTCCGCTCGCTGCAAGTGTGCATTGTATAACTTTGCATGATGATGTGATTACTTTGCAACGCGGCTGCACTGTCACATTTCACTGGGCATCTCGGCTTTTAATTTCCAGTTAATAACTGGATGGGTAGAGGAGCGAGCTTCCTGGCTGCCTTCTTAAATACCGTGGCACGTTGATGGAAAGAAGTTACATTGATGAAACACTTAGGCAGTGATTAATCTCATCTATAACGCAGGGTGATGTAACAGCTCCAGCATTCTCTTCCACACAAAGCAGCGTCCAATTACTTGCTATTGATCAGCGATTGCATTGTGCCAAACGGAATGCCAGGCTCAATTCGCTGGATCCAATTGAATTTCAGCCAATATCAATTGATATTTGGCATTTTCCCCCTTGGAACATTTGTCTGTCATCAGGGAACTGATTAACAGGTTGGCAGGTTTTGTTGTTGTTTGTAAAAGAGAATTAAAAAAAAAAAAATCCAAGAAAAATGTGTGGATTCTGTTTCTGAACTGTCCTTCTACTCGTTGCTGAGAGAAAGTGAAATATATTTCTCCCCATCCAGATTTGCTTTCTCTACCAGAGGTGGCTTGCCCCCTTCAGGCCTCTTAGCATTCTGTGCCGGTCCGTGCTTATTTTTTATTGATAATCAAGTGAATAATTAAAGTCCAACAGCTACATGAAAAATCACATAAATCATCTTCAGTATGCAAGCAACAGCGCTATGCTCAGTCGTAATTCACACTGCAGATTAAGCTCAACAAATTTATATTTTCAAACTGCGGCGAAACCACCCCGCCTGCAAAACCAAATCACAGTGCGCTCATGTGTCACTTTGAGCTTAGCGACACAAACGCTGGAGAGAGGAGGAAGACAGATCAGTTTCACGTGACTGTTTTTATGACTCCGTACACAAAATGGCAGCTTTGGGAAAGAGCTGTAGGCTCTGCAGTGGAGCACATGCCTGGCATGCAGAATTCCTCAGGTTCAATCCCTCGTATCTCTGGGTAGATTTGGAAAAAGACTCCAATCTGAAATCCTGCACAGCCACTAACAAAGCTTCAGGGAATCTTATCCCTCCCACAGTGGGATGACAAGAAACAGATGAACTAGAAGAGTTCTTACCAAGTAGTTTATTCAATATTCACAGAGAGAGACGTAGAAATGCTGTCTCTCTTGGATAATGGCGTTGCTCCAAGTAAAGTCCCACCCCCTCAGTATTGGCAAAACCTATTTGGTGTTTCGCAACTTTCTGACTAGTTGCAGGACCTTAGCCAGACCTAGCATAGTACACGCAGAATCCACGGAAGCAATTGGCAACTTGGCTGCAGACAGGATAGATGAAGTAGGAACCAGGAACTTGTAGTTAGGTATTTATTATATACAGTGGACTATTTACAGGAACAGAACACGGATCTTTTGCTAGCTCTCTCTGACACGACTCACAACTCCTACACTCACTGACACAATGAACCACTGAAATCTGAACTACCAGTTAGTAGGCCATTAATTATCACTCCCTTGAGAGAGCTTGACCAGTCAGGGAGCTGTTTCCATGCCTCTGTTATCACCAGGCAGACTTACTCCTTCAGATTGCCTTCTGGCTGTCTGCCAAACCTTAATTGACTCTGTGTGAGTAGCTGCACGTACACAGTTTCTCAAAACTCAGTCCCTCCTATTCTATGTCACCCCTGAGCCAGCTGATCTGTGCTTTCTGCCTCTGAGCTTTCTGTTCTGCTACTCTCAAGACAGGCTTGGTCCTGGGAGAGGGTGGTGGTCAGGAAGGCTTTCTAGAGACACTGTGCGGTGCTTCTTCTTCCTGCTGCACTCCCAATATTTCTCAGCTTCTCCCCTCTGCAGCCTCTGAACTATGGCCTTCTGCAAACCACTGTTCTAAATCTATACTGTCCTCCTCTTCTCAGGAAGGTGCAGGAAGGGGTGGTGGTGGTTCTCACCATTCCTCCTCAGTCCAGCCCCTGACAATCAGACAATGTAGAGCAGGCATGTCCAACAGGTAGATTGCGATCTAACAGTAAATCGCGGGGGTGTCCCAGGTAGATCGTGGCATGAAGTGTAGTGATCACCTTTGGCCAACCCTCCCCTAAAAAAACCTTATGCCAACCCCTCCAACAACTTTGGTCAACCAGCTCCTTAAAAAAGCTCAACAACTCCTAGCAATGACAATGGGTAGATCACAGCCAGTCTTTTTATACAGTGGTACCTCAGGTTACAGACGCTTCAGGTTACAGACTCCACTAACCCAGAAATAGTGCTTCAGGATGAGAACAGAAATTGCACGGCAGCGGCGCAGGGCCCCATTAGCTAAAGTGGTACCTCAGGTTAAGAACAGTTTCAGGTTAAGAACGGACCTCCAGAACGAATTAAGTTCTTAACCCAAGGTACCACTGTACTGTGAGTAGATCACAGTCTCTTGGGAGTTGGACGTGCCTGATGTAGAGAATACTGAGTCATCCTGAGTGATGGGTCTAGCTTAATATTAGGGCTGGGCAATGTATCGATATACAGTGGTACCTCGGGTTAAGAACTTAATTCGTTCTGGAGGTCTGTTCTTAACCTGAAACTGTTCTTAACCTGAGGTACCGCTTTAGCTAATGGGGTCTCCTGCTGCCACCACACCGCAGCAGCGTGATTTCTGTTCTCATCCGGAAGCAAAGTTCTTAACTCGGGGTACTATTTCTGGGTTAGTAGAGTCTGTAACCTGAAGCGTCTGTAACCCAAGCTACCAATGTACCATCCAAAACAGGTTTGAAGTCCCTTTCATAATTTTTGACCTGGCAATATATCTCGAGTCATGATGTATGTGCGTGTTATGCAAAAGTCACAATGTGGGGGGGGGGGGCCGTGAAGCCAGCCAATGCCTCTACATAGAAAAAAAAGGTAAAAGGACCCCTGACCATTAGGTCCAGTTGTGGCCGACTCTGGGGTTGTGCCGCTCATCTCACTTTATTGGCCGAGGGAGCAGGCGTACAGCTTCTGGGTCATGTGGCCAGCATGACTAAGCCGCTTCTGGCGAACCAGAGCAGCACACGGAAACGCCGTTTACCTTCCTGCAGGAGCGGTACCTATTTATCTACTTGCACTTTGATGTGCTATCGAACTGCTAGGTTAGCAGGAGCAGGGACCGAGCAACAGGAGCTCACCCCGTCACGAGGATTCGAACCGCCAACCTTCTGATCGGCAAGTCTTAGGCTCTGTGGTTTAACCCACAGTGCCACCCACGTCCCTCTACATAGCTCCATCCGTATTGAAGATATCGTGATATATCAGTATATCGCGATGTTTAGCTGGTGATATATTGTGGTGTTGAAAACCAGATATTGCCCAGATCTACTCAATACGAGGCAGTGTCCTGTTCTGCTATGCGGATTAAACAGACCAGGTAGCACACATTCGCCACACAAGTGGCCAGGTAGAGGCCAGATGCACATAATCTAGGCATCCGAGAGAGAGAGAGAGTTGAGTAAATCTGGCTATCATGGAGAATGGCTATACAGTAGGCCCAAAACTTACAAAGGGGTTACATTCCGGGGATCTGTGCACAAAGGCAAAATTGTGCAGAATCAGGGAGACATCAGACCCCACACCACCATGAGACAATCCCTGTCTGTCCGACCCTGATATGCTGAGCAGGTGAGATCTTTGGAGCCTCTCAGGGCCTCCCAGAGTCCTCACAAAACCTTCCTACAGTCCAGTTAGCAAGGCGGAGAGCTTAAAAAGCTCTTTCTGCGCTGGGTTTTCCCACCACCGAAATAGTTTTTAACTCCTCCGCCTCGCTTTCTAGCCACTGGGAAGGTGGTGCAAAGCTCTGGAGGCTGTTGTGAGATCCTGCACAGCCCCTTTGGTCACCCGGGCTCTATTTATTTATTTATTTATTTATTTGTCACAAGGCTATGATACCGTCAGTGCATAAGTTTCGGGCCTACTGTATCACATTTGATGTTCCTGGCCAAGAGCAACATTTCAGGGAATCTGGGGGTCACTAGAAAAACTGGAGTAGGCTTTTGTTCTATCTGCCTGAGCCACTGTTTGCAGTATAGGTTGACACATATAATAATAATAATAATAATAATAATAATAATAATTTATTATTTATACCCCGCCCATCTGGCTGAGTTTCCCCAGCCACTCTGGGCGGCTCCCAGTCAAGTGTTAAAAACAATAGTGTTAAATATTAAAAACTTCCCTGAACAGGGCTGCCTTCAGATATCCTCTGTCTGGTTCCCTGTAAGCTCACTTCTCGCAATGAGGGAACCGCCAGAAGGCCCTCGGAGCTGGACCTCAGCGTCTGGGCAGAACGATGGGGGTGGAGACGCTCCTTCAGGTATATAGGACCGAGGCCGTTTAGGGCTTTAAAGGTCAGCACCAACACTTTGAACTGTGCTCAGAAACATACTGGGAGCCAATGCAGATCTCTCAGAACCGGTGTTATGTGGTCCTGGCAGCCACTCCCAGTCACCAGTCTAGCTGCCGCGTTCTGGATTAATTGCAGTTTCCAGGTCACCTTCAAAGGTAGCCCCACGTAGAGCGCGTCGCAGTAGTCCAAGCGGGAGATAACTAGAGCATGCACCACTCTGGCGAGACAGTCTGTGGGCAGATAGGGTCTCATCCTGCGTACCAGATGGAGCTGGTAGACAGCCGCCCTGGACACAGAATTAACCTGCGCCTCCATGGATAGCTGTGAGTCCAAAATGACTCCCAGGCTGCACACCTGGCCCTTCAGGGGCACAGTTACCCCATTCAGGACCAGGGAATCCCCCATACCCACCTGCCCCCTGTCCCCCAAAAACAGTACTTCTGTCTTGTCAGGATTCAACCTCAATCTGTTAGCCGCCATCCATCCTCCAACCGCCTCCAGACACTCACACAGGATCTTCACCGCCTTCACTGGTTCTGATTTAAAGGACAGGTAGAGCCACATGGCACTTGGTGCCAAAATCCCCATTTTAATTATTTTTCTGTTCAGCATGCATTCTTTTTATTTGTATCCATGGAGGGTGAAAGTAAGAAGCAATATTAAGGAAGCAGACAAGAAGCATTTATCAGCAGTAATAGGGATAGACTTGGAATGAGGGAACAACAATTGGGAAGACTCAATAGAACAACCAAGACAAATATCAAGGGAGAATAAGGAGACATGGTTAATAGAAAAGACTGCATTTTAAAATAAAATCTAAAAATAGTTCTTTTATATACCTCCAATGTGATAATTGTAGCAAACATGTTTTGAAATATTTCTATTATTGGACTACTTCTTACATTTGTTTGACACCCATTAAGGATTTTTTTTTCCATTTTAAAAACATTATAACTAGTGGGGTATATGCCCATTAGTCTGTCTTGTGGATGTCATCCATCATGCGTCTGACACACAGGGTTTTGTTAGAAAAATGTAACAACATCTGCCGCTCATTCTACAACTTCCTTTTGATTCCTTACACTTTATTTTCACTTTTGTCTCTGGAAGAGAATGAGATTTGTTTCTGTCACAGCGCATGATAAAACACAACTCTTCCACGGAGAACCGAGAAGATTAAAAAGGCAAAACTAAGTTTGAAAATGAGAAGCGATGCAAGATGTTCCCAGTCGTGTTGCTGATCTTTCCAAGGTGCTCCTGAAGAACTTGCTCCATTTCCAACGGCCTTTTTTTAGTACGCATTTTGTATGTGAACAGATAAACAACACACCTTTCATAAAAGTACTTCAGTAGACATAAGGGCATGTCAGTGAAAGAGAAGTCATAAGACGAAAAGGTCTTCAACATTGAAAGAGCAGCTTCTTTTTACCTTCACAGATAGTGACCTTCAAATCATAGCCAACTTCAAACCATTGCTTATGCATCATGCTTTAAATCTTTGTCTGAACGCAGCCAGCAGATCACGTTTTTCTCTAGCTGGGATGCCCTTTCCAACATATTCTTATAAAAGTTGGGTGACCACTCCTCTCTCTGCCAGAGCCCCTGGGGTCCCCGGCACTCATGGTCTGTGTTCCTTTGAAGAATTAAGACACGGCAGAGACTGTCATAGCTTTAAGAAATATGGTTTATCCACCTATTTACACCTTCAGTCTGCACCTTACAGCATGGTCATTTCAAGAGGGGCTTATCCCCCACAGCAGTGCAGCCAGCCTTCAGCCAGCCTGCCCAAGATGGATCCCAATCTTTTCTCTTCCTCCTCTTTCTTCCCAGCAACCCTTGCTCAAGGCTCCCTTTTCCTGTCACCTCAAACACACACTCCATCACCTTGGCAAAATTTGTCTCCCTAGGCCAAAGGATTCCTCTCAAATGGCCCATCAACACCTTTTGTCATGTCAGAAGAGGTCTCTTTGCTAGGCCAGCCAGGCTGGTTTGCATAAGCCAGTCCAAGGAGTCATTGTCTGGCACAGCTCTGCAGCTTGTACTTTCATCCATGTCCCGATTAATCAAAATCCTACCATTTATTAATTTCTAAGGTTTCGGGGTCCCATATATATATCTACCTGATACAGACCCAAGCCATAATAACCAACCTAGCTCAGTTCTGTCTAGTCTAACGTAGCGGTTCTCCAAGATTCCAGGGAGTGAAATCATCCAGTTGTGCTGCCATCTGGTATTATTTAACTGTATGTTTCAGAGAATGCTAGACTGTTCTTCACAGAAATGTCTTGATGCTCAGGAGGAGCTAGGGCCATAGTACTACTCTATTTGACCATCCAGGAGAGGTGGCACCTATCTGATATATGTCATAGGTCCTCCTCGACACTGGTTGGACCCCTTGGTAGATCATCAAGCGGGCAGGTTGGTTGACCTGATGCCTATGCCAAACCCCTTCCATCTGTAATCAAACAAAGCTGTGGCTGATTCAAACCTTATAATGTTGTCACAAGCAGTGGTGGAGGAACCCTCTCCGTCACCTGGGGCGGGACGACCCCCCCAGTGATGCATGCGCAAACGTCCGCACGGATTGCACGTGTGTGGCAGCCGGCATGGATGCCACATGCAAGCAGCCATCCGTACGGACAC
Source organism: Podarcis pityusensis (assembly GCF_964106645.2). Lineage (NCBI taxonomy): Eukaryota > Metazoa > Chordata > Lepidosauria > Squamata > Lacertidae > Podarcis > Podarcis pityusensis. The sequence goes on from NC_138028.1 coordinate 130,570,490, forward strand.
CGTGCGCGAGCGGCAGCCCATACAGACTGTGCATGCACTGCAGCCTATACAGTCAGCATGCAGACGCAACGTGAGCAGCGCCCACACTGACTGCTTGCGCACCCTCCACCACTCTACAGCTGGGGAGAGGCAGCGGGCCATCTTGTCAAACCCCACCAGGGCGGTGCCCGGGGCGGCCCGCCCCCTCTGCCCCCCTTCATATGCCCCTGGTCACGAGTGGTCTTTTGGAAGGTGGTGGGTGCTCACAGCACCTGGGCATGCAAGAGTGTCCCCAAACACATGTGCTCAGTACAAACCTGTCACGAGAGAAGAGAAAGGAGCTTGAATGGTGGAATGGTCAGATGGAGTGAGAATGAGTGTCGGGCAGGGAGGCTCAGTTGGAAAATGCCACGTTTGTGGCTGTGCGAGGGACGGAAAAAGACTCGGGGAAAGGAAAAGAGAAATATACAACAGTGCATTTATTTATTTCTTGTAGGACCACAGCTGTGACCCTACTGTTAAGGGTGAGTCAGCTGAATTGCATTCTGTTATCATCATGTCTTGCCTATCACTTCCGTGGTCTTTAATTGTGTTTTTCATCTGAGTGGTTTTATGCTGCATCTCTTGCAACAAGAAAAAGTGTTTTCCTGTATTTTGTTCTTCTTTGGTGTTTATTTGTTCTTCTTTGGTGTTTATTATTATTATCCGTTGCATTCTTTCCCCCCCCCCCAATGAATTTTTATTGTTTTCCTTACATATTCTTTTCCAACAAATTGTAATAGCACCATACATTCCCTTTGACTCTGCCGAGTCACGACCCCCCTCCCTCCCCACAACTGGTATATTTATCCTCTTTCCATCACACACATCATTCTCATATTAGTACTATTATACATTGGAGGTATTATGTCAATCCTGCTAGTGTCTTGACCTCTTTACAATTCTTCTTTAAATATTCAATAAATTTACTCCAGTTATTTTGGTATCTTTGATCTCCCTGGTCCCGGATCCTCCCTGACAGTTTGGCAAGTTCTGCATATTCTGTCAACTTCGCCTGCCACTCCTGTATAGTTGGTATATCTTGTACTTTCCATCTTTGGGCCAGAAGGGTCCTCGCGGCAGCTGTAGCATACATGAACAAATTTTGATCTTCTATTTTAATTTCTGTTCCTATTAAGCCTAATAGACACGCTTCCGGTCTTTTGGGGAAAGTATATCTAAATATTTTTTTGAGTTCATTATAAATTGATTCCCAAATTTTTTTTACCTTATTGCAGGTCCGCCACATATGGAAATAGTCCCCATCTGCCTTTTTGCATTTCCAACACTTTCTTTCTTTTTTCCTATACATTTTAGCTAATTTTACTGGCGTCAAATGCCATCTATACATCATTTTTAGCAAGTTTTCCTTTAAAGCCATGCATCCTGTGAATCTCAAACCCTCCTTCCATTCCTCCTGGTCCATTATCCGTTGCATTCTTAACACTGTTTTTTTTGTGTGTGTTTTTGCTTTTAAGCCTTCCATGGAATATTTATTGATGGGTGACTGTATAAACTTGATGGATAAATCATGCTGGGGGCAGCACAAGGAAGAATGGGTTTGCATTACAAGCAGATAGATTAGAGTAAATGTTAGGAAAACCTCATTAGGCACAGTTCAAAAACAGAAAAGTCTGCTTATGGAGGTTAGGGACCTCTCTTACTTGGAGAAGAACACGTAAAAACCGAAGATGGAAATGAAGAAGGCAGCCCTTGCATATCAGCATTCAGAACAATGTGCTTGCCGTTGTAAAGCCATCGTGTCCCGCTCCACTTTTAATATGCCTTTTGCTGCGGAATGTTACTTAACAAGTGTTTTGCATTTTAAGCTGAGCAAAACAATGGCACATTTATGTTTTAGTCAGGTGAAAACTGCTGTAATTGTGAGTCAATGAAACAGAACACCTTTTAGGAGTAGGAAATGTGCATGTGGGCTGAATGAAATCGAAAATATCACACGCATTATGTGTGGAAACGTTTCTGATACAAGGCATTGAGGGTTTTTTGTTTTTTTAAGGGCCTATTCCATTAGACAATTAAATCAGTGGTCAGAAAAGGAGGGGGATTCTAGTTACGACGCAGTGATTCGTTTTCTGTATTATCTCCCGCGGTCTGTTTGTTCTGCAAGATCATCTGATATGAGAATTTCATCGGCATTTCTTCTTTTTATTTTGGATTAATTTGTATTTATTCACACCAGGCTTTCCCTCTAAAGAGCTAAGAACAGTATTTTAGCAACACAAATAGGTTTGCCAGAGAGATTAATGACTCATGCAAGCCTCATGGCTGTGGGGGGCCTTAAACCTGTCTCCTATATTCTAGCAGTGTGCACCAAACAGGATCCAGTCCTGAGCTCAATTTGGTGCCCTGGAAAACAGCCCACTTCACCCTGAAGCTCTTCAAAGGATATCCAATTGGGCTCGGTGTCTAAAGCCAAACCCCATTCAGGTTGAGTGGTCAAGCTTCCCAGATCACAGGCAAATAGGTTCAGGGATGGAGGTGCAATTGTTCAGTACCTTTTAAAAATATTGTTCAAATATATGTTGGAAGTGTAAGGAAAAGAAAGGGACATTTTATCATATGTGGTGGGATTGCAAGGTAATTAAAAATGTTTGGGAAATGATATACAACAAATTGAAGAAAATGTTCCGTTTAACATTTGTTTAAAAACCTGAAGCATTTTTATTAGGGGTTGTAGGGAAAGATCTGCCAAAAAAGCTGAAAAACATCTCGTGTATGCGACAACGGGTGTGAGAGTTTTAATAGCATAAGGATGGAAGACTGAAGAAACCCCAACTAAAGAATCATGGCAAGAAAAATTGATGGATTATGCAGAACTGGCAAAACTGACTACAAGCTACGGGACAAGGATAACTGTGACTTTAAAGATGAATGGGAACCCTTTACAAAGTATTTGAAGACACAACAAAGCGAACTGGACTCCTTGGCTGGTTTTGTTTTTTTTAATAAGATATTTATTAGGATTTTTTTAAAATATTACAATAAAAAATGAAAAAGAAAAAAAAATACAAAATAAAAATGATTAAAAACACTCAAATTTTCCATTGCTTATTTTTCCTTAGCTTGTTTCCCGGACCTCCTCATACCTCCCTTTTTTGTATTCCAGTTCAGTTTGTTGGTTCAGCAAATCCTTACCATCTTTATTTATCCTAATCTTTGGTCTTAAAATAGTAACGTTAGACTTCCGGGGGCGGCGCGAACGGCAATGGCGGTCCTCTTCTGAACGGGAGAGGAGGCTCCACAGACAACGGGTCGTCCGCTACGGCGAAGCGGAGACCCACACCGGAAAACCCCAGGCAGCAAGAGCTTGGGGTCTTGAGGCTCGGTGGGCGCCTTGAGCGACCCTCCAAACGCGAAAGGAACCCCGTAAGGGGCTCCGGAGCGTGGAGGGGGGTTGCGGCGCTGAGAGCCGTTTCACAGTCTGCGGAGCGAAGCCGCGCTGCTGCTGCCGGTGAGCGCTGATCCCTTTTCCTGTCAAAATTCGGATTCGGACGTAAAGCAACTTATTCGTGAGTAAAGACTGAATCACTCGAAATTAGAGACTCTAAATGAAAAATCTTAATTTGCTTGAACTTGGCTGAAAGCGGAGAGACGTGGAAACAGGAAGTCCGTCTTCCGCAGCCATTGAACTTGAAAAAAGCAACTAGTTGGAGGAGTGGAGGCTGAAAGAAAGAGATTTTAAACTTTACAGATCTAAGCATCTACTGAACTTGCAACCTAAAGTAAAGACTTTAAGTTAAAGATTTGGAATTATTACTTGCACTTGACTTTCCTCCTTTTATTGGATTACTAATTAGAAGGTGAAACCCAGGGTCCGGAGCTGCCTGAGCATTGAGAGACTGAGCTGTCAGTACTGCAGATTTGGATACTGTATATTGGAACTTGCAACAATCTGAGGGTATTGAGACCTTTTAAACTTGAAACATTCTTTTTGGAGACAAATAAGCACTGTCTGTAACAAAGTGACCATTTATAAACTCTGCTAAACATTTGTATCTGAAGGTTCTTGGATATTAAATTAGACTCTGAAAGACATTTTAAGCTCCCTCTAGAGGATTGGATTAAAACAGTGACTTTACATGTACATTTACTTTCGATTCCCTTGTTGTTTGCTTGCTCTGGGCCTTTCTATTCCCATGGGAATAACTCAGTGTGACCTTGACTGATAGATAACGTTGGAATGAGTGGCACAAGAAAAAGAGGGAGAGTTAGACAAACAACTTTAACAACTCTAACCTCAGCCTCGCAGACACGCAGATCATCTGTACCTACTTTGCCCTCAGAAGTAGAAGTTGAAGAAGTTGCCTTGTCACAGGCAAAAGAGGGAGAGGGTGAAGCAGAGCAGTTACAATTGGAAGATAAGGCCTCAGGAGCATCTGTTTCTGTTCTAGACAAAATCTTTGAAAAATTGGAAGCTTTGGACAAGAAAGTAGATGTGCAATCAGCAAAGATTGACAAAAATACAGAATGTCTAAATAAATTAACCATACAAGTGGTACAGAATACACAAGCAATTGGACAGTTAACGGAGGCCTCAGCAGAAAATCGGAAATTGGCTGAGGATACCAGACAAAAATTGGAAAATTTAGAGCAAGAGGTAAGACCACTCACTAAACAAGTTGGGGAACATCAGATTTATCTTTCAATGATAGAACTGCGAAATCGTGAGAATAATTTGAGGATTAGATCATTACAAGAGGCAGAAGAAGGAAATCTAACTGAGTTTTTGACCAAAGAATTCTCCAAGTTCTGGAATTTGGAAGAAAAGGACTTTAAAATTGTGTCAGCTTTCAGACTTGGAAGATTCACAAAGAAGGAGAGGCCCAGAGACTGTTTGATAACATTGAGATCAAAGGAGGAAAGGGATAAGATTTTGGGCCTACACTACGGAAAGTCACTGGAGGTTTTGGATAGAAGAATTGAAATTTATAAAGATATTCCAAGACAACTGCTGGATCTTAGAGCCGCCTATTCTGAACTTGCTAAACTACTAAGGAGCAACGCAATTCTATTCAGGTGGGAATTCCCCCAAGGAATATCTTTTACCTTTAGAGGGAGAAAGGTTAAAATTAGAACATTGGAAGAGAGAGACAAATTTTTGGCTACACACGGAGAGGACCTTCAAAAAGGAATTGAATTACCCTCTGGGCCTGGGGTAACGCCAGCATCAACACTAGCACCTGGGGAACCTGAAGATTCAGAGAAGATACCACCCCTGGAGAAATAACCAGATTAATTCAGGATGTCTCTGCAATTGCTGAGTTGGAATATTAATGGTTGTAACATTCCGGAAAAAAGGAAGAAAATATTTCACATATTAAAAAAAGAACAATTGGACATTATCTGTCTACAAGAAACACATGTGACGAGGCTCCACAGAAAAGTATTAATAAATAAAAGATTGGGCCAGGAATTTGTATCGTTGGATAAAGTTAAGAAGAGAGGCGTGGTGATATATGCAAAAGAGAGCCTGTCACCCAAATTCTTATTTAAAGATGAACATGGAAGAATTTTGGCTATTGAGATACAATATCAAGGAGAGAAACTGTTGATATTAGGAATCTATGCACCTAATGAAGGGAAATCGGAATTTTACAAGAAGCTGCAGGAGACAATGCTGGACTATCTGGACTACAACAACATCATAATGATGGGAGACATGAATGGGGTCGTATCAACTAACATGGACAAGTCACAAAGTCAAAATGTTACAAAAGACGGCAGACTACCTAAAACCTTTTTTGAAATGACAGACAATATGGATTTGATTGACATTTGGAGGACAAAGAACCCACTAGGAAGAGAGGGAACATTCTTTTCTGAAGCCCAACTGACCTGGACAAGAATCGACCAAATATGGATTTCTAGAGGCCTGGCACCTAAGGTCAGAAAAGTGGAAATCTGCCCAAAGACCTGTTCCGACCATAATGCAGTAAAGATGGATATGACACTACTACCAACTGGATCCTTTAGATGGAAGATGAATGACAATTTGTTTAGAGATCAGGAAATTACCAAGAAGGCCCAAAAAGTTTTGAAGGATTATTTTGAGATAAATATGAATACTACGGTGGAAAAAAGAATCGTCTGGGACGCAAGCAAAGCTGTAATGAGGGGATTCTTGATACAACAGAATGCAGTAAAGAAAAGAACACAAAATGAGAAAAAAGATAAGATCTTGGATAAAATAAAAGAATTAGAGAAGAAATTAAGAGTGAATCCGAAGTCACAGCCAACTCTGAGAGAAATTAAACTTTATCAAACACAATATTCTAAACTGATAAATCAGGAAATTGAATGGAAGGTTAAATTAATGAAACAAAAAACGTTTGAGTCGGCGAATAAATGTGGAAAACTGCTAGCTTGGCAGTTGAAGAGAAGACAAAGATTAAATACTGTTACAAACTTAGAGGTTGATGGAAAAAACAGCCAGAATCCAGTGGACATCAGAAAGTGTTTCCAGAGATACTTCAAAAAACTATACACCCAAGGGCCGCAAGACGAAGTTGAGATTAAACAATTTTTGGCAAAAAATGGACTATCTAAATTGTCACAAGAAAATAGGACAATCCTGAATTCTAAAATAACACGACAGGAGATTGAACAAGCCATTCAGTACATGCAACTCGGCAAATCTCCAAGGCCAGATGGGCTGACTTCCAAGTACTATAAGACATTAAAAGACTATCTGATACAACCTTTGATGGAGGTCAGCAATGAAATTATGGAGGGGAAGAGGGCACCGGAGTCGTGGAAGGAAGCGTTCATCACATTAATACCAAAGTCGGAAGCTGAAAAGACACAACTTAACAACTATCGTCCCATCTCCCTTTTAAATGTGGATTACAAAATATTTGCAGACATTTTGGCAAGTAGATTTAAAAAAGTTTTAAATGAAGTAATTCATAAGGACCAGGCCGGCTTTCTCCCAGGTAGACATCTGTTTGCCAATACAAGGAACATTATTGACATTTTGGAACTTTTGCAAACAGATATAAATACAAAAGCAGTTTTAATTTTTATAGATGCGGAGAAGGCCTTTGACAATATCTCCTGGAAATTTATGATGGGAAATTTAAAAGAGATGGGAGTGGGACGGGGTTTTGAGAATGGGATTGAGGCGATATATTCAGAACAGAAAGCTAAATTGATAGTTAACAATGTGGTTACAGAAGAGTTCAAAATTGAAAAAGGGACACGACAAGGTTGCCCTATCTCCCCTTTGTTATTCATTTCGGTTCTGGAAGTGCTATTGAACATGATTAGAGGGGATCGGTTGGTGGAAGGAATTCAGGTCGGACAGAAACAATACAAATTAAAAGCCTTTGCAGATGACCTGGTTTTGACCCTGCAGAAGCCAGAGCCTAGTACGAAAAGAGTATTACAACTGATTAATGACTTTGGTCGGGTGGCTGGGTTTAAATTAAATAAACAGAAAACTAAGGTCTTGGGAAAAAATTTGACTGATACAGAGTCAGAACGGTTTCAGAATGAGACGGAACTTAATGTGGTTAAGAAAGTAAAATACCTAGGGGTAAACATAACAGCAAAAAATCTAAGTCTATTTAAGGACAATTATGAAAAATGTTGGACAGAAATTAAGAGAGACTTAGACAGTTGGTCAAAATTGAAACTTTCTTTGTTAGGCCGAATTGCTGCTATCAAGATGAATGTATTGCCAAGGATGTTGTTTTTATTTCAAACACTTCAGGTTTTGGACAAAAAGGAGTGCTTTCAGAAGTGGCAGAGAGATATTTCTAAGTTTGTCTGGCAGGGCAAAAAGCCCAGAATTAAGTTTAAGATACTAACTGACGCAAAACAAAGAGGGGGCTTTGCCCTGCCAGACCTAAAGCTGTATTATGAAGCCGCAGCGTTCTGCTGGCTAAAAGACTGGCTACTTCTTGAAGACACTGATGTGTTAGATCTGGAAGGGTTTAACAATACTTTTGGATGGCATGCATATTTATGGTATGACAAGGTTAAAGCAAATAAGGCCTTCAAGAACCATATTGTCAGAAAATCACTGTTTAATGTCTGGACAAAATATAAAGACTTGCTGGAAAATAAAACACCAAGGTGGCTTTCACCTCTGGAAGCCAAGGCCCGAAAAAGACCCAATATGGAGGCTAAATGGCCAAAATATTGGGAAATACTAGAAAAGGATGGAGATAATTGGAAATTGCAGAGTTTGGAGAAAATGAAAGACAAAGTGCGAGATTGGTTACATTACGCTCAGATTAAAGAAGTTTTTAAAAATGATAAGAAACTAGGGTTCCAGGTGGAGAAATCGAAACTAGAAACAGAATTGTTAGAACCAAAGATTAAGGTACTTTCAAGGATGTATAACTTGCTGTTGAAATGGAATACACAAGATGAAACGGTTAAATCGGCTATGATAAGGTGGGCACAGGACATTGGGTATAATATCATGTTTGAGGACTGGGAAAGGTTGTGGAGTAATGGATTGAAATTTACTGCATGTAACGCTCTGAAAGAAAATGTAATGAAAATGATTTATAGATGGTATATGACCCCAGTCAAACTTGCAAAAATTTACCACCTGTCTGATAATAAGTGTTGGAAATGTAAAGAGTGTGAGGGAACGTTCTTCCACCTCTGGTGGACTTGCCCTAAAGTGAAGGCGTTCTGGGAAATGATTTATAATGAATTGAAAAAGGTATTTAAATATACCTTCACTAAGAAACCAGAGGCTTTCCTTTTGGGTATTGTCGGCCAAGGGGTGGTAAAGAAGGACCAGACATTTTTTATGTATGCAACAACAGCAGCAAGGATACTTCTTGCAAAATACTGGAAAACTCAAGATCTACCCACACTGGAAGAATGGCAGATGCAACTGATAGACTACATGGAACTGGCTGAAATGACCGGCAGAATTCGTGACCTGGGAGAAGAGAGAATTGAGGAGGATTGGAAGAAATTTAAGAATTATTTACAAAAACATTGTAATTTGAGCGAATGCTAAATAAGATGCTAGACCAAAATAACTGAGCACCACTAAACTTAGAAGTTTTTTAAGAAAATAAGTAAGACTGTGAAAATTTATCTCCTTTCGAGAACTATAAGATTATGAAACATAGAAGGGATATAAGAATCTAAATAAGATGATAAATTGCTGACAAAATGTTATAACGATGAAAGTGGGAGCGGGAGATGTGAGGAAGTCCAAAGAAAATATGAAACTATGTTAAGACAAATGTTATATTGTTTATTATGTTTATTTCTCTTGTAAAACCCAATAAATTTGCTTTAAAAAAAAAAAATAGTAACGTTAGATTTTTACCTCTTAACAACCCATTTTTCATATTCCCTTAAAGCATTACAGCTAGAAACCACTTAATTTCTATCCAACATCATTCTAACATTCATTAATTTTGCAATATTTCTGTAGATAGTCTTTGAACTTCTTCCAATCTTCTTCCACCGACTCTTCTCCCTGGTCTCGGATTCTGCCAGTCATTTCTGCCAGTTCCATATAGTCCATCAGCTTCATCTGCCATTCTTCCAGAGTGGGTAAATCTTGTGTCTTCCAATACTTTGCAATGAGTATTCTTGCTGCTGTTGTGGCATACATAAAAAAGGTTCTATCCTTCTTTGGCACCAATTGACCGACTATGCCTAGGAGAAAGGCCTCTGGTTTCTTCAAGAAGGTATATTTAAATACCTTTTTCAGTTCATTATATATCATTTCCCAGAAAGCCTTAATCCTTGGGCACGTCCACCAAAGGTGAAAGAATGTACCTTCAGTTTCTTTACATTTCCAACATTTGTTATCGGGCAAATGATAAATTTTTGCAAGCTTGACTGGGGTCATGTACCACCTGTATATCATTTTCATAATATTCTCTCTTAGGGCATTACATGCCGTAAACTTCATACCTGTGGTCCATAACTGTTCCCAGTCAGCCATCATTATGTTATGACCAACATCTTGTGCCCATTTAATCATAGCAGATTTCACCGTTTCATCCTGAGTATTCCATTTCAACAGCAAGTTATACATCTTTGACAAAATCTTAGTTTTGGGTTCTAATAGTTCTGTCTCTAATTCTGATTTTTCCACTTGGAAACCAATTTTCTTATCCAGATTGTATGCCTCAATTATCTGATAATAATGAAGCCAGTCTCGCACTTTGTTTTTTAATTTCTCAAACTCTACAATTTCAGTCTATCTCCGTCTTGTTCCAAAATTTCCCAATATTTCGGCCATTTGGCCTCCATATTGAGCTTTTTCAGAGCTTTTGCTTCCATCAGTGACAGCCACCTTGGAGTTTTATTTTCCAATAAGTCCTTGTATCTTATCCAGACATTAAACAATGCTTTCCTGACAATGTGATTTTTAAATGCTTTATGTGCTTTGACCTTATCATACCACAGATATGCATGCCATCCAAATACATTGTTAAAACCTTCTAAATCCAAAATGTCAGTGTTTTCAAGAAGCAACCATTCTTTCAACCAGCAAAAAGCTGCTGATTCATAGTAAAGTTTAAAGTCTGGCAGGGCAAATCCACCTCTTTCCTTTGCATCTGTTAATATTTTAAATTTTATTCTAGGCTTCTTGTCCTGCCAGACAAATTTAGAAATATCTCTCTGCCACCTCTTGAAACAGTCCATTTTGTCCACAATTTGCAATGTTTGAAACAAAAACAACATTCTAGGCAATACATTCATTTTTACCGCAGCAATACGGCCCAGCAGTGAAAGCTTCAAATTTGACCAAATTTCTAAATCTTTTTTCACTTCAGCCCAGCATTTTTCATAGTTGTCTTTAAATAAATTCCCATTTTTTGCTGTCATGTTAATCCCCAAGTATTTAACTTTCTTAACCACTGTTAAACCTGTCTCATTCTGAAACCTCTCTCTCTCCATTGGTGTTAAATTTTTCTCTAAAACCTTGGTCTTTAACTTATTCAACTTAAATCCTGCAACTTGACCAAATTCTTGAATCAGTTCTAAAACTCTTTTGGTACTAGATTCTGGCTCCTGTAACGTCAATACTAAGTCATCTGCAAATGTTCTCGATTTGTACTGTTTGGCTCCGATCTGTATCTTGGCTGGTTTTGAATAAACATTCACAAAATTTGTATTGATAATAATCAGCTAAATAGTTTGAGGATCTATACAACTGTGTAACATGCAGAAAACAGCACTTCTAGAGAAATCAAAGACTGGAACTGAGGGAAGTCAGGGGTGGGGGTGGGTTCTGTGGGGGGAGGGAGGGGAGGGAGGAAAAATGGGGGGGAATAAGGATGATATGTTTCTGGATAATATCTTTTGTTTTAAATTTGAATAAAAAGTTATTTTTTAAAAAAATATTGTCTAAAAAGAGTTGCCTACGGTTTGTGTTTGTTGTTTGTAAGAATGGATGAAATTTGCAGGCATGGTGGACACTCTAACCAGGCTGCCATGCGCTCCATAAATTGGGCCAAGGGCATAGAGAAATGGGAGGAAAAGCTGGACAGGCATCTTGTCAAGAACTAAGCAGGCATTTGGAAGGCCAGGAAGTTGGGAATACATGAGTCTTCATTTCGCCCCCTCTCAACTCAGTGATTAATTTCTACGCATCACACCATTTCAACAACAAAAACATGTCCGTCATTTCCCACTCAAGGGGAACTGCCAACAATCCAGAATGCTCATAAAATCACTTTGGGTGAAGTCACTTCCTTGCAGAATATAACAGCAGCTGAAGAAACGAAGTTGACATCCGATTGGACTCAAATACGGCACAGTCAGCATTGACAATCTTCTGTGTTGCCTTGGCTGGGAAAGGGCATGTGGGTTATCTTTCCTTTTAATGGTAAACAATCCGGTCGTGTGACCTCAGAGAGTCTTCCTACTAGTACGCTAAAACCAGTTTCTGCAAATGGGCTTACAAAGGGAGAAACCGATTGTGTTTGCCAACAAGAGGTGTCTGAAGCTTATCCTCTCATCTTTCCTGTTCTGAGGCATCTTTCTCCGAAAAACAGCCCCAAACCTTCCGGCTGCTTTTGTTCAGTTCATAAAATGGGTGTTTCCATGACTCACTAAGCATGGAAACAGGTGAGGTGTATTTTTCGCATCACACCACTCCAAATCCTGTATTTTTTTGCAAGGGTATTATTTGGGGAAAGCATCAATCCTAGCACAGGAAAAGAGGAAGCGTGCAGGGGGCAGGGGGCGGTGTGAGAGTAAGAAGACAGATATTTTCATGAAAAATACAGGAAGTGTCATTCCGAAACCCTTTAGTGCCATTGAATTCCCCAAGCCAAATGGAAGGCAGTCAGCATTACATGACACAGAGTAGCTCCCTGATGGTGGAGAGGAAGGAACCTGCCAAGTTCATCTCTCTGCTGACCTTTCTCTGGAGCCCTGCTGAAGGTTAATTTCCAAAAGTGCTACAATTGCCCATAACATAATTACTAATTAAAGTCATCTAATAAGTTCATCCCAGAAGGCTAATAGTAAAACCACCAGCTCTTTCTTTTCAGTGTACACCCACGCACTCACTTATCGACTCCCGGGCCGCTCATTTTACTACAGGGCCTGCATTCCCAGCCCTGGTGGAGCTCTGCCGCTAAGCAAAAGATTGCATAGGGCAAGCAGAAATTCTTTACAACGCAAAGCAGTTCTGTATTTTCAGTAGGGAGAGTGTGCTTAAATCAGGGGTCGGCAAGGCTTACCGGTCATGGGCCGGATCACTCCCACAGAGATTGTCCGTGGGCCGGGCTGGCGAAGCGTGATGCCGGAAATCATGTCTGTGCATGTCCACGGCGCCGGAAATCACTTCTGCACATGCCCAGATGCCAAAAATCACGCCTGCGCAGAAGCGATTTTCGGCGTCTGGGCATGCGCAGACGCTATTTCCGGTATCTGAACACGGGGGACTCGCCAAGCGGGCAGCTTGGTTTGGGAGCGGCTTGTGGACCGATGAATGGTCTTCGTGGTCTGCACCCGGCCCATGGGCCACAGGTTGCTGACCCCTGGCTTAAATGCTTTGCGGCACAATCCAACCACAGTGCATGTCATACAAGTGTTTGCAGCGATCTTTCACATACCTCACAATGAACTGACACATTTGGCCCGTGGCATGAATTATTTTTATTTTATTTTATTTTTGATAAGAATAAAGAAATAAGAATAAAATGTGCACCCCGAGACCAATCCATTATAACTATCCAACCTCCCAAAATTTCAACACCTCTTGCGATGGTTTGACCCCTTTCCATTTTACAATTTCTACAAACACCTTCCGTATCTCCTCAGAATCATTTCGTCTTACCTTAATAGCACATATTAATTTATCATTAATAGCTATATCCCACACCTCTTTATACCATTCTTCCATTCTTATATTCACCTTGCCCCTTCCACTTCCTAGCTAATAACTTGTGCAGCTGCCAATAAATTTGTGAGCAAGTCCTTCATAGCCGGCGAACCTTCCACCCCGTCGTAAATTGATAACATTGCTACCTCTGGACTTTCGGTGAGCTTTGTGGCATGAATTCTTAACAGAACTTTGCCCTCTGCCCCGCTCCTCTTGGTTTATGCCCAATTCCTTGAGGGTGTGTCACTGAACTGAAATCTGCCCAAGGCCTAGGAATGGGAGCACGGTGGAAACTGACATAAAAAGCAAATGCACTGGGTGGAATAGCTTTGCACAGAGCATCACAAGACATGATCTGATACGATGCCAACATTCCAAAGAGGCTTATTCATGTCCAAAGTGAAGAATCACAACCCAGTAAGGAGAAGGTAAAGGATACTGCAGATGGTGACAGCAGCCACGAAATTAAAAGACGCCTGCTTCTTGGGAGAAAAACAATGACAAACCTAGACAGCATCTTAAAAAGTAGAGACATCACCTTGCCCACAAAGGTCCATATAGTAAAAGCTATGGTTTTCCCAGTAGTAATGTATGGAAGTGAGAGCTGGACCGTAAAGAAGGCTGATCGCTGAAGAATTGATGCTTTTGAATTATGGTGCTGGAGGAGACTCTTGAGAGTCCCATGGACTGCAAGAAGATCAAACCTATCCATTCTGAAGAAAATCAGCCCTGAGTGCTCACTGGAAGGACAGATCCTGAAGCTGAGGCTCCAAGACGTTGGCCACCTCATGAGAAGAGAAGACTCCCTGGAAAAGACCCTGATGTTGGGGACAAGAGAACGAGATGGTTGTATAGTGTTTTCGAGGCTACCGGCATGAGTTGGACCAAACTGCAGGAGGCAGTGGAAGACAGAAGTGCCTGGCGTGCTCTGGTCCATGGGGTCACGAGGAGTCGGACACGACTAAACAACAACAACAAAGGATACTATGTTTTGCTTCAGCACCCAGCCTCTAAGCGTCTCTCTTAAAAAGGCAAAAACCTCAGGAAACACAAGATTTACACACCCATGTGCGCACATTAGTGGTCATGACAGGTTTCCACCTCTAAAGGGCGCTCTGTGTGTGTGATGCGACGGCATCAGACAAGCCTGCTAACAGAATGTTCCCCTAACTCCACGAGGACTCGTCAACTTTGTGTTCCCCACGGTGAAGGGGAGGCACACTTTCCGAGGTTGCTTTAAGAACAAGTATAATCAGCGCACTCCATAAATAATGTAAAGCCAGAAGAAACGTCCAGCATTGTTTAGAATATTTTATGAGGACTTTATTGCTGTTAATTGAAAGGGAGAGATGGATCACCGAGGGCTTTTGCATATTATTTAACAGAACCTGGAGAAATGGTGTGTCAACATCTCTAATCTGATTAGCTCTGATCCCTTCACCTTTTCTGTTTAAGTGTGTGGGGTGTGTGAGTGTGCGCGCGCACGCACGCACAGAGAGAGAGAGATAGGATCACCTGGCACCTCTCATTTTCAGCTATTAAATACAAAAGGGGAACCAACAACATGTCCTCCAACATTTCTCCGATGAAAATAGCGACGACGCGGGTAGCACTGTGGATTAAACCACAGTGCCTAGGACTTGCCGATCAGAAGGTCAGCGGTTCGAATCCCCGCGACAGGGTGAGCTCCCGTTCCTCAGTCCCTGCTCCTGCCAACCTAGCAGTTCGAAAGCATGTCGTACTTTGATAAATAGTAGATAAATAGGTACCGCTCCGGCGGGAAGGTAAACGGCGTTTCTGTGCGCTGCTCTGGTTCGCCAGAAGCAGCTTAGTCATGCTGGCCACATGACCCGGAAGCTGTACACCGGCTTCTTTGGCCAATAAAGAGAGATGAGCGCCACAACCCCATAGTCGGTCACAACTGGACCTAATGGTCAGGGGTCCCTTTACCTTTTATTCCATTGTTGTATTATTATTATTATTATTATTATTATTATTATTATTATTATTGATACCCCTCTGGACAGCTTCCAACATATGAAAACATAACGAAACATTGAACAATTTAAAAAACCACTTCCTTATACAGGTCTGCCTTCCAATGTCTTCTAAAAGTTGTACAGTTACTTATCTCTTTGGCTCTGGGGTGGCGTAACTCCATACCTCCCAACGTTTCTCTGTGAAAATAGGGATGTCCTAAGGAAAAGGGGGACAGTCGGAAACTGGGATGGCTTCTGTAAATCCAGGTCAGTCCCTGGTAAATAGGGATACTTGGAAGGTCAGCAACAACATCTATTTTCTCTCTTCCATCACTATCTGAAATGGCATCCTGTTAAAAGCGAAGAAGCTTAAAGCACGTCCCCTGCACTTGAATCCTATTTTGTCTTCAGATTCGGCACTGAGTGGGTCCCCTGCTGAGAAGCCCAAGAACCCTGCCAGCCCATTGATCCAACAGTGGGAGCGAACTCAGCGGTGCCCCTGCACTCGGGGCTTGATTCGAGTTTGCAGAATATCTCCACTAATAAAGAGTGCCTAAATGGAATCACCTTTTAAAAGGGTCCGCACACTTAATTTGGCAGGGGGCATAGCCAGCACATTACACTTGATTTCTTTCTTTTCCCCCCACCCCACATCATTCTGGCTGGCTTTGAATAAATGCCTGTAATTAGATAGCAAAGGGGGAAAAACATTACCCAAATTAATATTAGGCTCTGGCTAGCCAGATAGAATAACGCGCAGGGGCACTGATTAGACTCAGCCCACAGCTACCACTCCTGTGTTGGCTGCGTATTATTCACAGACCAATTATAAGCAACAGGAAGGGGAAATGAAAGGGCACTAGATAGCTGTTAGCTTTATTATGTTGCCCTCAAGTATGAAAGGCCCACTAAGAATGACAGGCTCCTGGAGGAAGGGAGGCAGTGAGTCACTCTTTGGAATGGATAAGGGGGAGCTTGACCAGGCCAACCCAAGAAATGAAAATCTTAACAGGGGTAGAGAAACTGGCCAACGTGGTTGAAAAGGCAGTAAATGGCTGCCACATCTGAAAGAGCAGAAAAGGAGACCCGTAAAAATAGGTAAATGTGGAAAACCTGAATAAAAAAGCTGTTTGAAATGGCCAAAAGGAGGAATCTCCTTTTCCAAATATTGCTAAGCCTTGTCTGTTGTGCTACCTGTTGCTACGGAGATGTTACGGGCAAGACCTAGGAAATAAAACTTTGTTGTTGTTGTTTAGTCGTTTAGTCGTGTCCGACTCTTCGTGACCCCATGGACCAGAGCACGCCAGGCACTCCTGTCTTCCACTGCCTCCTGCAGTTTGGTCAAACTCATGCTGGTAGCTTCGAGAACACTGTCCAGCCATCTCGTCCTCCTCTGTCGTCCCCTTCTCCTTGTACCCTCCATCTTTCCCAACATCAGGGTCTTTTCCAGGGAGTCTTCTCTTCTCATGATGTGGCCAAAGTATTGGAGCCTCAGCTTCAGGATCTGTCCTTCCAGTGAGCACTCAGGGCTGATTTCCTTCAGAATGGATAGGTTTGATCTTAAAACATAACTCAGAATAATTCCTCAGCTCTGTTACTGCATGAAATATACATGCACAGTCACAAATAAAAATACATATCTCAATGCTGACTGGCTGGCTAGTAATCATAATATTTAAATTTATTGAAAGATTATTTACTTAAATGCTTTTATATCCCACTCTTCTGCTCTCAGAATGGCCATATAGATCACTTACACACACACACACACACACACACACACACACACAGTTCACAATCAGAAAATATATGACACAAAAGGAAAATGCATCAGGAGGGAGGACGAAATAAGCAAATGGCGAATGCACAAGTGCTTAGTTACAAAATTATGGAACACAGAATAAAACAGAGCAGCTCACTGGAAGTAACCCACCAGAGTAGTGGTTGGGAAACACTATTGCACCTTAGTGCGGTGACTGAGGCTGACCATCATCTACAACATGCAGAAAATACTCAACAAGCAGTGTATCGTCCGGGGGGGAAATCACTTAACAAAAGTTTAAAACAGCCTGGCAGGGATGAACCCCCTTCCCCACCCACAGAAACACAATTCATAGCAGATCCTAAATCCGGGTTCAAAATCATCCTCTTCATTAGCCTTGAAGTTTGCCGCAGAAGCTGTCTCAGGCGTACACACTCTCTCTCATACACACAAACAGCTTTATTACCTAGGATTCCCAAGAAGAACAACAGTGATTCGGCTTTTTTGCAGATTGCTGTTTGCGCTGAATCAGCAGTAAAGAGCATTTTTGTTTTGTTTTTGCAAGGAAAGCCCCAGGGCAAAAGGAAAAGGAAACCAGCTCGGACACAGAGATTTAAAAAGCAGACCTATGTCTAGAAGTGTGTCACAAAAAGAAGTCTGGATGAGCCCTAAGTCCCATTGAGTTACTTCTGAGTAGACATACACGGGACCGTGGACATGCTGCCAGTTCTGAAAAACAGAATTTACCACTGCTAAAAGAGCTTTTCTTGACAGAGACATGAAGAGCTCAGCTGATTATTTTTGCAGTTTTCAGCATCTGCCAGGCACCAGTGAGAACCAATGAAGTTATGTGTATGCGGGGATTTCGGAAAGGCCATTTTTTCTGCAACAGAAGTTCCTGTCCCTTCTGATACAGCAAATGTAGCTTAGTAACTCGCTTTAGGTAGTTTTAATGGTACAGGAAGGTGGATTGGTCAATAGTACAATTCTCATTGGTCAGCCAATTTTCTCCTGGAGGTACTGTCATGCTGTCTCCTTGGGCGAAAGAGCCACCAGTCTGGCTGTAACGGGTTTTGTTTTTTGTTTTTGTCATCTCACAACTGCAGAAACTGGCACAAAGTAATGATATTCCTTTCATACACCTGGTGAACATTGAAATTGAGAGACTGATGAACCTAGTGGCTTCCAGCTGGGTCCTAGAAGTCAAACTGTGCTCCTTCTCGGTTTCTCCATTTCCTCACAGATGTTCTGTCAGACACAGCCTGAAAATGGCGTCCTCAAGAGAGGGTGATAGCGACTACCTCAGCAACACCAGCCTTATGTATTTGTCACAGGACGCGGGTGGCACTGTGGTCTAAACCACTGAGCCTCTTGGGCTTGCCGATCAGAAGGTCGGCAGTTCAAATCCCTGTGATGGGGTGAGCTCCCATTCCTCTGTCCCAGCTCCTGCCAACCTAGCAGTTCGAAAGCACACCAGTGCAAGTAGATAAATAGGTACCGTTCCAGCGGGAAGGTAAATGGCGTTTCCGTGTGCTCTGGCTTCCGTCATGGTGTCCTGTTGCGCCAGAAGTGGTTGAGTCATGCTGGCCACATGACCGGGAAAGCTGTTTGTGGACAAACGCTGGCTCCCTTGGCCTGAAAGCAAGATGAGCGCTGCAACCCCATAGCTGCCTTTGACTGGACTTAACTGTCCGGGGGTTCTTTACCTTTTTGTGTATTTGTGCACATAAAATTAAACTGTGTGAAAATTGCACTGCATTGGAAATCTGGCGCACTGGTCATACTGCAATGACAAATGGACGGTTGTTCTTTCCTGATGCCTAACACGACACAGCAGGGTGACCAGAGGCATGTTGGAATGTGGTCATTTTGCTAAAGTCTAGCTTCCTCTTCCAAGTTCTGTGAACAAGAACTTGCCACAGCCTGTTCTTGTAGTTTCTGATGACGAAGAAGAAGAAGAAGAAGAGTTTGGATTTGATATCCTGCTTTATCACTACCCGAAGGAGTCTCAAAGCGGCTGACATTCTCCTTTCCCTTCCTCCCCCACAACAAACACTCTGTGAGGTGAGTGGGGCTGAGAGACTTCAGAGAAGTGTGACTAGCCCAGGGTCACCCAGCAGCTGCACGTGGAGGAGCGGGGAAGCGAACCCGTTTCACCAGATTATGAGTCCACCGCTCTTAACCACTACACCACGCTGGCTCTCACTTTCTGAAGGGGCATAGTGAATTCTAGTAGGACTGAAGCTGCAAAAGGTCTGTGCTCTCTTGGTTTTCTGTCCTTGGAAATGCATACTCTACATATGTTCATTGTTTAACTGTCGTTCTTTTCCTCGAGACCAACAAAATATCGCTTGCAAAAAAGAGAGAGCAATACAATTAAACTCTCTCAGCTCAACATTTTAATGGCATACAGACGTCATTGTTGAAGGCAGGAAAATGGTGTCCTCTCTAGAATCGTCCTTCCAAAAACAAAACAAAAAAACCAAATTTGTAGAATCATAGAACTGAAGAGTGGGCAGTTATCCCAAGGATCATCTAGTCCAGCCTTTCTCAACCTGTGGGTCCCCAGATGTTGTTGAACTACAACTCCCATCACCCCTAGCTAGCAAGGCCAGAGCTCAGGGATGATGGGAGTTGTAGTCCAACAACATCTGGGGGCCCACAGGTTGAGAACTGCTGATTCTAGTCCAGCCCCCCGCAATGCAGGAATCTTTTGACCCACGTGGGGTTCAAACCCACAACCCCAAGATTAAGAGTCTCATGCTTTACCCACTAAGCTATCCTCATGTACCAATCCTCTATTGTTGTAAACAAAAATTGCCCTTTTCCCTTATGGGGTATACAGGAGCCCATATAGAGTCCTTACATAGGTTCCCTATTGGTAGGAGAGAATAACAGAGGCCAACCAGAGAATATTGAGAAGCAAAGCTAGTAAGCTTGATCTTTGTTGATCTGTTGCAACAGGGTGCTCCCCTCACACGCAGGAGAGAGGAGGAACCCAGAAAAATGGCGCGCAAGGCCTTATAAAGACTTTTGAAATTGCCACCCTGTAGATCAAGACTACCCCTCAGATACCTCATACCTACATCACAGAAAAGGTGGTCTTAAAACAGAAATTTGAATGTTGTTTTTCTCCTGTCGTTGTTTGTCTCCTGTCTGGCAGGTTACTTGATTGGATTGCCTGGGGAGCCTGGCCATTCTTCTGTAGTGATAAATATTTAGTTCCTGGGGCATGTCACAGGCTCACACCCTATTCATATCTTAAATGTGCCCTTAAGACAGGATTTGTGAGGAAAGAGACAATGGGGAGGTTTCCCACTTTGACCTTATAGTGAAAACATTTACTCAGTTTAGGAATCAAAATGGTTCCAGGTTGGTCTTCCTGTGCTGATCTATGTACGTGCTTGGTTGGTACACTTATGAACATTACCATGTATCTAAGACCATAAAATCCCTATCACACTATCTACCTCAACGTTCAAGTGTTGATCAGACTGCTGATATTATCAGCTATGCACTTCAGACACAAAAAGAACAAAAGATACTGTTGAATCACTTTCATTCTCCCAAGTCTGGGTTTATTTAGTACAGTTAACCACATTAACCTGTGCGCGTTGGAGATAACTGCTGAAATGTGATCGCAGAAGATGAAATATACAAGTTAGGGAATGTGATTATATTGGGCTAGTTTCTGCTGAAGGAACATGTCGCCTTTTGAGTTTCACGGAATTCTTTGTCAGTGGGTGACAGCAGATGCGAGTCTTGTGAAAACGTTTGCACAGTTCCAGGAACTACATATGCTTTGCACAGTACAAAGCGACTTCCGAGATAAGGAGGAGGTGGGCTTGCGGGCTTCACGCCCCTTCCCCACACTCACGGGGGCTGGCTCCAACCCACGCGATAGCAGAGGGAATCCTCGGCCACGTCATACCCCGGGCCAGCCAATCGGCTGGCTCCGGGGGCGTGGCCTCGCCTACTTAGGTCTGCCGCGGCCAAGGCTCCCCCTCTTTCCCTCCCTTCCCACCCTTTAGGTAGGTTTTCTGACGTTGCTATGAACTTTGGTTGGTCGCCGTCAAGGAGCCTGGTAGGAATTTTTCAAAATGGCAGATTGGCACCAGCCAGTTGGTTTCCGCCTACCTCGTAGCAAACCGTCACAACTCCTCGGTATTGGCGGTTAGGCATTGGTGGGGGGTACGATCTATTGTTATGCAGATGAGGGGGGGCAGGAGCGCCATCACCTTCCCCCAAATAAAGGGTAGTCCGGTAAAGGATTCCGGGGGGCGTGGCCTTGTCCTAAGCCTAAAGAAGTGTGGGCCCACAGCACGCCCCCACGCGGTGACCCCGGGGGGAGGTCCTAGTTGACGTGCCTCAGCAGGACTCCTCCCACTGGTGGTTAACCCTTACCGGCCCTCAAGCCGGTTAGTTGTTAGGACCAATGCCTAAGCCAATACCGCTCAATTCCTGTAATCCATAAAGCTGTGGCCTAATTTGACCCATTAACCAGAATTCTTGTGTCCTGTGTCTTTATTTCCTTGGGGGGAGGCAGGAACTCGCCACGCAACCCAGGCGCAGGTTGTTCACCTTACCTACTCGCATGGATCTTTGCTGAGGGCTGGAGCACCCATCAGCAACCTGAGCAAACAAAAATCTCTTTCCTCCGCCCCCTCTGACTTCAGAGTTTCGATATATGAAAAATGCACAATGGAGCCCAAGGAACTGAGAGCTTTTCATATGGCTGCAAGACGGTGAAATAAACAGGAACCTACTGGAGTCAGTGGGAGCTTTACCATGGGGTGGGGGACACAACTCTGGAGCAAACCTGGCATTGGTAACTGTGTCCTGGGTTTCTAAGTATGCTTACAATATAATCACTGACGGGGAGGAGGAGGAGAGCAGAGAGAACGGCAGGAAGGATTTGCGAGGAGCAATGTGCTTTTGTGCTGTGACGTTCTATTTACCGCAAGCCTCCTATCGCTTCCCTTATCTGCTTTCCATTATGAAGACATGTAAAGATATTTTGCATCAAACTGCTCTCTTCAAAAGGGGGATTACATGGTCTGCACAGTTTAATTTCAGCTTATCTCCCGACACTGTATTCCTTGACTATCGGGTTAGGCCGTTCCGTGTTACCGTTTAACCAAGGCTGGAGACAAATGTTTCATATTAATTCTAATTTCCCTTAAATTGTCTTATTTCATGCTTTATAACAAATTAATGTGCTGTATCAAGGGCACCCTCCTTATAAAGGGCAGCTCGCCTCTTTTTATTTTTTGTTCATCGCTCGCCATTGTGAGAACTGTAAACATTTTAATTAACTTTTAAACTCTCTCGCTCACACCAGCTCAATACACCTCGTAAATACAAAGGGATAAGCCCTTTGAGCGCCATAGATCGAAAAACCTGCTCTTTTCAGCAGCATTGAACACTGCCTGTACCTCTTTGGCCCCACAGATTTCTATTTTTCTTTTCAGTCAGGTATTCGTAGACGGCAACACATAACCCCTTGTAGGTATCCTTCCTGTGCCGCAAGTCACCTCACATGTGGCGTTTTCCCTGCACACAATGGCTTCTAGAGCAAGTGGCAATCGTGGCGAAATATCTGCAGTATCTCCAGACTGTGAAGGAGAAATGTCATTTATTTATTTATCTCCCTATCAACCAATCAATCTCCATGCCCTTCAATGTCATGGTGGCAAACACACTTACTTCTCCTTGATTTAAATTCCACAGCGGCCCTGTGAAACAGGGTGGGCTGAGGGAGAGCAAAGGGCCCAATGTCACACAGCGAACTTCAGGGCTGAACAGAGATTTGAACCTAAATACAGTGGTGCCCCGCAAGATGAATGCCTCGCAAGACGAAAAACTCGCTAGACGAAAGGGTTTTTTGTTTTTTGAGCTGCTTCGCAAGACGATTTTCCCTATGGGCTTGCTTCGCAAGACGGAAACGTCTTGCAAGTTTGTTTCCTTTTTCTTAACACCGTTAATACAGTTGCGACTTGACTTCGAGGAGCAACTCATAGAACGCGGTGTGGTAGCCTTTTTGAGGTTTTTAAAGACTTTGGTGATTTTTGAAGCTTTTCCAAAACTTTCCCGACACCGTGCTTCGCAAGACGGAAAAAATCGCAAGACGACAAAACTCGCGGAACGAATTAATTTCGTCTTGCAAGGCACCACTGTATCTCTGGCCTAAGTAGAGCCACTACCATGATACTGGCGATGGTAGGCAAAGGAACCCTAACACAACAAGCCATGGCCAAGCCCACTGCTATTTTTCTTGGAAAAGAGGTTCCAGAACTCACCATGAATGCCACCTCTTAGAATGGCAATGGCGCCCACCTGAGAGGTGCTAGAACTGAGCTCCTGTGAGTTCTGGCTAAAAAAATCCCTGGGGCCCAAGCCAATGTGCCAGTGATGAGTTCTGTCAGATGTTCAGACCCAAGAACAGGGGATGTCAGGCCAGCAACTCACAGCTGGTTGCCCATGAACGTACAAAGACAAGGGAATGTTTCTTACCGTCCTGTTTTTATTCAGTATTTACAGAGAGAGCCTATAGAACCGAGCCTCTTGGATAATGGTGTTGTCCCGAGTGAATCTCCACTCACCCACCCACCCGTCTCTCCCACTTCCTCATTCATCATTCTCATTGTCTCTCCTACAGGTGCTGCTACATGTCCTCTGTCTTTGAGCTCTTTGCTCTCCTACTTTCAAGGCTCGCCGGGTTCCGGGAGATGGAGGGCCTGAAATGCTTTCTAAAGACACTGTGTCCGTCAGCTGTCGTCCCCCTGCTGCTTCCTCTTCCTCCCCCCCCCCAATTATTTCCCAACTTTTCCCCTCATCTGCCTCTGAGCTGCGACTTCCCTCAAATGCTTGTTGTAAATCTAAACTGTTTTCCTCTTCTTTGGAAGGGTCAGGCTGGGGAGGCGGTCTCCGCCATTCCTCCTCTGTCCAGGTGAGGACCAGCTGAAGGCTTGTTGTCAAATGGCACAGAAGGGAAAATGGGCCACCTCATCAGCAACAAGTTGCCCAGACTGAAGCTTTTCGGTCCCTCAAAGATAACCCCGCCCCGGTAGTACTTTAAGGTTGTGAAGACCAATTATGACACGGTTGTGAAACCAGATAATCTGGCTCAAAGCGGCTCCTCACTCATGAACAGAACCTGCCCTCTCAACCTCTGGAACAGCCACAAATTTGGGGTGCAGGGGTGGCAGGAATACCTCAATGGAAATGTTGGCTTGAATGACCCTCAGGGTCCGTTCCAACTCCACAATTCCACACGTTGCGTCTTCCTCGTTTCCTTGTGGGCCTTGTCGCCCTTCTGTGTCCTCTCTGAAGAAGATAAATGACACGTCCAAAACGGTTTAGAGAAGCTACAGTTGAGTACTTCCTGGCTTCTCCTGCCTGTCCGCAGCTGTTGCCTCGTGCTGCCACTCTGGCAGCTGTGCCCTTGCACTACCTAGTCACTAGAGTCAACTCTGATCAATACTCCTAAGCGCTTGTCCGATGTAATAATCTCTGGCGATTCCAGGTAATTCGCATTCCTAATCAAACAGCTGAAGTCGACAACAAGGCGAGGGCAATCCGTTCCTCTTCCCAGGAGGAGAGCCTCTTGGAAGTTAATGTACCCAATGGGGGAAGAAGACATATGCCACATTTTTAGAGATGTCCTCAACTCTCCTCACACCTAGTGCAAACAGTTCCTAGCCTTCCGCAGCTGCTGGGTGACCTTGGGCTAGTCACACTTCTCTGAAGTCTCTCAGACCCACTCACCTCACAGAGTGTTTGTTGTGGGGGAGGAAGGGAAAGGAGAATGTTAGCCGCTTTGAGACTCTTTCAGGTAGTGATAAAGCGGGATATCAAATCCAAACTCTTCCTCTTCTTCTTCCGCAGAATCCTTTGCACAAGTCTGAAGATGGCTGTAGGAATCCCTGGCTGCCTAAACCCCAAGGGAATATATTCCTGTTTTGCATTTATCTTTTTTCTTTCTTGGAAGACACAAGAACTTCCCACGCTGGAGGAATGGCAGATGAAACTGATGGACTATATGGAACTGGCGGAAATGACTGGCAGAATCCGTGACCAGGGAGAAGAGTTGGTGGAGGAAGATTGGAAGAAATTCAAAGATTATCTACAGAAACACTGCAAAATTAAAGAATGCTAGAGTGATGTTGGATTGAAAATAAGTGGTTTCCAGCTGTACAGGATTTAAAGTTATAGATAGATTAAGATTAAAGATTAGGATTAAAGAAGTTTAAGGAAATGGAAATTTGGTATTTAAGAGGTAAAATTTTAATGCTATATTACATTAAGATTAAAGATTGGGATTAAAAAAAGTGGAAAAGAAAGTGCTGGACAAACAATTTGGATTGGAATACAAAAGAGGGAGGTATGAGGAGGTCCAGAAAATAAGTAAATTTAAAAACGGAAATGAAAAGGTGATGTTGTTTTTAACTGTTCTGTTTCTTTTTTTGTTTTTTGTTCTCTGTGGTTTTTTTCTGTTTTTTTTTTCTTTTTTGGATTATGTACTGTGTATTTGTGTACTTCTTTTTTATGTTTTTCTGTTTAATCTTTTATTGAAATTTTAATAAAAATCATTTTTTAAAAAAATAAAAAAAATAAAAAATAATAATAATAAGCATAAATGAATGAATAAATTTTAAAAGCAGACAGCCCACCAGAAATACTGTGGGAGAGGCATGATAAAGGCACCGTTTATCTTGGCCGTTATTTTAGTGTTAGGCTGGAGAAGGGGAGGCTGTAAAAAGTCATTCTCTTATACTTACCTTCACACAAAGTATGGAAAACAGCTAGGCCAGCAATAATACACGCAGTGCCATTCTACAAGTCTGCTCAGAAGTAAGCACACTGAGCTCCGTGGTCCTTCTCCCAGGTAAGTCGTTGGTGGGTGACAGCCTAAAGGCCCCTCCAGTCTGGTTTTTTTTATTACAGGTGTGTCTTCTGCAACATGTTCTTGACACCACCATAGTGCATTACTTGGTTCTGTTTTATTAGTGGTTCTGTGATGCTTCGCCGATGCTGCCACACTGGTAGGGTGGAGGAGTTGTTGGTTTGTATTGCTTTTGTTTTTATTATGCATTTGATGTTTTTATGCATTACGCTTCCTAATTTTCTTTCCAGAAGGGCTAGAGACTTACATAGCGATGGCATACATCCTCTTTTTCCAGGACATGTCCTCTTTTTCAGCAGTAAAATGTCCATCTGGGCAGATTTTCTGAATTTGCCAAAATGTCCATGTTGCATACGGAGTACTAGACAACCAAGTGCAAAACATATACAGTCGTACCTTGGATCCTGAACACCTTGGCTCCCGAACAAATCAGCTCCTGAACAATCGAAACCCAGAAGTGAGTGTTCCAGTTTTCGAACTATTTTCAGAAGCTGAACATCTTCCGTGGCTTCTGGTTGGCTACAGGAACTTCCTGCAGCCAATCAGAAGCTGCACTTTGGTTTCCAAACGTTTTGGAAGTCGAATGGACTTCCAGAATGGATTCCGTTCGACCTCCAAGGTACGACTGAACATCCTGTGTGAGTTTTGCATGATGCGGGAAAGGACCGGGCCTTTGTTTTTGTCTATTTTGAAGGGAAATTGTAGAATGTGCCTGCTCCCCTTCCCTTCTCCCGCCCTAAAGGTAAAGGTAAAGGGACCCCTGACCATTAGGTCCAGTCGTGACCGACTCTGGGGTTGCAACGCTCATCTCGCTTTATTGGCCGAGGGAGCTGGTGTACAGCTTCCGGGTCATGTGGCCAGCATGACTAAGCCGCTTCTGGCGAACCAGAGCAGCACACGGAAACACCGTTTACCTTCCCGCCAGAGCGGTACCTATTTATCTACTTGCACTTTGATGTGCTTTCGAACTGCTAGGTTGGCAGGAGCAGGGACCGAGCAATGGGAGCTCACTCCGTCACAAGGATTCGAACCGCCGACCTTCTGATCGGCAAGTCCTGGGCTCTGTGGTTTAACCCACAGCGCCGCCGGCAAATGCATCCTTTTTTTGCTCTTCAAAATATGGCAATGAAAGCTCAGAGTCTGGAGGCCCTGCTGGAATGACGCAGTTACTCCAATTGCTGTTTTAAAAATTCAGCCCTATTAGGGCCCCAGAGATTCCTACTGGCTGGTATCCAAACAACTAATCTATCAGTCACCACTCTGGCTTCACTCATTGGCTAAAAATGCCGACATGTGGCTGACGGATTTTACAGAACTTGCTTGGAAAGGTGCCTGTGTACTTCATAGCTTTCTTTCTAGAAGGCCTAGGGACTTACTTAAAAAAATTAAAAAGCAGGAAGGTATCTCAGAGTCTGGTACCCTTGTTTAGAGATTCCAGTGAAGGCCTTTGTAGACCCGGGTCCTAATGGAGGAGCCTCCATTGTCTTTAATTGGGGAGTAGGAGAAATGAAGAGTGTAAACAATGCACCAAATTAAAATACAGTGGTACCTCGAGTTAAGAACTTAATTCGTTCTGGAGGTCCATTCTTAACCTGAAACTGTTCTTAACCTGAAGCACCACTTTAGCTAATGGCACCTCCCGCTGCTGCTGTGCTGCCGGACCACGATTTCTGTTCTCATCCTGAAGCAAAGTTCTTAACCCGAGGTAATATTTCTGGGTTAGCGGAGTCTGTAACCTGAAGCGTATGTAACCCGAGGTACCACTGTACTAGAATTCAACAATCTCAGTTCGTTGCTTGTAGTCACATTTCAACGGTATTCTCTCAGCTAACAATGCATAATAATAATTTGTGGGACCCTCAGCTGCAAAGGTCCCCAAGTCTGTGCATGCCTATAAATCTATCACTAAACATACAAGGTGTGACCAAAAAGTTCAGTGAATGGTCACAGAAATCGGACAGCGAAAAATATTCGAACATACATTCCTTACAGGCCTTCAAAGTAGGCCCCCTCTGATACAATGCACCATTGACAACATTCATAGAACTGTTGGAAACTTCTAGAGAAGTCATGTTTTCGTACTGCTTTCAGTTCCCTTGTCACAGCAGCGTGGACGTGTGAAATGTTGGACAATCTCTGCCCTTTCAGTGCAGATTTCAGTTTTGGAATAAGAAAGAAATCCGATTGGGCCAGATCAGGAGAATATGGAGGGTGGGTCAAATCAGTAACCTCAATAACGATTTCATGCTGAATATGCAATTATTCCGCCATCATTCGGATGGACAAACATTGATCCCGCATCAATAACTCACGAACTCTGTTGACATTTGCTGCCGTTCTTCTTGGCGATGGTCTGCTGGAATGAGGGTCATCTTCGATGGTTTGCCGCCCTTCACAGAAACACGTAAACCACACATACACTGTCTTTTGAGTTACAGCTTCATCTCTGTACACAATTGTGAGCATTTCGTGGGTTTCTGATGCTGATTGTATGTTCAAATATTTCTCGCTGTCCGATTTCTGTGACCGTCCACCGAACTTTCTGGTCACACCTTGTATAACACAAGCCTGGATAGCTCAGCTGGTTAGAGCATGGTTCTGATAACAGCAAGGTTGCTGGTTTGATCCGCATACAGGACAGCATTGGTCTAAATGATCCTCAGGGTCCTTTTCAACTCTACAATTCCATGATTTTATGATCAAAACAGCAAAAGTTCTGTTTCTGCTGTTGGGGGCAGGGGAAGTCAAAATATATGCATCTTTCTTCTCCAAAATATCAGGCTGATGACAGAATAGCTAGAACTCAGTAAGTTGGGTAATTTTGCTCTGAATATGAATGAGTTATAAGATAAATGACATTTAGTGACATTAATTAACTGATTAAATTAAACCTGATATTTTAATCAGAATTTGTTTATGCAGAGTTGTGAATAAAAAGTGTAGTTTAACCTAGTTACTTTAAAAATTCAAGTTACCATAACAACTTCTTGCAATATTAAAGGTGGTCTTTTCTTTGCATTATTTTTAGAAGTTTAGTTGCCATAGCAACTGGAAGCCAGCTGCTATTCTTTCCCTCTCGCTCTCCCTTTTGCAAAGAGTTAACATGTGTTGTTTGTTCCTTTAGAGACAATCAAAACAGGGTAAGTGAGATGCCAGGAAGGGAATGCCACAAATGGACACATTAAAAAAAGCTGCATTTATTAATTTATTTGTGGGGAAAGGAACTTGGTGGGCCTCCTTTTCTGTGAGAAGCTCAAGATGTCCCCGTGTTGCTCAAATAAATTTTAGATGAATATTTATCAATCCAGGAGGAAGTGGGCGTAATGGGCTCCAGCTGTATGAAAGACTCTCAAAACAGCATAAGAATAACACAAATGTCAATTTTGCTTACTCTGGACCGTTCCCCTTTTCTTATAGATTGCTTATGGTTCCGTCAAATGGAGACTAGGTAAGCCGTGGGCTCATTCCTGTTCAGTCATAAGGTTAGCATATCCTTGGGCAAGCAACTACCTCGCTGGGTTCTTATCCTGATGCACTCCGCACCTTGGTTGAAACCTTAAAGCTGTTTACTCTACACACTCCTGTTTACTCTGCTCCAATCGTTGGTTTGGGAAGCAGTGTACCCAGTTTCCCCTAAACCAGCTTCAATCTGAATTGAGAAAGAAGCTTAACCCCATTGCGTTTTAAGTTGGTAATGCGTGTACACAACCTAGGGGTTTTAATGTGGAATTTCTGCTCTCTGACCTGTAGCAGCGAACACTGATGTTATGGAAGATGTGTGCGTGAGAGCCTGAGGAAGCATGGAAAGTACTAGACCAGGCTTCCTCAACCTCGGCCCTCCAGATGTTTTGAGACTACAGTTCCCATCATCCCTGACCACTGGCCCTGCTAGCTAGGGATCATGGGAGTTGTAGGCCAAAAACATCTGGAAGGCCGAGGTTGAGGAAGCCTGTGCTAGAACATACAGTGGGAGAACATAAAACTAAAAAAAAAACAACAGCCCTCCAACTGGAAGCACCCAAGGGGTGAGAGAGAAATAAGAAAGCCTAGAAGCCGCACTGGGTGCCACACTGCAGGGGGCGGAACAGCAATGCTGTAGAATGGAGCGCAAGAGGCGAGGGCACTGGATTTTACCATCACAAAGTTAACCTCTGGTTTCTGTTAGAAAACATGCTCTGGCTTGCAGTATTACTTGATAGGAAGCCAAGTGGTGCTGAGGAATTTAGAACACACCCTAGATTTCCTCAACATCTGTTTGGTTGCAATGAAGTGCTGAGCCACTTCAGCACATAATAATAATTTTAATAATTTTAATACCCTGCACATCTGGCTGGGTTTCCCCAGCCACTCTGGGCTGCTTCCAACAGAACACTAAAAACAGAATAAAGCTTCAAACATTAAAAACTTCCCTAAACAGGGCTGCCTTCAGATGTCTTCTAACAGTCAGATAGCTCTTTATCTCCTTGACATCTGATAGGAGGGATTTCCACAGGGCAGGCACCACTACCGAGAAGGCCCTCTGCCTAGTTCCCTGTAACCTCGCTTCTTGCAGTGAGGGAACCACCAGAAGGCCCTCGGAGGTCCGGGCTGAAAGGTGGGGGTGGAGACGCTCCTTCAGGTATACTGGGCTGCAGAGAATATAACATTATGTCTGAAGGTCACTGATAAACTAGATGATGATGATGATTAGATGCAAACCATGATAGGGACGCGAGTGGCGCTGTGGGTTAAACCACAGAGCCTAGGACTTGCCAATCAGAAGGTCAGTGGTTTGAATCCCTGCGACGGGGTGAGCTCCCGTTGCTCAGTCCCTGCTCCTGCCAACCTAGCAGTTTGAAAGCACATCAAAGTGCAAGTACAGTGGTACCTCGGGTTAAGTACTTAATTCGTTCCGGAGGTTTGTTCTTAACCTGAAACTGTTCTTAACCTGAAGCATAACTTTAGCTAATGGGGCCTCCCGCTGCTGCCGCCCTGCCATAGCACAATTTCTGTTCTCATCCTGAAGCAAAGTTCTTAACCCGAGGTGCTATTTCTGGGTTAGCGGAGTCTGTAACCTCAAGCGTGTGTAACCTGAAGCGTATGTAACCTGAAGCGTTTGTAACCCGAGGTACCACTGTAGATAAATAGGTACCACTCCTATTTATCTACAGCGGCTTAGTCATGCTGGCCACATGACCCAGAAGCTGCACACCGGCTCCCTCGGCCAATAAAGCGAGATGAGCACCGCAACCCCAGAGTCGGCCACGACTGGACCTAATGGTCAGGGGTCCCTTTACCTTTTTATGGTAGGTATACAATCATGGTGGACACATGAGAAAAGATAACCAGGTGCCACCCAATATCCAAAGTCTCGAAACATCAAGGCCTGGAATTCCACAGCCAAAATGTGCTGGGTGATGACCCTAGAACATTATTGACCACTTCCATCCTGAACATCTGGAAATTTTTCTTCCTTCCAGGGTTCAGAGGATGGTTGGAAGCACCTTAAATTTTACCCTTCGCTCATTGTCTCCCTCCTTTGTTCTCAGCAGGCCTCCAGCACTTTATTATTTTCACAGCCCCCTGTTAAGTTGTGGGTGAACATATCAGACGACACAGCGATTCTTCAAACAGCTCTTGTTTATTCACAGGCCAGAACAGAACAGAACTGAAGGGTTCAGCCAGCCTGCTTATATAGAGCTCCACTAGAACGCAACAGTAATCATTTTCTGTAACTATCCAATCACTGAACGTCACTTTCAATCCCTTATTTGCATATGTGGACATGAGTGAAAACTATCTACAGTATCCCCGTGCTGGCCCAGGGTGAGAACTTCAGTACATAACAACCCCCATCAATCGCCCACCAGCCCCTCTCAAAATCTGCCAAGTCATTCTGAATGAAATTTATATACTCGGTTAAAGGAGAATTTAATCTGCACAAGCCATTAATCTGTGGCAGAAGTCATAATTTTCAGCTCATAGGATTTGCATTTCCCTTCTGCAGAGTTGGGGTCCCTGGCTATACATCTTTCGGTCGTCAGTCTCAAAGCATCTCGTACGGGAGCCGTACTTTCACCTACCCACTGGTTATAAAAATATAGGATGGCCTGCGATTTATGGCATGGAAACGCACTTGGGATGGCTAATTAATTTTCCAGTGCAGCCCACTGGGACAGCTAACAGGAAAGAATGTAGCCGCTCATAACATGTCCCCATTCACCTCTGTCATGGTCCTCAGTTTTGTCATTAAATCTTAATTATCGCCGCAATCCAAAGCTGCAATCGCGACAATAGTCAGAGGCTCGGTGTCTTCATTTCTCCCTAAGCGTTGCATCTGTCCTTTATCTGGAATGAACGGCAGTTTTCTCTTTTGAATACCGGACGCACGGAGAGAGAAAGATCCATATTGAATATGCTGGTGATCTGCCCTTTCGTCCCGAGATTCGGAAGACAACGTGATACATATTGCATTACCCGGCGGCTGCCCTTTGCTCATACAAAGCAGATCAGGCAGTGAAGTGGAACTAGGAGAGGTGACGCTGGATTCCTAGTGTAATTGTGGTCCTCTCCCTTAATGAGGTTTCAAGAGGAGGTTGCAGAATGGCGGTGGGAGAGGAGGCAAGCAATGCTGGTGAGGTTGGCTGGGGGAGGGGGCGCCTTTAATTAAAAACCAATAAAAAATGTCAGCTGCGGCAGGTTAACAAGCCGGATTCCCTTTGTCCCTGCTCCTGCCCTTTCCTGACAGCAAGCAAACAAAAGCTTGCTATAAACGACGAGCTTCTTCTCATCCATCTTTCTCCTTTCCCATTAGATCCTACAAGCCAAAACCTCCAACTGCTGCAGAATTTATTTCATTTCGTTGAGCAATGGCTGTTACTGATGCAAAACATGCTCCCTCCCCGTTTTTAAGGGAGAAATTTCCTCGTGGCAATGGGCACCACTCTCTTTTTCCACCAGATAAGGATGCTTGGGCAACGATTTCAACGATAAAAGTATTCTCTTTTATCACACGGAGGGAAGAGTTGTACCCTTAAAGGGTGTGCAATGTGTGTGATTTCTACCGCATTGCATCATGGGCTGGATTCTGTTAATGGAAGCCAGTGCATAGAGTCTGGTCACATGTAGAGGAAGATTGGCCCAGCCCAAGAGGAAACAGGAAGTTTATCTACTGGCTGGACAAACATCCCTCCTCATGTCTAAACATGTCCACTCTAGGAATGTTGTATTTGACTGCTCTGTGTTTCATACCCCACATGAAGACGGTTCAGAAACTTCAGCTGGTGCAGAATTCAGCAGCCAGGTTGCTCACCGGAGCAAGACAGTTTGAACATATTACACCGCTCCTGGTCTGACTGCTCTGGCTACCAGTTGGTTTCTGGTCCCAATTCAAAGTGCTGGTTTTATAAATAAAGCCTTAAACGGCTCAGGACCGCAATACCTCAAGGACCGCCTCTTTCCATATGAACTGACCCGGACCCTGAGATCATCTTCTGAGGCCATCCTTCGTGTACCTCCTCCTCGTGAAGTGTGGAGAGTGGCAACACGAGAACAGGGCCTTCTCAGCAGTGGCTCCCTGCCTGTGGAATGCTCTCCCCAGGGAAGTTTGCCTGGCGCCTTAATTATACACCTTTAGGCCCCAGGCAAAAACGTTCCTTTTTAACCAGGCCTTTGGTTGATTTGATTTACATGCTATGCCCTTTTAAAATGTGGTTCTTGGGGGGGGGGGGGCTACTGGGTTGTTGTTTTTATTAGATATTTTGTGGTTTTATATCTTGATTTTATATCTTGATTTATTCTGTGACCCCTGGGTAGAGGGTGGTATATAAATTTAATTAATAATAAAAATAATATAGCAAGCGGGAGAAAAAGGAATGTTGCAGCTCGGATGCTGGCCTGCTGTGGACTCTCTCATTGGAGAACACCTCCCGTGGTTTTCCCCACCCTTCATGGTTCTGCCCGGGTGCCCCCTTAATCTCTGGGTCCAAGCCTGTTGGTCCTGCGTTTTGGCTCCTGGCACGTTCAGCAGCTTCATCCCATCACGAACAGCCTGTTTTTTGAGGATGGGAAACTGAGGCTGGCAGGGGGTGGGTGGGGGTGATTTGTGGGGCTGGGCCTGAATGCCTTGACACTCTTGCTTTGGCAGGAGTCCTACAAAAACGAGAGGCTTTCCCAGCCTGGCGGGGGATTTTGAAGTCTGAATCCTTAGCAGCGCATTCCCCAGACTCCTGACAGAAATAATAGTTTTGCTAAGGCATCACATGCTCTCGCACTCGACAGAAGTCGGTAGTAAATACGCTGCTCCAGCGTCTCTGCGTTTTTGCGGGCAAACAGACATCCGTTTGGGTGTTAGAAGGAAGGCCGCAGCAGCAGAACTCTGGGGACGCAGAGCTCTAATAGATTCGCAAGGCTGGCTTGTTTAAATGGGATTTCATTGTATTACACAGAGGATATTTTTTCCCTGAGGATGTGATTGTTCCAGGCCTTATCCTCTTGCTGTGATATGACCACTCTTGGCACCGTGGTGCATGGTGTGGGATTAGTCTGCCGGCATTGTACAAAGTGACTTAGACATGTTGTCTTTCTTATTAGCATGTGGCATTGTAGATCATTTTACAGAGGCAACAGCTGCAGCCGTTATTCCTACAGTTATGTCATAATTTGGTATGTTAGCTGCTGCTGGCAGCACAAATTATTCAGCTTGCTTATCGATACGTTGAATTCTCCTAGCCCTCAAGCTATGCATTCTCTCCAGCCCCCCCACCCCACCCTCTTCCACCCCAGCTATAAAAACGGTTAAGTGACAACTCTCAAGGATTAGCAGGGAGAAAAGTGGTGACCATGAAATGTACACCATACACAGCCCGAAATAATTATGACTGATAACAAGAAGAGTGGAAGAGGATCACATCTGTCTGTGTGTGTGTGTGTGTGTGTGTGTGTGTGTCTGTGTGTCTGTATCTCATACAATCACACACATATGCACACAGGTTGGCTTCCCCCAAAGAACTGGGAATTGTAGTTTGTCGCCCAGAGCACCCTTAACTAACTACAGTTCCCATGATTCATTGCGTGAAACCATGCAATTTCAATATATGGTGTGGGAGGCCATTAGGCTGCGTGATTCATGAGTCCCTTCTAATCCCCTGGATCCAGCAAGGAGGGAGATCTAGCAGAGGATTCCCGTTGCTGATTGTGAGAAGGACAAAAGCCAGAGAGAGCTGAACTTGAAGCAGGCAGGAGGTCAGAGAGCAACGCCACGCTTCATTTCTGTTTGAATCCAAGCCTGGGACTATGGGAGACGCGAGGCCTTCTGGGGTGTTGATGCCATGAGTCCCTTCAGTTTAGCCTGTGTAAGGAAACCATATATCATAAAGACACCACAGTCTCTACTGTCTCTGATTCCAAGGAAACAGAGACCTGGAAAAGCACCTGGAATCCCCGGAGTCTTGCCATGCTTGGAGACTGGGTTGGCACTCTTGTTATTATCGCTAATAATCACTTCAGGCTGCAATCCAAAAAGCCTAGTGACATGTGCTTCGTACCACAGAAGTTAACCGGGTCTCTCCAATGGTTCCGCAGGAGCTCCTATGTACACAGGGACCACCCTGGTTCCCTTAATAGGGAAAGATAAAGAACTGTCAGCTGTGATCTGAATTGATTTTACCCAGGTAGAGATTGCTACGCAGTGTAAAATAATGGTAGCTGAAATCACTTTCTTCAAACCAGTGTAACCTTGGGCCAAAGTTGGAGCTTCTGAAGCAATCCTTGTTTCCCCACTTTTCTATGAGCTTTTTCAATCTCTTGCTTTGCACATTGTGCTAAGCTATGGGTAGGCAAACTAAGGCCGGGGGCTGGATCCTGCCCAATTGCCTTCTAAATCCGGCCGGTGGACAGTCCAGGAATTAGCGTGTTTTTGCATGAGTAGAATGTGTCCTTTTATTTAAAATGCATCTCTGGGTTATTTGTGGGGCACAGGAATTCATTCATCCCCCCCCCAAAAAAAAATATAGTCCTGTCCCCCCGCAAGGTCTGAGGGACAGTGGACTGGCCCCCTG
Source organism: Podarcis pityusensis (assembly GCF_964106645.2). Lineage (NCBI taxonomy): Eukaryota > Metazoa > Chordata > Lepidosauria > Squamata > Lacertidae > Podarcis > Podarcis pityusensis. The sequence goes on from NC_138028.1 coordinate 130,606,539, forward strand.
CTGAAAAAAGTTTGCTGACCCCTGTTCTAGATCATCAGGATGCCATCAGTGTATGATCTATTTCTTTTTTGTGTTTTCATTCAGTAAGTTACATGAAGGGTGGAGGCAGAAAGTAAGCCTCTGGATTACACTGTCTAAGCATTTGAAAGGCTTGGGACAGCATCCCTATTTATTTTACATACAGTAACTCAAAGTTCATCTGGATGGAATCATTCGTTATTTAAAAAGGTAAAGGTGAAGGGACCCCTGACGATTAGGTCCAGTCATGGCCGACTCTGGGGTTGCGGCGCTCATCTCGCTTTATTGGCCGAGGGAGCCGGCGTACAGCTTCCGGGTCATGTGGCCAGCATGACTAAGCCACTTCTGGCAAACCAGAGCAGCGCATGGAAATGCCGTTTACCTTCCCGCCGGAGCGGTACCTATTTATCTACTTGCACTTTGATGTGCTTTCAAACTGCTAGGTTGGCAGGAGCAAGAACCGAGCAACGGGAGCACACCCCGTCGCAGGGATTCGAACCGCCAACCTTCTGATCGGCAAGTCCTAGGCTCTATGGTGTAACCCACAGCGCCACCCGCATCCCTCATTCCTTATTTAGTCATCAGTAATAGTTGTTTACCGGGTGGGGAGCGGGGGGGAATCCAGACCAAAACCAAACACACAGCATGAGGAAAGTCTGATACATCTGAACAGCTTAAAAACAACTAGGATTATTGTTGCTGCTCTCCCTTTCTTCATATCTTTACTTCTCCCCTGTCATCTTTCACGTCATTCAGGAATGAGCGTCTTAATTTATTACAGTCCTCCCAAAGCAAATATTCAGAAGACAGTCAGCTAATTAATTTCCTGTTTCAGCGTCATTTTTATTCTAGACCTTTGGCCACTTGGATGCATGCCACATTGGTTCAGATATATACATGAATTGAGATGTGGAAGAAAGAAGTCATTGTCTTCTGAATTGTGAGTGTGCTTGGGAACAGAGATGTTTCTTTCGCAGTGCTCTGCCCCCTTTCCTTCCCTCCCCTGAGCCGTTGACTGATCACAAATTTTAACACAGATCCATACAGATGGCGTTAGCTGGGTCCTGTGATAAACATACCTGCAGAATGTGTATTTATTTGATGGTGGAAATGAACCTGCCAAGTAAGTAATATTGCCCTCCTACAATTTTTTATAATCTATCTCCCTCTCAAAGTTCTTATTCCCCAATCCCCTACATAAACATGCATGCTATCTCCTGAACGGCATCATTTATCTTGACTCCGCCGACTAGGTGATCATTCTTTTTTGGGAGCCTAGATGACACCCAGAGTACACAGTGAATTAGTGGCACATCTTGTTCCTCAAGTAATACATCTGGCACTTCCCTTCCCAGACAGCAGGCTCCAAATCCAGCCTTCTCCACCTGACACCCCAAACACCGAAATTCTACAGGGATTAATTGTCATCATCACACAGCAATCGCTCGACTCAAGATAACAAAAATACTCGGAATGTCATTACTGATCTCCCATTAACAAGCTTTCCCTACTGTGAAGGAGGGCAAGAGAGCATCCGGCACGTCCTTTATTGGATTCTCAGTTCGCCCAGTCCAATGGGGCAGGTTGACAGCAGTTATAAAGAGAGGCGTTGCAGGTGGGGGTTCACATCTTGGAATTCCTGGCCAATAGAAAAACTATCAGATCAGGAAGAAAAGCCCCTATGTGCTGGTTTTCTTTGCGCATGATTTTTTTTGTGAGTGTGTGTGTGTATGTATGTGTGTCAGACCATTCCCTTGTGTGAACCCTGCACAATTTAAGCATGTTTTAAATGGCAGCTTTAAATGAGAAGCATAGCTGTCAACTGTCCCTTATATGGCAGGAAACTCCCTTATCCCAGCACCGTTTCCCACTGCTGTCCCTTATTTATGGTGTCCCTTAAATTTCCCAGGTTTCAAAGGAAGCAGCTCCTCTCCCTCCCTCCCTGCCGGCCAGGGAGGAGGGAGGCTCCAACTGTGTTGCTTGGCTGCGTTGCTCACCCAATAAGGAGTCTAAGAACGACTGGATGATGGAGCTTGCATGCCTTGTGCCGATCAAATCGGCCGCGTTGCCTGGGGACTCGCCTTTGCTCAGCACTTTCCAGTGGAGAGGTGACGGTGGTTTTCCTTGCTGCATCCCCTTTGTCGGGTTGCTGCGCTGTGGGAACCACCGCTTGAGGCTTCGTTTGGCTGCTGGCTGGGTTTTCTGCCTTTGACTCAGAGGGGCTCAGAAGTTGAACATACCTGTGTTCGGAAAATCCCTTATTTTGGCTGCTGATCCCTTATTTTCGAGGCTGCTGGTCCCTTATTTTCAAATCTGTAAGTTGACAGCTATGATGAGAAGTGACCCAAATATGTGTTTTGGAAGGTCCCCCAAGATCCCTGACAGCAGCGCTGTCGTTAGCATATGCGCCGCCAGGATGCAAAGATCCGCCCAGCGCCCCAAATTTAGTTAAGCCCCCAAATTAACTTTTGTTATGCTTATGTCAGACACCACGCTTACGCCTTATCTCTTGTTTACGAAAGGAGGGAGGAAAAAGAAACAAACTTTTTTATTTGCTCATTTGTTTACAATACACATACTTAAGTACACAACACTACCACACTTAAACTTATAAGTATTGTTTAGACACCGGCTTAGGAGAAACATCAGTCATGTCAAAGGTGCCGCTGACCCTGCTGCGACATAGCAGCGTAGCTCAATACAATACGTAACATAATATTTTGATGTAAGAGTTAATTGAGGCCTTTGAATTATGGTGCTGAATGAGACTCTTGAGAGTCCTATGGACTGCAAGAAGATCAAACCTATCCATTCTGAAGGAAATCAGCCCCGAGTGCTCACTGGAAGGACAGATCCTGAAGCTGAGGCGCCAATACTTTGGCCACCTCATGAGAAGAGAAGACTCCCTGGCAAAGACCCTGATGTTGGGAAAGATGGAGGGCACAAGGAGAAGGGGACAGCAGAGGACGAGATGGTTGGACAGTGTTCTCGAAGATACCAAGATGAGTTTGACCAAACTGCGGGAGGCAGTGGGAGACAGGAGTGCCTGCCGTGCTCTGGTCCATGGGGTCATGAAGAATCAGACATGACGAAAAGACTAAACAACAACAAAAGTTAATTTTGCATGCACGGTGCCATTGTGAATGACAAGCGCCGCTGCAAGCACAGCACGTCTTTGGTAAATGAGTGCACAAAGTCGAAAGTCCTTTCACTAAAGGACATTTCAGTAATACCTAGGTATATGTGTATTTTGTTTTTCTAGGTAAAGGTAAAGGGACCCCTGACCATTAGGTCCAGTCGTGGCCGACTCTGGGGTTGCGGCGCTCATCTCGCTTTATTGTCCGAGGGAGCCGGCATACAGCTTCTGGATCATGTGGCCAGCATGACTAAGCCGCTTCTGGCGAACCAGAGCAGCGCACGGAAACGCTGTTTACCTTCCCGCCGGAGCGGTACCTATTTATCTACTTGCACTTTTGACGTGCTTTCAAACTGCTAGGTTGGCAGGAGCTGGGACCAAGCAACGGGTGCTCACCCCGTCGCGGGAATCGAACCACCGACCTTCTGATCGGCAAGTCCTAGGCTCAGTGGGTTAACCCACAGCACCACCCACGTCCCCTTTGTTTTTCTAGCTTGATCAAAATTATTTATTATTTCATAAGAGGTAGATAGTTAAGAGCTTAGGCGGCTTCAGCGGTGGGCACCTGGCGCCCCCCAGAATTCGGCGCCTGGGTGCCCTGCACCCCTTGCACCCCCAGGTAAAGACAGCCCTGTCTGATAGCATCCCCATGGCAAATGCGTAGAGGTTCCTTGGCACATGGAAAGGATGCCCTGAGGGCATGGTATGGAAATGCATGTACTGGTTTAATCCGGCACTCATTGCAGCTGCCTGGGAGCTTTCTTACGGCGGCAAATATCTACCCAAAGGAGGCACACATAGAAATAAATGGAAGGCACAAACATACAAATTTAGACTTGACTTCATCAACCACATGATGAATGTGGGAAAGGCAAAGTTCAACTTGAATCAATCTGGACATGAAGGTCAGGGACTTTGTTATCGATCTGCAAGCCATTCTGAAAGCCTTTGAAGCTGAAAAGCATAAAATGCTTTAAATAAATAATACCAGTAAAAACAGCCATTTAAATAAAATCGCTTACGGGCCTTATTTACAATTAAGCAGTATAAAATTTCTGCTTAATAAAATAAAATGTGTTCATAACATGCAGCTATTTCAGACCATCCAAGTTGCGTCAGGAGTGGCATGTGTGGTATTGCTCTAGCGGTATTTTGCTGATACACCTCCGTAATGACCCTGGAATGCCGGCATGACTGGACATTTGCGGTGCTGAGTGTCTGATGCTTTTCTAATACTGACCTAAGTACCTACGAGCTGGTGCAAGAACTCATGGCATCAGATTTTTAAACCACAGAAACAAACCATGTCGTCATCTGAATTATTTCCCAAATTTGGATTAGACTTCTGGATACAGTGGTACCTCGGGTTAAGTACTTAATTCATTCCGGAGGTCCGTTCTTAACCTGAAACTGTTCTTAACCTGAAGCACCACTGTCAGGGAACTGCCATCGGAGCTAGAGGCGGAGGGAAGGCTCCAGAGGGATGGTGGAGAGGGTCCCAGTAGGGAGAGAGGCAGCCCGTCCGCTGGGGAAGGAAATCAGCGTAACACCAGTAGAGAAGGGGGGCAGATGGGGGAATCGGAGAGGAGGCTCCAAGACTCCTCACCGGAGACCAGCAGAGAGAGTACGGGTACTCCGCTGCCCACACCCTCCCTGCGCAGAAGACTTCCGCGCAGGGAGAGTAGGAGGAGACTTGGCGTCAAGGAACTTTTGTACTGGAAGAAGTTTAAGAAACGCCCACTGACGGATTCTGCCAGTGACTGAGACAGTCACGATGCTGGAGGCTGTTCAGTCAGAAAGGGTTTAACCAGGTAACCTCGCCAGGAGTGGCGGCAACTTACGCACGAGCAACCCCTAAACCCGTTACAACCACTTTAGCTAATGGGGTCTCCCGCTGCTGCTGTGCCACGGGCAAGCAATTTCTGTTCTCATCCTGAAGTTCTTAACCCGAGGTACTATTTCTGGGATAGCGGAGTCTGTAACCTGAAGCGTCTGTAACCTGAAGCGTATGTAACCCAAGGTACCACTGTACTTTCATAAGCTAAGATATCCAATTATCTTTCCCTGAAGTGTCCACATCAAAAACCTATTTCTGCATGTGTTTTTCTGTACGTCGCTTAGGGCAGAGAAATGGACCTTGGAAACCATGTACGATATCTTGATATTGTGTGGGCATTATTTATTACAAAAGAAAAAGAGAACAGACTGAAAATACAGTGGTACCTTGAGTTACAAACCCCTCAGGTTACAAACGCCTCAGGTTACAAACTCCGCTAACCTGGAAGAGTTGCCTCGAGTTGAGAACTTTGCCCCAGGATGAGAACGGAAATCGTGTGCCGGCGGCGCAGCGGCAGCAAGAGGCCCCATTAGTGAAAGCACATCTCTTGTTAAGAACAGTTTCAGGTTAAGAACGGACCTCAGGAATGAATTAATTTCGTAACTAGAGGTACCACTGTACTAGGAGAGATGAAAATACCACTTGCATGAGTGTATTTTAAATGACCGTAACAGAGCCAGTGTTTTTCCGGAAGTATTTTACGAGCAAAGGTCAATAGCAAGGCAATGTCTGGACGGTGGCTGCATATATGCCGCTGTTACTTAAATTTGGGGGGTTCAAGGAGTTTGGGAGGGGAATGAATTACAACTATAGTAAGTGCAGTGGCTTTCAAAGTGTCTGGAACAGGGATCCCATATTGTACCTCTACTGTCACCAGTGCTGGATTTACGTATAAGCTAAACAAGCTATAGCTTAGGGCCCCACTCTCTTGAGGGCCCCCAAAAAATATAAAGGAAAAAAACACCTGGATGTACATTTTCAAAATATAAGATAAAAACAAATAAAATAAAACCTACATACAGCAACAGTGTTTTGTGTTATGTAGACTCCTAAAATATCGCTGGTTTGCTCATTTCTATATATAGGGGGCCTAAATTCTGCATGCGCAAATGGCTTTAGATACCTATTAGGTCCACAAATTACTATATAGCATACATTCAGCACAAAAAACAGCAACAATTTGTTGTTGACAAAGGGCAGCTGGACATATAAAGGGCTCCATTACCTTCAGTAGCTTAAACCTAAATCCGGCCCTGATTGTCACCATTGCTGATGACCCAAAACCCCCCCAAACATTTTCTTCTGCCATTGTCCCTGTAATATGGAACCCCCTTCCATCTGCTATACATGGAGCATCATCTCTCAGACAAGGCTGAGCAAGGAGTACAGAAAGCTGCCTTATCAGAACGTCAGTCCCTTCAGCTCAGTATGGACCAAGTGACTGTCTTAAAGCAAGGCAGTTTGCCATATTATTCCCTGCTTACCCCCAGAGTGCTTGCAGAGAACGTTCTTAGCTGCCAAGCAGAATCACTGTATCAGCAACAGTAATTACTTTACGAAGATCAACCCGCAGTGCTTTTTCAGTTAGCACACGGCGTACACTTACATAAATACAGTATTTTTTGCTCTATAAGACTCACTTTTTCCCTCCTAAAAAGTAAGGGGAAATGTGTGTGTGTGTTATGGAGCGAATGCAGGCTGCACAGCTATCCCAGAAGCCAGAACAGTGAGAGGGATTGCTGCTTTCACTGCGCAGCGATCCCTCTTGCTGTTCTGCCTTCTGAGATTCAAAATATTTTTTTTCCTTGTTTTCCTCCTCCAAAAACTAGGTGCGTCTTGTGGTCTGGTGCGTCTTATAGAGCGAAAAATACAGTACATGCCCACCCAATTTGGGTGAAGCACTGTACATTTCGAATAATATGCCCCATGATAACCACACAGATATAAATAGTTTCAGGAAGAAAGGGGCTCCACGGTGTTTATCATTCGTGAAAAACTATATTCCAGAGTTATTCTGCATATAGCAATCTTATGTAATGCTCTAAGTGGCTCTGTGTTGCTATAGAGGAGCAAAACAACCATAAATGCCATGCCTGCTGTTGTGGGGAAAATGAAAGAAGGAGCAACAGCATACCAGTAACCCAGACCGGGCCTTTTTAAAGCTCGCTGGCATTAATTAGGAATAGATTTTGTGATATATTTCTGTCCAAAAACTTTTTAGCAATACATGACATAAACACAAGACACTTTAGAATTCCAGACTCATTTTGCCTCGTTAAAAGGTGGGCAGATTGTGAGCAGCACCACTAATTAATCAAGGGGTAAATTTTAATCTGCACAATTAAAGCTTTGGTTGATTCATTGCACGGCTTGGATCGATCAGAACTTGCAACCCTACGAGCAATGGAATGGACTCAAATGACAGAGACCACCGCAGCTTTTCCCCTGTCCGAATTTTAAAAAAACACCTCTCGCCTGTACCCAAACATTTCCTCTTCTCCATCTCCACCCACCGGCAAGTGCAGTTTGGGTTTACACGATGGCTTTGGGGCGAAAGAGAGCATATTTTGCATTTTTTATTCTTCGTTGAAAATTCCTGACAGACAGACAAGATAAAGGTCAATTCTAAGCCCATCACCCTTGTGATTTGAATTTGCAGTTCAGCCGAACTCTGTTTTTGAAAACCTTTCATTTGAATATATAACGTATTAGTTCCCCTACTATTTCACAAGTAATTTGAGAGAAAGGGAAAGTGGAGGATGGGGGGGGGGGAAGCATCATTCATTGCTCTGCAGCCTCTCCCAGCGGTCCAGGCAGACTGAGGCTCAGGAACACAGCAACCAACAGAGAAATTATATTTTCAAATGAATATATTTTCATCAAACCTTCTATGTATCTGTCAGCTGCACTGTGAGTGAATCTGATGGTATTTGAAAGCTGCTGCATAATTCCAGCCCTTGATGAAAATATTTGTAAAAGAAATATTTGGGATGCAGCCCTCAATCTACTCTGAGGAGACGACTCCTGCTTATTTCAGCACGCCTTCATCTGCAGAATGCTGTAAGGACCAGGAAGCACAAGGCTGCCATATCCTTAAAAAGAAAAAATCAAGGAAAACAAGAAACATAAACAAACACAATATCTTTCCCCTTCATGCCTTACATCCACAAAGTGGTCTTAAATATTTCATGGCAAGAAGAAAACAATTTGAGCTTACAGGCACCATTCAGAATTTTCTGGTATTAAGGCTACAAGCAGCTTTGTGAACTGTTCAAAGGGTGGGGTGGGGGGGCTTCAGAACGTGGTTTGTACATTCAAAAGGCTTTGACGTGCATTATGGCAAAGTCGGGAGGGGGACACTGCAGTTGTTGTTGTTTAGTTTGGTGGGAGGGGGTTGGCAGCCATCCTCACATTTTTTAAAAAGCACCTTAGAAAAAGAGGAATACAAAGCTTTTTGGAAACCCAAAAGGTGCCAAATTTTATATAGCTCACTGCAAAAATTGGTAGGGGTACAGAATTATGCATCCTAAGTGCCAAAACAGAAGCTTGCCAGCAGAGGTGAGCGTTGGTGGTTGCAATATGAAGTGGCAGGAAGAGGGTGCAAATGGATATTCAAAAGCAGCAGGGAAGGAAGGGGTGCTTAACCCTTCGCCCACCCATCATTTCCCATGAGATTTTTTTCCAAAGGTCCTTTTTGAGGCTCGCACGTCCCCGTCCCCCCCTGTTCAGAGATTAGACAGATAATGATGGGGGAAATCCATGATACCCTGATATCCCTCCCCAGAAATATATGCCTGAGCCCTATCTTCCTAAGTTTTAGAGTCTAGAGGACCATGGAAAGTGTAATGCTGGTAGTCAACAAAAGAGGTTTAAAGACTCTCTCAAGGCAAATCTTTAAAAATGTAGTATAAACACTGACAACTGGGAAACACTTGCCTGCGAGTGTTCCAATTGGAGAGCAGCCTTTACCAAAGGTGTCATGGGCTTTGAAGAAACTCGAACTCAGGACGCAAGGGAGAAACATGCTAAGAGGAAGGCACGCTTAGCAAATCCACACCGTTACCAACTCGCACCTAGAAACCTGTGTCCCCACTGTGGAAGGATGTGTGGATCCAGAATTGGCCTCCACAGTCACTTACGGACTCACTGTTAAGACCGTGTTCATGGAAGACCATCTTACTTGGCTACAAGGATCACCAAAGAAGAAGGCTGAAGCTATTAGTTCAGAGAGAGAGCCCTAATGTGAGAAGCCAGTAGAGATCTACCTGGTCTTATAAAGCCTCCCACACAGCCCTAGCTCTTCAATCTGAACAAGACATCCTTATGGACGGTCTGAAATTATCCTCAGGCTACTCTTGCCTCCTTACCTCCTCCCTTTTGGTTCCCCACTCACTTTCTTACCAACCAATTTGAATTAGTTGCCCACTCATTTGAATATCAAGCTCATCTGTCTTCCTTGCCCTGTCTCCTCCATAGCTGAAAAACCTTGGGGTTTGCAGATGTATTTTTTCAAAAATAAAAATAAAATCTTTAATTGGGCTCTCGTTATTTAGGCTTTTCATTCCATGCGAAAGGCACAAGAAAGGGAACGCTAAAAAAATAAAATAAAAAGTTGGGTGAATCCTGTGTGTTTAAACAGGACATTGTCAGGCACTCTGAAATGGGAGTTGGCGGTCAAAAATTAGCAACCATTTATATACTGCAGCAATAAGGCGGCGAATATTGTTTTGCTTTCTTCATGTACCGAACCAATGTCTTTGTGGATGTATTCTCTTCCTGTAGCAACAGATGCAGAGGGTTAATTATTGCTAAAACTAATTGTGTGTGCTAGAATACCAGGCACACATTATCAGCAAGCTACTTAAAGGCACACAGCATGGGGCGCTGGCAGGCGTTGTGGGTGTGGTCCGAAGACTCTCCCAGAATGCCACTCTATAAATAATGCACTTTATTAGTCCTCTTGAAAAAGCAATGCCGGCCGAAAAATATGAACCCTGGGATATCATCATTATCATTCTCTCTCATTGCAAGTGCAGAGGGACATGCTCAGCGCACCAATTACCGCTCAAGACGATGCAGCTCCTCTCCAACTAATGAAATTAAACCGGTCCCCAAGGCCAGCTGGATTGCTCCTAGATTTTATTCCCCCCTCTCCTCCTGCCTGCTTAATTAGCGAGACCTTTGTTCTGATCTTGCTCCGATGGTTCCATGAGATTCTGGGCCCAGGAGAGAAGTCTGGCTCCATGGAGGTGGTTACCATGTTTTCGCTATTCAGTTTGTAGTCACTGCAAGGGGGGTGGGGTTGCAAGCGGTGGCAAGGAAGCCATTGTGGTGTTGCGCAACGTTGCGTATCGAGAGCCCCCAAGACACCCCTGAATAAAAACACGTTCACACATCATTTTGGTTTTGGTTTTTGGCAAAATTTTGGCCACAACTTTATTGAAATACAGCAAGTGAGTGGTTGCTTAGGCATTGGTTAATGACTATCTGCTCCCACTTGGAGGTAGGAACAGAACTGACAACCACACCCGTGTGGAAGTCAGTAAGGGTAAGCAATTTTGGGGAGAGAATGGAACTGGGTGCCAGGCTCACAGCTCTCCCCAAATGCTCCCTGGGGCTTTTGCATGGCCCTTTGTCAGGGATACGGACAAAAGCATGGTGAGCCCCTGTATTCCTTTAAAGGAATACCCTTGCAGCAGCAGCCTTGAAGGGGCAGGCACAGCCAACCTCATCCCCTCCACCAACCAAAAAATTAACCAATGCCTAACCGCAACTTAAGGGACGCGGGTGGCACTGTGGGTTAAACCACAGAGCCTAGGACTTGCCAATCAGAAGGTCGGTGGTTCGAATCCCCGTGACGGGGTGAGCTCCTGTTGATCGGTCCCTGCTCCTGCCAACCTAGCAGTTCGAAAGCACATCAAAAGTGCAAGTAGATAAATAGGTACCACTCCGGCGGGAAGGTAAACTGCGTTTCCGTGTGCTGCTCTGGTTCACCAGAAGTGGCTTAGTCATGCTGGCCACATGACCCGGAACCTGTATGCCGGCTCCCATGGCCAATAAAGCGAGATGAGCGCTGCAACCCCAGAGTCGGCCATGACTGGACCTAATGGTCAGGGATCCCTTTACCTTTACCTTTAACCACAACTTACAAGTTGTGACGATTTGCTGCACAGTAGGCAAAACCCAAATGGCACCAGCCAATCAGCCAAATGGTAAAATTCCTACCAGGCCCCTGCTCCAAAGCAGACGACCCCATGACAGGCATAGCAAGGTCAGTGCAAACAAACCCTAAATAAAGGGAGGGTGGGCGGGTAATCCGATGTGCGCAGCGAAAAGAAGAAGCTCAACGCTGCGCACAGGGACCTATATAGCACCCCCATCAATCAAATAAAATTGCAACAATCAATTTCCCCCAGCAACATTGGAGGTGCCCATTCAAGTCCATGGCCATCCAAACTAACCCTCCCAGCAACAGGGAATGTCATGGTTGCTCCCACCACAACACGTGCTCTCCATGAAGGAGAACCCGCTTTGTCAGACAAAAGCAGCTCTCGCTAAGCGAGACGTTGGACGTCTCTCTGCAGAGCAGTGCAGGCAGATGGGGTGGAATGGAACATCGCAAACGGAAGGGGAAACCTAGCAGGGAATATGCCTTGCTTCGCTGATATTAGGGAGCTAAGAAGGTGTCAGGGTCCAGAAAAAGGTAAGATCAAAACCTGTTTCAGGGCAGAGTTGTGACTCAAGCCAGGTTCTCAGTACAAGAATCCCAGAAATCAAAGACAAGTTCAACACAGTTCAAGGTCCAACAAGGCAGAGGGTGGGGCCACATAGCAAGCAGAGGTCAAGGTCCACAAGCCAGGCAAGTATTGCAAGCCGTGTCACCTAGTCAAACAAGGCAGACTTGAAGGTAGCTCCAAAAGCAGCCAACACCAACTGAGACTTGAATGGAACCACAGGTATCTCTGAACATCTGGCCTCACCCTTGGGAGGCAGTATCTCCTCTGAAAGGGACCCGGTCTATTTTAGGACACTGTTCGGATGACAACGGAAGAATATCTCTTAGATTTGCAGTAACTCAATTTGCCTCTGGCTTTGACAAGTGCTGACAAGTACACAGTAGAGCTTGGCTGGTCAATAAATAAATGTGTCTTGGAAAAAAAAAAAGAGCAAATTCCACTTTGCTGAGGGGAATGAGAGAAGCAATGCTCATTATGGAAAACATCAGAAACACAGCGAACTTGGTTGGCTGGGCAGTGTATAATTGCAATTAAATCACCATCAGTCGTTGACGGAGGTTAAACGTCGCCGGAAATTTTACTGAGTTAAGACCTTAAGCATGAAATCAGAACCCGGTTACCAGATTTCCCCAAGACTCGTACAGTATTTGTGCATACAGTGGAATCCAAGCTTAGTACATAACACAGTGGTACCTCAGATGTTGTACGGAACCCGGTACAGAAGTCCGTTCGACTTCCAAAACGTTTGTAAACCAAGGCGCGGCTTCCAACTGGCTGCAAGAAGCTCCTGCAGCCAATCGGAAGCCGCTTCGAATGTTCAGGTTCCAAAGAACGTTCGCAGACCAGAACACTCACTTCCAGGTTTGCAGCATTTGGGAGCCAAGATGGATGAGTACCAAGGCATTCGGGATCTAAGGTACGACTGTATTTCAGTTTTCATTCCATCTGTTATGTACTGAGTTGAATAGGATCCAAAATGCAGCAGTCTGATTGGTCCTAGAACAATAGGATTCAGAATGCAGCAGTCTGATTGGTCCTAGAACAATGCAGCAATATGATTGGTCTGCAGGAGCCACCCAATCCAGCTCCAGATGGAAGTGAATCCACAACCTGATTGGCCAGCAGGAGAATTCCGGAATTAGCCAATCACGTACAGCCCATTGTGCAAATAATGTATATAAAGCAGACACTTTGGGGAAACTTTCATTCCTCCTCACCACTATGAGCTGAATAAAGAGCATGAAATCCACTCTCGACTCTGAGTATATTTCACCATCCCAGAGGCATTCACCACCAATCCGGCCCTAAGTTGCTGGCTATTTCACAGGATTTCAGTGGAGCTTTTTAAAAAATAAATAAATAAAATTAAAATAAAATAAAATAAAGCCCATGGTATGTCAGCTACCTAAAGCTCAGTAGACAGGGAGTTGAATTGGCCTCAATCTATGATGTAGAGGTTCACTCAGGACATGCTGGGGCCTATCCTGTTACACAAACAAATGTTGTGCTGTCCATTCAGAACTGAAAACACTTCTGTGTCCTCTGGCTCTTTCATTTCACCACATCCTATTAAAGGGGGCAGAGCAAAGCCCATTCTCTATGCTTGTCGGCTGTCAGAATAGATTTGCTACAGCACCCGTTACTTGCTGCTGAGAAGTCATTCTTCCGAATTAGAGGAGAAGTCATCCATCTGTCCAAAAGAGTCTCTTGAAACTGAGCCGCGCTGATGAAAGAAGCCCCCGCAGGCAAAGACTGCAGGTTTATCATCCCAGGGGCCTGTAAGAGATCATATCCAATGGCCATAAAATTGGGGAAGGGGTGGGGACACTTCAAAAACCCAACAAGGAAGAAAGGAAATGTTTTCCAGCCTTGGAAAATCAGCATAATGTGGGGAATTTGTACAACAATCTACAGGCACACCTCATTTGACACCCATCCAATAGCCCTTTTGCTCATTCTTCCAGAAACGGAAACACGAAGTAAACACACACAGGCTGTGTACAGGCTATACCTTTAAAGCCTTCTTTCCCCTCAAAGGATTATGGGCTCTGTAGTTTGTCTCTCACAGAGTTAACCATTCGCTGCAACCCTTAACAAACTAGAGTGCCCAGAATCCTTTGAGGTAAAGAATTTGAATGTGCTCTAAAGGTATAATGTGTACACAGCTGCACAAGTACCGTATTTTTTGCTCTATAGGTCTCACTTTTTCCCTCCTAAAAAGTAAGGGGAAATGTGTGTGCGTCTTATGGAGCGAATGCAGGCTGCACAACTATCCCAGAAGCCAAACCAGCAAGAGGGATTGCTGCTTTCACTGCACAGCGATCCCTCTTGCTGTTCTGGCTTCTGAGATTCAGAATATGTTTTTTCTTGTTTTCCTCCTCCAAAAACTAGGTGCATCATGTGGTCTGGTGCGTCTTATAGAGCGAAAAATACGGTAACTGTCACAGAGGAACAAGTTATAAGTGTACAGTAATGAAGTCTTTCCCCAGATAATTTGTATTTCCTGTTGGAAGATGGAGCTCCCATATTATTTGTCATGGTGCTCTCCACAAAGATTCTAGAACTGGAATCACGGTGTCTTCTAGAAAATAGTTGCTGCTTTACTGTCACAATTCTTCCATATTGTTATTGTTCTAATAAATTAGTGGTTCAAATCTGGGGTGGAAAACTCGTGGTCCTCCAGGTTTCGGTAAACTCCAGCTCCCATCAGCCCCAGCCAGCATGGCCAATGGTCAGGGATGATGGGAGTTGGAGTCCAACAACACCTGGAAGGCCGCAGGATCTCTGACCCTGCTGTAAATGAACAGCCTGTGATAGGTCATGTCAATTGACTTTGTGTTCTGTTGTTGTTGCTTCTTTTGGACTGGTCAAATACCCAAGCGAGATTGTTTACATTGTCAAAAGCAGTCGGAGAAAGGTATCTCTTTACCTCTGATGGTACAAAGACATTTGGGCTCAGAGACATTTGTCGCTGCCACTCACACAAATTATATTTCAGAATACACCTTCAAATCCTGCAGCAACCTCTCGGGACACTATATATGCACCAAGAAAAGTATAGCCAACAGGCATTCTGTGTCAAAGCAGCCCTGCTGAAGTTAATTGCTCAAGGTGGGTCTGAACACATTCATATGTAGAAGGGGGAGAGAAAGAACTATGTTTTTGCTTCAGGCAAGCATTAATATTACACTCTGAAGGCATCCAAAAAGAGCCAAGACACATAGGAGAAAAACATACCTGAAGTTCAGGTATTAAAAATAGGCCATGCCATTCCAGCCAGAGACTTTATATCTCTCTGTTTATCCATCTGAAGCATTTGTACCCCACTCTACAGCTAAAAAGAAAACCCAGCCCAGAGCGGCTTACAAATATCAGCAATAAGACAGAGCCTGTCCTCAGGCTGTTGCCAACAAAGGTCCGTATAGTAAGAGCTATGGTTTTCCCAGTAGTGATGTATGGAAGTGAAAGCTGGACCATAAAGAAGGCTGATCGCCGAAGAATTGATGCTCAATACAATACGTAAAATAATATTCAGATGTAAGAGTTAATTGATGCTTTTGAATTCTGGTGCTGGAGGAGACTCTTGAGAGTCCCATGGACTGCAAGAAGATCAAACCGATCCATTCTGAAGGAAATCAGCCCTGAGTGCTCACTGGAAGGACAGATCCTGAAGCTGAGGCTCCAATACTCTGGCCACCTCATGAGAAGAGAAGACTGCCTGGAAAAGACCCTGATGTTGGGAAAGATGGAGGGCACAAGGAGAAGTGGACGACAGAAGACGAGATGGTTGGATAGTGTTCCTGAAGCTACCAGCATGAGTTTGACCAAACTGCGAGAGGCAGTGGAAGACAGGAGTGCCTGGCGTGCTCTGGTCCATGGGGTCACAAAGAGTCGGACACGACTAAACGACTAAACAACAACAAACACGGTAAGTTTCATGGCTGAGTAGAAAAGCAGCTGTCTTGGTTGCTGAGCTGGTGTAGGGGACCTTCTGCATGGAGAAGATGTGCTCTTCCCCTGAGGTACAGTGGTGCCCCGCAAGACGAATGCCTCGCAAGACAAAAAACTCGCTAGACGAAAGGGTTTTCCGATTTTTGAGCTGCTTCGCAAGACGAATTTCCCTATGGGCTTGCTTCGCAAGACGAAAATGTCTTACAAATTTGTTTCCTTTTTCTTAACACCGTTAATACAGTTGCGACTTGACTTCGAGTAGCAACTCATAGAACACAGTGTACATAGTAGCCTTTTTTGAGGTTTTTAAAGAGTTTGGTGATTTTTGAAGCTTTTCCAAAACTTCTTTTGCAGCCATTTGGTAAGTTAAGCTTTTAAAACTTTTGGGGGGGGGTTGGATTTTGGGTTGGGGTGTTTGGAATTCAAGGACCTGGTGTTGGGGAGGGGTTTGCAAGAATCTGGAAGCTTGTGTGTTTTTTTCTGCATTTTTATGATTTTCTGTGACCATTGGGCCACTCTGCTGTTTTTTTAAAAAAATTCTGGATTTGAATTTCTGTGTGCTGGGTGGCTGGGGGAACAGTTGGGGAGGGGTTTGCAAGAATCTGGAAGCTTGTGTGTTTTTTTCTGCATTTTTATGATTTTCTGTGACCATTGGGCAACTCTGCTGTTTTTTTAAAAAAAATATGGGTTTGAATTTTGAAATTCTCTTTACAGTATGTGTGACTTTAAAGAGCACTTAATAAACTCTTGTTGTACCAAATTTGGCTTTGTTTGGACTTTTTTTGACCATAGGAACGCATTAATTGATTTTCAATGCATTCCTATGGGATTTCGTGCTTCGCAAGACGAAAAATTCGCTAGACGAAAAAATTCGCAGAACGAATTAATTTCGTCTTGCGAGGCACCACTGTATGCAGGACCAGTCTGACCGTTAGACAGCAGAGCGAGATTTCTATCTCAGATGACGGAGGCAGTGTGCTTGGAGGAAACAGTCCCCTGAAGTATCCTCATTCTCTTGAGTAGGTGGAACGGAGACACTATCTAGTCATTCGCCCCAGGCAGCAAAATGTCTTGGGCTAGCCCTATAGTAATAATAATAAATTTTATTTATACCCCGCCCTCCCCAGCCAGAGTGGGGAGCTCAGGGCGGCTAACACCAGTAAAATTACAGTAAAAACATAATATGGGGAAAAAACCCAATTTAAAATACAGATTAAAATGCAATTTAAAATGCAGCCTCATTTTACATGTAGCCCATAGATCAAAACCATAAGGGGAGGGAAACATAAGGGTCAGACTGAGTCCAAACCAAAGGCCAGGTGGAACAGCTCTGTCTTGCAGGCCCTGCGGAAAGATGTCAAGTCCCGCAGGGCCCTAGTCTCTTGTGACAGAGCGTTCCACCAAGTCGGGGCCAGTACTGAAAAGGCCCAGGCCCTAGTTGAGACCAATCTAACCACCTTACGACTTGGGACCTCCAAAATGTTGCCATTTGGGGACCTTAAGGTCCTCCACGGGGCATACCTAGCGTTCTGAACTCTCCTGATTTCTGTTAAAGCACACTTTGCTTGCTGTCATTCCAGGCATCTTGTGAGCTCTTGAATATTCTTCAGAAAGTATCCCCAGCAAAGGCAGACTCTTCCAAGTGTCCCTGTTTTCCAGGGACGTCCCTGATTTAGAGAAGCCGTCCCGGTTTCTGATTTGACCCCAGAATGTCCCACTTTTCCTTAGGATGCCCCTATTTTCATTGGAGAAATGTTGGAGGGGATGGAAGGATGTTCCTATTTTCACTGGAGAAATTTGGAGGGTATGGATTTATCCAACCCCTGAGCCGTCTGAACGCAATCCTGTATAGGGAAGGGTTTTTTAAAATGTTTTATTATGTTTTTACAGTGGTACCTCAGGTTAAGTACTTAATTCATTCTAGAGGTCCGTTCTTAACCTGAAACTGTTCTTAACCTGAAGCACCACTTTAGCTAATGGGGCCTCCTGCTGCCGCCGCGCTGCTGGAGCACGATTTCTGTTCTTATCCTGAAGCAAAGTTCTTAACCCGAGGTACTATTTCTGGGTTAGTGGAGTCTGTAACCTGAAGTGTATGTAACCCGAGGTACCACTGTATATATGTTGGAAGCTGCCCAGAGTGGCTGGGGCAACCCAATAAGATGGGCGGGGTATAAATAGTAAAACTGTCATTATGGAATGGGATGTCCCTGTTTTCATCGGAGAAATCTTGGAGGGTATGCAAAGGCATAACTTCCACAACAGTTGCATGCACTAATTGCTAGGATGTTGCCTGGGTTTCTCTGTGTTATGTACTGAAGTTCTCACCCTGGGCCAGCAGGGGGATACTGTAGATAGTTATGCAAATGAAGGATCGAAAGTGACATTCAGTGATTGGATAGTTTTAGAAAGTTGCAACAGTTACGTTGTTCTGGAGCTCTATATAAGCAGGCTGACTGAGCCCTTCACTTAGTTCTGTTCTGGCCTCTGAATAAACAAGAGCTGTTTGAAGAATCACTGTGTCGTCTGATATCTTCACCCACAACTTAACACTCTGAACCCCTCAAAATCTGTTGCTGCTATGACCAGAGAAAGATCCCCTATAATGTTATCGTGAGGTACACCGTTTCCTGGCACGAGATTGGCACCATTTCTCTCCTCCAAGCTCTCTTTGTTGTGCCTACCTTTGTGTAGGAAACACTGGCACTGATCCTGCCTCAGACAGAAGATCTGCATGAAAAGGCAAAGATGTTATTTTCCTGCAGCAGCCAGATAGGAAAGGCTTTTCAATAAGAGAATAAAATATAGCCCCAGTTTGAATCCTTTGCCGCTGTTGTTTTCTAAGTTTTACAGCCTCCCTTGCCCATAAATAAGAGAGTTAGATTTTTTCCTCTCCCCCATAATGTGCTGCATAAATACAACTTCATGTATCTGAAAAGCTGACAGCTGCCCTACGAGATATACTATGACAGCTTGAAAAGTCTACGAATCAATCATTTAGATATAGCTACTGTACTCTCTTCTCCTGCTAGGATGTATTGCAGGGCCCGGGAACTAGCTGGTGGAGATATGCCATTCTAACCCTGATAGATGAAAGCTCCCCCATCCTCAAAACAATTGTCTTGTAAAGTGGAGGGGATGGTGGGAAGCTGGGCTCAGCAAACAGATCTGCCAGGTTGCAGCACGCAAGCTCTGAGCCAACTGGGGGTGGGGGTGGGGGAGCTGCTCTATCTCCACTTCCAGAAACCTGCACAGCGGCAGGATGACAGTTCAGTTCTCAAACAGGTCCATTATGACCTAATTAGCATACATGAAATGCAGATTCAAAGCATTAAAGTGATATACAAATCATTAATTTTTTGTCAAATCCATGTCAGCCTTGTGTGCGCCTTCTTATTTTAATGTTGCATGACAGCAAAAAGCTTAATCCTCTCCGCACACAGAAGAGGAGAAAGATTTGATGGGCCTGATAGAAGGGGACCGTTTTAAACGCTGTATTTCAAAGCTTGGCGGATTGATTGTGTGTGTGTGTGTGTGTGTGTGTGTGTGTCTTGTAGGGAAAGATACATTTGTCCCGTTGAAGCTAATTGTGGAAAGACAGAAAATAATGTACCATATTTTTCCATGTATAAGACGACCCCTATTGTTTTGAACCCAAAATTTAAAATTCAATATTTATTGAGTTGTTGAGCTTTTTGTGTGTGGAGCTTTGGGGGGGGGGGCGGAGTTAAGACACAGTTGTTGAGCTTCTTTGGGAGATATCAGCCTTGAGTTGTTCACCTTTGAGTTGTTCGACTCCCAATATTTGCCTGAAATATTTTAGCAAAAAGCATCGTGTTATACACGGAAGAATACGGTACAGTGGTACCTCAGGTTACATACGCTTCAGGTTACATACGCTTCAGGTTACAGACTCTGCTAACCCAGAAATAGTGCTTCAGGTTAAGAACTTTGCTTCAGGATAAGAACAGAAATCGGGCTCCGGCAGCCCGGAGGCAGCAGGAGGCCCCATTAGCTAAAGTGGTGCTTCAGGTTAAGAACAGTTTCAGGTTAAGAATGGACCTCCGGAACGAATTAAGTACTTAACCTGAGGTACCATGGATGAATGGGACAGAAATATCAGGAAGCAGATTTGGGGGGGAGTTGATAGGGGAGGGATAGTACCTCTGGTAATAATAAAATTAAAAGACATACCACAACAATAATGATACTGAGATTCAGGGCAAATATTTTGTCCTAGAGTCTTGGAGAAACAAAAATGTTTTTAGTAGGTGTCTAAAACTTGATGGACACGGGTGGCGCTAGGGACGCGGGTGGCGCTGTGGGTTAAACCACAGAGCCTAGGACTTGCCGATCAGAAGGTCGGCGGTTCAAATCCCTGTGACGGGGCGAGCTCCCATTGCTTGGTCCTGCTCCTGCCAACCTAGCAGTTCGAAAGCACGTCAAAGTGCAAGTAGATAAATAGGTACAGCTCTGGCGGGAAGGTAAACAGCGTTTCTGTGCACTGCTCTGGTTCGCCAGAAGCGGCTTAGTCATGCTGGCCACATGACCCGGAAGCTGTACGCCAGCTCCCTCGGCCAATAAAGCGAGATGAGCACCGCAACCCCAGAGTCACTCACGACTGGACCTAATGCTTGGGGTCCCTTTTTAAAAAAAAATAATATTTATTGATTTTCCAACCATTTAAACACAATAAAACAGAAAAAAGAAAAAAGAAAAAGAAAAAGAAAAAACATAAGATTAACAAAGCAAGACGCAAACCATTTAAAACACAGAACAATTTCAATATCTTAACTTTCATTCCCTTATTTCCACGACCTCCTCACACCTCCCTTTTTGTATTCCACTTCTATTAATTGTTTCAGCAATTCCTTTCCATCTTCCTCTGTTTTCTATCCTATAATTATCTTAACATATTCTAACCTTATTTTTCCCTTTAATACTCTATTAGTCTATTTATACTTAATTCCTTATAGCATTTCTACTAAAGCCATATAACTTCATTCCAACATTTTTCTAACATTCATTATTTTTTACAATATTTCTAAAAATAGTCTTAAACTTTTTCCAGTGTTCTTCCACCGTCTCTTCTCCCTGGTCTCGGATTTCTGCCAGTCGTTTCCGCCAATTCCATATAGTCCATCAACTTCATCTGCCATTCTTCCCGGATAGATAAATCTTGTGTCTTCCAGTACTTCACAGTGAGTATTCTTGCTACTATTGTTGCATACGTGAAAAGAGTTCTATCCTTCTTTAACACCAATTGGCCGACCATGCCCAGGAGAAAGGCCTCTGGTTTCTTCAAAAATGTATATTTAAATACCTTTTTCATTTCATTATGAATCATCTCCCAAAGTGTCTTAATCCTTGGGCATGTCCACCAAAGGTGAACTCTAATCCTCAAATTCGTCTGTTTTTCTTTAAGTTCAGTCATAGCAAGCGTCAACTTATATTCATCAAGTTGCTTCTGTAGGGCTGGGGCTCTCTTTCTCTCCAGTTGTGTTTCTTTACATTCAGCAACAACAGCTTTTTCCCTGGCCTCCTCCGCAGTTTGCCGTATCGAAATAGGTTCCTGTGTCAATTTCTGGGTAGTTTCTATATTAGTATTATTTATACTTTCTATATTTAAGTTAGTTTTAATGATTGAAACATCCACTTTCGCCTTTATCGTGTCCATTTTCCTATGGAGCTGATCCAATGAATCGTTTATCTTAAATAATGCCGCCACTAGAGCCTCTTCTGTCAACATTTCTCTTGGTTTTACATATACTGGTACAAAGGCTCAGAAAAAGCAGAGGGGCCTGATGGTGGACCTCTCCTGGATTGTTGCCAAGTCCTCCCAGACCTTAATGTTTTGTCAGCAGTTGACTGGTCTGTTTTTCCTCTTCCATTAACCACAACACTCAAAAGATTCAAGGTCAGTCCCAGAGTCTCACGATTTTTAACTTGCAGCTGGAAATTCCCCTAGCCCAACTCTTGTAAAGCAACCGGTTTCAAAGGCTTCCACTAGGGGCAAACAGTTTCTATTTGTAATAGTCAATAGTATCCTCTTTTAAACAATCCGAAAATTAGTTTCAAGTTAGTTTCAATTTTCAGTTACTTTTACTCCTTTTTAACGCAGCTGGAAACAGTAGAAACAATGTATTTCTCTTGTTTAACTAGCTGTCAATGAACATTCCAAAAGACATCAGTCCTACTAGCAGCCCGTTTCCAGGGTCAGAGCGGTGGTGTTTTAGATCTCTTCACTCTTTCCTGCAGGCATATTCAGTCCACAACTTCCCCCCCTCTTCTCCTGCCTCCAAAAGGGGGTTTTGTTCTTTACCGATGGAAATTTAATCTTTTACAAAAGACTTTCCAGGACTCCAGCTTGCAACTTCATTGCCTCAGTCTATTTACAAAAGGGGGAGGCGGACTTCCTGTTTTAAACCTCCCCGCTTCGATACCAAATTATACTTTTAGAAATCCAATTCTCCCGTTTCAGCTCTACTCACGGGTAATTACTTTAAAGTCAAATTGTCCACAGGAA
Organism: Podarcis pityusensis; assembly: GCF_964106645.2. NCBI lineage: Eukaryota > Metazoa > Chordata > Lepidosauria > Squamata > Lacertidae > Podarcis > Podarcis pityusensis. Next base: position 130,628,741 of record NC_138028.1, read on the forward strand.
AAAGCCAGCACTCTCCGGCAACGGCTGTGCGGCTTCGCTCCGTGGAAGAAGCAGACGATTCGAAGCACCGCACCACTCACCCCACGTCGCTCCAGAGCCCCGAAAACGGGTTTCCCCGCGAGTAGGGGAGGCGCAGAAGGTGCCCGCTGAATCCCATGTTCACAGGCTTCTCCCGCCTGTGATTTTTATGGGTCTCCGCCTTTGCCGTGGCGGCCAGACCCAATTTCCCACGGGGCAAATTCCTCCCGGTCAGAGGAATTCCGCCATTGCCGATGGCGCCAACCCGGAAGTCCTCAGGGTCCCTTTACCTTTACCTTTAAAACTTGATGGCATGGGTGAGGAATTCTACCATCAGGGTTGCCATCAAGAAAGTCCTGCCTCATATCGCAGGACCACATGTCCAGTTAAGAATCCTGCATTGCAGGGGGTTGGACTAGATGGCCCTTGGTGTCCCTTCCAACTCTACTCTGAGCTAGTGCCTGAGCTCATGGTTATTTAGTTGCCATATCAGAACATCTTTCCAGCTGTATTCAACTGGACACACAATGTACAATGGGAATTAAATCACTGTACAGTATAGAGAAGGGTCAACTATAACTCCAACATTAAGTCATTCTTGGGCTAATGCAATAACATTTATAAGCTATAGATTTAAAAAGGCAATGAATTTTAGATTCTGGGCTTGTAAGAAATTAATAACTGTGGGAATCAAACAAAAATCTTGGCTGATATTCATCTAGATGAAAGCTGGAGGATTCTATGGGACAAGAAGAACATCATAGGAACTTTAAGAATTGAAACCAGGATTTATAGGCATTATTGATTATTTTTGAATGAAATGTGGTAATTAATTTTTATGACTGACTGACTTGGATGAATTATCTTTAGTTGAGACACAGCTAAATCAACCTTGTTTGATTTTGGGCCACTTTTTACAGGGTTGTAGCTGGCTGGCTTTGATGATTTGACTGAACCATCTTCATTGAATGTCCAGATGATTCACTTTAATATGTTGACTGACAGCTGATTGGACAGACTGATTTAGAACTATTTTACCTGGATAACAGTTGACTGGCACTGCTGAATTAATTTGAATTATTTCAAATTAAAATACACCTCACTGGTTCTTAAAATGAAGAACGGATACCTTCTTCATCCACCTCAACACGATCAAGATGAACATCTCCTCCTTCCCCTAATCATTAGATTTATCATCTTCTAAGCAGAAGGAGGAAGCAATCTTGATTAAAATCATGATGACATTGGGCTGAATGGTTGAAGCCTCTCTGTCCAGCCCAGCACCATGATTGGAATGAAAATCTGCTGGTGCTATACACCCCCCGCAAGTGGTCATGCTAAATTGGAGTGCTGGGGGGCTGGATCAGACCAGTGGGTCACTAGTTTGCAACCCCTACTGTGGCCAGACAATCTCTGTCCAAGAACTACTGTAGCTGGCATACCAGCCATAGCTGGGAATAGGTGCTTATTTCCATGGACACCACTTGTGTCTCTACAGACAGTGATAGACCCAGGAGCTTGTCCTACAATCGAGTAAGACCCTGGCAGAGACACATGCCTGACTGGCATGTTCTCTTGCTCCTGGTCGATAGTTTGGGAGCTTCAAAAGCTTTCTTCAGCCTGAACATCACAGCGACCAATGCCAACAGACACCGGCACACTTAGGGATCCGCAGAGTCTTTGCAGCTCGTGTGACAGACCTCAGCAACACAGCATTTTGGCTAATCTACTTTATTTACATATAAACACACATGGAGCACTGCAACATGGCTCCCTCTCTCTCTAGCATCAGACAGCAAAGAGAATGAACAAATGACAATAGTCCCACTTCACAGAACACAGTAACACAAACATCCTGTCTCCGTCACGTCCCACTCTGTGGAGTCAAAATATACACCGTCATGTGATTGACAAGAATCCCATGACTGCAATCATGGAGCAGGAATTCTAACAGGAGCCGCCCTAGACTACAGACCTGCAGCTTCTGAGGAAGTGCAACCCCATTGCAGCAGCACCGTCCTTCAAGGCATCAGGCACCCACTCATCTCACAATGACACGTCTGCCACACATGGGAGCAACTCAGTCAATCCCCTGCAGCTAGTTTGAATTAGCCACAAAGGGCAACAGGGCAAGTAGCTGGAAACAGTGCTCCGAGCATCTTGTCCACATCCCCAGAAGCTGGACCTGATCTCTCAAAACAAGCCCCTTGTTTGGACTTGGCATTCAAGTCAACATGTGGATGAGTGAATTCACCTCCTTGCAACTGTGTCACAGCAGGTGTTTTGGGGATCCAGCACCCCATTTGCCAAGATAGATGTGTGTGGGATGTGAAACACAAGAGCAGTCAAGTACAACATCCCTAGAGTGGACATAAAAGGGGATGGCTGGACCAGCCAGTCGGAACTTCCTGTTTCTCCTAGGCTGGGACAGACTTCCTCTGCATGTGACTAGAGGTGCGCATGACCTCACCTGCCCAGGTAACAAAAGAGCAGGACTGGTCAGCCATCTCTCTCTGACTACATTCATCGAAGAAGCAACATCTGCTTAGCCTAAGATGCTTGCAGCCAAGAGAGAACAAAGGAGCTATCTCCTTATGGGATAGTTTCCAGGTGTATATTACTTTTGTAACTTAAGTCTGCCTTCTGGGATCCATTTGTGAACCGAATGTGAGTGAGTAAACTCTTTTTATATTTTTATAGAAGATTGTGTCGTGTCTATCTTTTTATGAGGGACTAAATGGGAAATTACCAACGAAACTTATTTTAGAGGCTTTAGCGGGACTGAGCAAACGCATCCGCTGTGCAAGTTTTAAAGGGGGACTGTTACTCTGCTAAACTGTAGAACTTGTTAACACAAGTTGGAAAGGATATAATCAAACAATATATCCTCTCCTGCATCCCTGAACATTCCCACAATGTGAACCACTTGAACCAACTCTGCTGGACTCTCCTGGACACAAGGACACAATGGAGACAGCACAGAAGCTCTTCCCTACTCTCATCACCCCGTGAGAGGCGTGATCGTATGATCTAGCTCAGGATTTCCCCGAACCTGGGTCTCCAGCTGTTTTTGGACTACAACTTCTATGATCCTTAGCTAGCAGGACCTGTGGTCAGGGATGATGGGAACTGTAATCCAAAAACAGATGGAGACCAAGGTTTGGGAAACTTTGATCTAGTCCAGGCATAGGCAGACTCAGCCCTCCAGATGTTTTGGGACTGCAACTCCCATCATCCCTAGCTAACAGGACCAGTGGTCAGAAATGATGGGAATTGTAGTCTCAAAACATCTGGAGGGCCGAGTTTGCCTATTCTTGATGTAGTCCATGGTCAATTGTCTTCACAATAAGATTCTCACCACAGCCACGCTAACTAAGTGCATGGGTTGGGGTTCAAAGAGCAAGATAATAGTCATTTAGAGTAGAAGCAAAAGTGGAAAAATGACAGAGATCTTCCTAGTAGATCTTCCTAGTATCATTTCTAGCAAAGTATTTGAAAAAGAAGGAATCTGTTATGAATGAGGTTTTCTGTTTCAGTTTATGATGCATAATAGGAATCAAACAGTGATCAAAACTCTGGAAGAGACGATTTTTAAAAAAGAAATATACAATCTGATGAGGCAGGAGCAGAAGAATTAAGCAGAACAGACAGAAAGAAAATCTTCCCTGACTTTTAGCTACAAAAATCTAACAAAAAGCTGGGGCATAGTCCCAGATAACAGAACTGTAGTATAATCCTGAGGGTTATTGCTTTTGATATTCTGCTTTTCTTTTCTTTTCTTTTCTTTCTTTCTTTCTTTCTTTCTTTCTTTCTTTCTTTCTTTCTTTCACTTTAAAATAAAGACTGAATAAAGCAATTACATTTATGGCATTGGATGTTAATGGCCTACAGAGCCCTTTCAAAAGATGCAGATTTTTTTAAAAAAAAAAGTCTGTGATGAACATGACATTTTATTTATTTAGGAGGCACATACCCTTAAAAAAAAGAAAAAAATGATGAATAGTATCTGAAAGAATTTTTCTCAGGCAACATCTTTCATGCTGCAGCAACAAAGAAAACCAGAGGAATTATGGTCAGTATTAAGGTGTCTTTAGCAATGCAAATAATTTATCAAAAAATAGATAAGGGAAGCAGATTTTTTCCTCTGAAAATAAGACTAACAGGGGAGGGGGCGGTGTTAACAAAACCATCAATGTGTGCACCAAATTATAAGCAAAAAAACCCACCCCAAAACCATTTATAGGGACTGAGGGTCTAAATTTGGTGGAAGGGAACATGGCGATAGTATGCCATTTCAATGCACAGTAGTACCTTGGAAGTCGAATGGAATCTGTTCCAGAAGTCCGTTCGACTTCCAAAACATTCGGATACCAGAGTCCGGTGCATCTCTCCTGGGAGTGATGTGGAGACTTGGGCACCTGCAGGCTCCGCACTGTCTGAAATGGCAGCGTGGGGCTTACTTCTGCCCACCGCCTCTCCCTCAGCCACCCTACAGCTGAGGGGGAGGCGGCGGAGAAGCTCCATGCAGCATGCCCTACCCCATGGGCGGCTCGCCCCGCCCCCAGCTGCAGGACGTGCACGCCGCCCTCGGCACCCGAGCGGCTAGCTACGCTACTGTCCACAGACTGCTTTCCAGGTCATGTGGCCAGCATGGCTAAGCTGCTTCTGGAGCAACAGGACACCGTGGCAGAAACCAGAGCACACGGAAACACCGTTTACCTTCCCGCCACAGCGGTACCTATTTATCTACTCGCACCGGTGTGCTTTCAAACTGCTAGGTTGGCAGGAGCTGGGACAGAGCAACGGGAGCTCACCCCGTTGTGGGGATTCGAACCACCAACCTTCTGATCAGCAAGCCACAAGTTTAGACCACAGCGCCGACCGCTTTACTTTTAACCCCTATACCTATTTTGGTAATGCAATTTCAACCTCTCAGGACAATCTGAACGTGACTATCTTGGAACAAAGGAACTTCAAAGGAAGACGGGCACACGAACCCACCGAATATATGTCAATAGGTCCCATGTTATCATTTGGGTATTAAGCTAAGATCCATGATTTTGTATGCATTAACTGGTTTTTCCACTGCCAGGATGCCTGTCATATCAGCAACTTTTTTGTGTGTGAATTACAACAGTCAACAACGTATTTGTATCACTGTCTGTATTCTGCATTTGACTGCTAAACCTGCTCACCCAACCCCATTGTGTATGTGAACATTTCATGCATTTGACAGCAGTCCACTGAATAATTTGTTAGCCTATGAGGTGCCACAAGACTTTCGGCTGCTTTTGCTGCAAAAGGCTAATGTGGCTATCCCTCTGGGAATTCAGATCATCTGCACCAGAATTGCGTGGGGGGGGGAGGAGTACCTACAAAGCACGGTTAGGGTATTAATTATATGGTACTTGAGTTTTGTATTTGTACGAATCGATTAACGCTGAAAATATCTCTCCAGCAGATACAAATATTTCTTCTTTTTCTTAATTAGATGCATTGCTTTCCATTGCACCTCTACCGAGGGGAGTTGTCCCTGGCAGGCACTGATTCAAACAGAGCTGGCTTGAGTGAAGCTGTTTATACGGCGCAGGATCTGTTACTGAAACACATCGAAAGAGTTCCCTTTAGGGGGAAAGAGTTATTTTGCAGCCAGCGGTGTGCAAAGATTTGTGTGTGAGATTTTAAATAAAAACCTACTATGGAGGAGCCAGAGGGACCTTGCTGGGTTTCATGAGCCCATTGTTAGCAGTGATGCATTCCTGGGGCTGGAGGAGGGAAGGATATTAACTGAATTTAAAGCAAGACAGGGAAAGTCTAGCTATTTGAAACAGGAGGAGGGGAGCTAGCTTAGGAAACTGAGCAGTTCTCTATTCTACTCTACACGTGTGGCAAGGCTTCTAACTGGCTTCCTTTAAATAGTCTGCTATGTTTTCATATGCCTGTTGCCTTTGTCCATGGAGGTTTCTTGGCAGGGATACTGGAGTGGCTTGCCGGTTCCTGCTCCAGGTGGATCATGTTTGGTCAAAACTCTCCACTATGACCTGTCCATCTTGGGTGGCCCTGCATGGCATGGCTCATAGCTTCTCTGAGTTATTCAAGCCCCTTCGCCACGGCAAGGCAGTGATCCATGAAGGGGGCAACAGAGGACGAGATGGTTGGACAGTGTTCTTGAAGCTACCAGCATTAGTTTGACCAAACTGCGGGAGGCAGTGGAAGACAGGAGTGCCTGGCGTGCTCTGGTCCATGGGGTCACGAAGAGTCGGACATGACTAAACGACTAAACAACAGCAAATGTTTTCATAACCTAGCAAGTGTGGGATCGGCTTGCATTCTGGGTAACAGGCAGCTTAAATGCACATATAGTGAAACACAAATTTACATATACACACACATAATCCAAGAAAAAACAGCATGTCATCCCACAATATTTTTGAATATCCATTGACTCTCTTCCAGTTGCCACAAACCCCAATAGACCACTAAGCCCATTCTGGTATGCCAGCTTTTCCAAATCTTGATATTGCTTGATATTGCTATAAGATCGGGAGAATATGATGAAAATGATGTATAGATGGTATATTACACCAGTGAAATTAGCTAAAATGTATAAGACAAATAATAAATGTTGGAAATGTAAAGAAAAAGAAGGAACATTTTATCATATGTGGTGGGAATGTAAGAAAGTAAAGAACTTCTGGGAAATGATATATAATGAGATGAAAAAGATGTTGAAATATACATTTAAAAAAAACAACCAGAAGCATTTCTACTTGGTATTATAGGTCAGGATATTAATAGGCAAGATGTTAAATTGTTTTTATATGCAACAATAGCGACAAGAGTATTGTTAGCCCAGAAATGGAAGCAAGAAGTAATTCTGATGAAAGAAGAATGGCAGATGAAAATAATGGACTATGCAGAATTGGACAAAATGACAGGAAGGATTCGAAACCTGCGGGACCAGAGATTTACAGAAGATTGGAAGAAGTATATGAACTCTTTGAAGAGCAATTGTAACCAACAAATTATGCTAGTAGGACTACAAGAAGTTTTGTAAGGAGAAATATATGAAGTGCTACGAAGTAGATAAAAAATAGATATATTAGTTATGAGTTTTAAATGTAACAGGGAAAATAAGAAATGTATACTAAGAGATTAGATTGGAAAATTTTCAGACAGGACTGATGGAAGTCAAAAAATTGAATAAGACGTAAAAATATGTTTGATTATTGTTGAAAATGGTATGTTAAAAAAACTAATAAAATTTTATATTTTAAAAAAAGATATTGCTATAAGATCGGAGGTTGTGCTGGAGAACCTATTGGGTCTACTCTGCAATTGTAAGAGTCAGGTCTACTAAACTGATCAAACCAGCAGGACTGCTGGAGATCACACGAATAGCCCTGGTAAAGGTCTGCTTTGTGACAGAAATTGCAGGTAAATGGCCCACAGTGACAAAGGAATGGGCAGAGGCTTCTATGTGCCAAGGTCCCGTGGCCCCCCCTCGCCCCCGATAGTAAAATAACTAGACGGGAAAACGAGTGTAAGGGAAGAATGGATCAAATAGGCCACAGCTTTATTAATTAGAGATGTGGTTTGGCTTAAGCATTGGATATACCATTTGAATCATCTGTTGTAAGTCTACATCTGCTAGGGTCAACCCAACCTTGGGGGGTGGGTCCTATGACCCACATCAAATAGTGGTACCCACCCACCCCCAAGAGGTCCCCGTTGGAGGAGTTCTATGACCTTAGCCCCTGCCTGGGCACCTGGACAGAAGCAGATCTTCATGGATCCTGCTAACGGGATACCCTTGACCATGGAGGGGCAAGCAGAGGCTACAACACCCCCTCCATCCAAGACTAAAGCTTATGCAAAGCCTAGCCACACAAAGTTGTGATGATTGCTATGAGGTAGGTGACAACCACAGGGCCATAGCCAATTTGCTAAGTGGAAAAAATCCTGCCCGGCCCCTAATACAGCTGGCAACAATTGTTATGTACTGAAGTTCTCACCCTGGGCCAGCAGGGGGATACTGTAGATAGTTTTCACTCAGGTCCACATATGCAAATAAGGGATTGAAAGTGACATTCAGTGATTGGATAGCTACAGAAAGTGGTTACTGTTGCGTTGTAGTTGAGCTCTATATAAGCAGGCTGGCTGAACCCTTCAGTTCAGTTCTGTTCTGGGCCTGTGAATAAACAAGAGCTGTTTAAAGAATCGCTGTGTCGTCTGATATGTTCACCGACAACTTAACAACAATGTCCAAAGCAAGACCACGTACCAGCCTAAATTCAATATTTGAAAGAGGGAGGGAAGGAAGGAGATCCAGTGATGAGCCAGGTGAGTAGACCTGGGTCGGCCCTCTATTTATTCCCTGGGCACAGAACCAAGCAATGCTTGCCAACGTGCTTGGCCCCGCCCCTGGGAAGGTCCTGCACAGTAGCCTGCCTGTGATTGGCCACTTTGCAGGCAGGTTACCATCCAACCACTGTGTGGAGGTCTGCAGACCACACACTGCAACTAGGCCTCCCAACCCAGCCACCACAGGATTGCAGTGGGGGGGGGGGCGGTACCAGGCCACAGCGCCATCTGCCCAGATAAGGACTTTTTTGTGATTAGCACCTTGATTTTCATCTTATTTTCCAGGATAGATTTGATGTGCTGGATGTGTTTCTATTGCTGTTCGTTTATGTTGCATTGCTTTATTTTTAAAAAAACCTGTTGTAAGCCACCGTCTAACACTGCAAATGCAGTGGAAGGGTGCGATACAAATATGACAATCAATTAACTAACTAACCTCCAATGCAATGGCAGCAACTGCCCTTTAAACCAATAAAATACCATTTGATCCCTCTAGCGTGACTACTATAAAGTAGGCATCAAGGCATATCTGCCCACATTGTCATTGCACTAGGGGAGAACAGAATCCCCAAGAAAGCAGGGGGAATGTGTAGAATGCCAAGCTTTCCCCCAACCTTATTTACCCCCCCCCAGGATGAAATCTTTGCCAGAGGAATCAGAGTGGAAAAATCTTGCAGGCTGGCTTCTATTTTTAGAAGCTTATTCCCCCCCCCCCGGCCCGCCCACCTCCCCAGAACTGTTTTGATTTGACTGTTGGCTTTCCCTTCAATTCCACGGGCATTACAATGCACAAGAAAATGATCTGTGTTCACTTCACACATCCAGCGCACCCAGCCTTGGCACCTGTTTGTCCTAATAATATTTGCAAAGAGCCATGCTGCTTGACATTATTGTGACTTGTGGCAAGGCATGGAGTGTCCCCCCCCCCCCCGATCATTTAATGTCAGCAGTTGGGTGAGCTTAAAACACACACACACACACACACACACACACACACACACAACTCAACGAATTTCTTTTCTCTCTCACCATAGAGAAAACTAAAGTCAATCTCTATCGAGAAAACAGGTAAAAACAAAGTGACACTTGCCACCAGCTTCCAAATCCAGTGTGTTTTATTTATCTGCATCTTCTTAGCAAGTAAGTTTCCAAAAAGAATTAAGAACCTAAACTTTTCACAGCTATGATGTAGCTAAGACGCACACAGAGAGAAAAATGGCCGGATTTAGGTTTGATGAGACCCTAAGCTACTGAAGGTAACGGGGCCCTTTATATGTCCAGCTGTCCTTTGTCAACAACAAATTGCTGCTGTTTTTTGTGTTGAATATATGCTATATGGTAATTTATGGACCTAATAGGTGCCTCGAGCCATTTGCACATAACAAAATGCAGTGGTGCCACAGGTTAAGAACTTAATTCGTTCTGGAGGTCCGGTCTTAACCTGAAACTGTTCTTAACCTGAGGTACCACTTTAGCTAATGGGGCCTCCTGCTGCTGCCGCCGCACAATTTCTGTTCTCATCCTGAAGCAAAGTTCTTAACCTGAGGTACTATTTCTGGGTTAGCGGAGTCTGTAACCTGTAACCTGAAGCATCTGTAACCCAAGGTACCACTGTATGTATTTTATCAAAGTAATTGATATAGAAATGAGCAAACCAGTGGTATTTTAGGGAGCAGGCTAGCAGGCGTGGCCCATTATTTACATCATAGGAGCCTACACAATGCAAAACACTGTTGCTGCATGTAGGTTTTATTTTATTTGCTTTTTATCTTATATTTTGGAAATGTACATCCAGTTTTTTCCCCTTTAATTTTTTTGGGACCCCCAAGAGAGTGGGGCCCTAAGCTATAGCTTGTTTGGCTTATACGTAAATCCGGCACTGCACACACACAGAGAGAGTGAGAGTTATGCTCTGCTTGCAACAGCACCAGCAAAGGCAGTACTCTTTGTTCTCCGGGCACAACAACAAAGGAAAATGTGAATTTCAGAATGGTGATGCCATACTAGCAGGAACCAGTCAGATTCAGAATTTGCCAAGGCTCAAACAAGAAGCCTCCTCACCTGAGCACTGCTGTTGGGAAAGGCTGTGGCTCAGTGTTACAGCCCATCATACCCTATTCTGATGAGAATAGGGATGTCCTATTCCATCATCATCATAATAATAATTTTATTATTTATGCCCTGCCCATCTGACTGGACTGCCCCAGCCACTCTGGATTGCTTCCAACAGATATCTTCTTTGGCAATCACTCGTAGCCGAGTAAGATTGTCTTCCATAAACACGGTTTTAACAATGTGTCCGTAAGTGACTGTGGAAGCCAATTCTGGACCCACATGTAAAACATTAAACGTTGAAAACCTTCCCTATACATGGCTGCCTTCAGATGTCTTCTAAAAGTTATATAGTTACTTGTCTCCTTGGCTCGGGGGTCACATAACTCCATACCCTCCAACATTTCTATGATGAAAATAGGGACATCCTAAGGAAATCAGCCCTGAGTGCTCACTGGAAGGACAGATCCTGAAGCTGAGGCTCCAATACTTTGGCCACCTCATGAGAAGAGAAGACTCCCTGGAAAAGACCCTGATGTTGGGAAAGATGGAGGGCACAAGGAGAAGGGGACAACAGAGGACGAGATGGTTGGACAGTGTTCTTGAAGCTACCAGCATGAGTTTGACCAAACTGCGGGAGGCAGTGGAAGACAGGAGTGCCTGTCGTGCTCTGGTCCATGGGGTCACGAAGAGTCGGACACAACTAAATGACTAAACAACAACAAAGGAAAAGCAAGACATTTCAGGATCAAATCAGAAACCGGGACCATTTCTGTAAATCCAAGATTGTCCCTGGAAAATAGGGACACTTGGAGGGTCTACTTTGCCTGCTGAAGGTCCCAGCATCTCCAAGTCGAAAAGTCTTGAGAGCTTCTGCCAGTCCATGGAGGCTTTTCTAAGCTAGTTGTCCCAAGGGTCTGGCTCTGTATAAGGGTTCCTGGGTTCTTATGTCTTGATAAAGAAAGAGTCAGCTGCCAGTTCTGATAGCTTCTGCACACAGGGCGCCATCTTGTCCTTTGTCTCAGCAGCAAAATGTATCGTGCCAACCCTGAGGCAGACCGTACGCAAGTCAGCTCCTTCACCGGCGAGGCTCATAACATTTGCACAGTTGGTATGTGGCAGCTTCACATGAAGTACAGCGTGGACCACTCCTGAATCTGAAATGGTTAATGTTGAGCCAAAAGAATATTTCTTGCCACTCCCATCTGAACCGGGATTGTGAACGCCAAGCAAGAATCACCGCAAATAGATGGAGTGGCAGAACTTCTACCTTCGGGCAAACAAAGCAGAGCTATGGAATGTTGTTTATGCTCCTCTTTCTCATAAACACTGCCGAATAAAGGCAGGAAGCTCTTTTTACCTTTTGTTTGGCAATTTCTTTCTGCCACCGGCAAGAGATCTTCATCTTTACTCCCTCTACCCCTTCTCGTTTATTATAGCCTAGCTATTCTCATCTCCAGCTAAACTATTCATTATTTCATTCTCTCTTAAATTGTCTTTTAATTACTTGGCAGACTCGAAGCATCTAAATGTGCATTAGTTTCCCACATCATCTGACACTCACTCATGCTATGATATTATTAGAAATAATTGCAGGGCCCTGTAACTGAACACAGCACTTTATTAACACAAAAGGTCACAGGAACTGTAGACTCTGAAGGAACTCTTTAAGAGCATTCTGCACCAACCTTCAGGTGCTACCGAAGGAAAAATCCACTCCTCCCTTCACTCCTGCAAGACTTTGCTATCTTATAACATGGATAGGCAAACAAAGGCCCAGGAGCTGGATCTGGCCCAATCGCCTTCTAAATCTGGCCCGCGGATGGTCCAGGAATCAGCGTGGTTTTACATGAGAAGAATGTGTTCTTTTATTTAAAATGCATCTCTGGGTTATTTGTGGGGCATAGGAATTCATTCATATATTTTTTTCAAAATATAGTCCGGCCCCCCACAAGGTCTGAGGGCCAGTGGACCGGCCCCCTGCTGAAAAAGTTTGCTGAGCCCTGTCCTATATAACATGTGGCTTTAGCAAGACCCACCCGATGAAAATAAGGACGTGCCATTCTATAATGATAGTTTTACTATTTATACCCCACACATCTTATTGGGTTGCCCCAGCCACTCTGAGCAGCTTCCAACATATATAAAAACATAATAAAACATTAAATATATATTTTTTAAAAATTTCCTATACAGGATTGTGTTCAGACAGCTCGGGTGTTGGATAACTCCATACCCTCCAACATTTCTCCAATGAAAATAGGGACGCGGGTGGCACTGTAGGTTAAACCACAGAGCCTAGGACTTGCTGATCAGAAGGTCGGCGGTTCGAATCCCCATGACGGGGTGAGCTCCCATTGCTCGGTCCCTGCTCCTGCCAACCAAGCAGTTCGAAAACACATCAAAGTGCAAGTAGATAAATAGCTACCGCTCTGGCGGGAAGGTAAACAGCGTTTCTGTGCACTGCTCTGGTTCGCCAGAAGCGGCGTAGTCATGCTGGCCACATGACCCAGAAGCTGTACACCGGCTTACTTGGCCAATAAAGCGAGATCAGCGCCGCAACCCCAGAGTCGGCCACGACTGGACCTAATGGTCAGGGGTCCCTTTACCTTTACCTTTAAGGAAAAGTGGGACATTCTGGGATCAAATCAGAAACCGGGATGGCTTCTCTAAATCAGGGACATCCCTAGAAAATAGGGACACTTAGAGGGTCTGTAGTATTGGTAAATTAAAATGCAATGCAATGTACTTCTGTGTGGCAAAGAAATCTCAAATGGATCTGAACTGGAAGACCAAAACAGAGGCAGAAGGGGTTAACAGCTGCTGTTTCTGCTGCTGCACCTGCCATAATTTCATTAATAAGGGTTTGTGGGGTGTTTCTAAGCTCCCCTTTGACAATCATTGTCGCTAAGATTGATGTGTGCACCGAATTGTCTGGCTCCGACTGGTGATAACTTGAGTTCTAACAAAGGACCTCCAGGAGGCTTAAAATGCAAGGCAACTGGAGGGAAGGTGCTTAGGTGTTTGACAGACAGCCTGGGCAGATAAGGCAGCTCATTCCAGGTCTTCTCATAGGTTAGTGCCTATCTGCTTTCCTCTTCAGCATGGAATTAAGCCATGGGAGGGGCTGCAGTGCTGAATTGATTTGGGGATCTCGTGCCAATCAAATCCCTGTTCTTCTGACTGCTCGCATGCAGCTACACAGAGGAAGGTAACCTAACTCTGGCTATAGACATTGCTTCATTAATTATTTTTTATTAATAATATGCTGCCCTTTATCAAAAGACCCTGGAGTGGTGTACAGCTTTAAAAGCACAACTTTAAAAGTGAGGTCCCAGCCAAAGAAGAATGGCAACTTAAATTGATGGAATACGTGCAGCTTGCAGATTGAACATACAGTGGTACCTCAGGTTACATATGCTTCAGGTTACATACGCTTCAGGTTACAGACTCCGCTGACCCAGAAATAGTGCTTCAGGTTAAGAACTTTGCTTCAGGATGAGAACAGAAATTGTGCTCTGGCGGCGCAGGGGCAGCAGGAAGCCCCATTAGCTAAAGTGGTGCTTCAGGTTAAGAACAATTTCAGGTTAAGAACAGACCTCCGGAACTAATTAAGTACTTAACCCTAGGTACCACTGTATAGAATAAGAGAACAAGAAGAACGTACGTTTGAAGAAGACTGAAAAATGTTTACTGAATATATGGGTGGAAATTGTGTTCATTTAAAAACGCTGGTAGCATTAAGATGAATTCAGCAGTGTAAATGAGTTTGATGGATGTAACAATGGATTACCGAAGGGTTTAGTTCATGTAAAATATGCAGGGATTTATGGTATACAAAATGAACCATGGAAAGAGAAGAAGGGAAACCATCGATTTAAGGCTGCTTAAATGAATGTTTTGAAATGTAAATTAGAAAATTTAAGATAAAAATATAATAAAATAAAAGCACATTACAGAACATCAATGATAAAAAACATACTAAAAAGCAGACTGACATTCTAATAATAAAATAGTCATCATAATAACAGTCCCTTCTCCCACACTTTCACAAGCCATTGGTTATTTAATAGCCATAGGTCTGGGTGAAGAGGAATGTTTTTGCCTGGCACCTAAAGACATGTAAGGACGGCACCAGCCTCTCTGGGGAGAGCCTTCTACATTCAGGGAGCCACCACAGAAAAGGCCCTTTTTCTTGTTGCCACCATCTAAACCACTCTGGGATGGGAGACATAGACAGGGGCCTCAGATGGCAAGCACAGGGTCTGGTTCGGGTTGGTTGGGGAGAGGTGGTCCTTAAGGTATTGCGGTCCTGAGCCTTTATAGGTCAACAACAGCACTTTGTGGTTTTGCTTTTTGTTTTTTTACAGATGATCTTTATTGAATTTTTAGTTACATACTATACATACACATACATTATATTTCACATTTGTTCTTGCTCTCCCGAGCTGACTTCCTTCCTTCCTTCTTCTGGCTTTTTATGTCCTCTTTGACTTTGTCCATTTTCCACAAGATTGTTCTTCTTCATTTTTTCCATTAAATGTCTGTAAACAAATAAAACTTTCTATATATACAATTCTTGTTGTCTGTCTATATTCATTTACAAATATGGTTCAATAATAGTCCTAATATACATTTTTAATTCATTTTGATATTATTATCCAATAAATTTCTTGTATTTTCCCGTTATGAGATTATTTTAATTCTACTGGTGTCCCTATTTCACATCATCTTCTCTATATATAACATAAATTTCCCCCATTCTTTTTGATATGTTTCATCACCCTGATGTCGAATTTTTGCTGTTAGTTTGGCTATTTCTGCATACTCCATAACCTTGTACTGCCACTCTTCTATTGCAGGCAATTTTTGCTGTTTCCACACCTGAGCCAGCAATAACCTTGCCGCCGTCAACAACAGCACTTCGAATTGGGTCCAGAAACTAATCAGCACACAGAGTAATCATGGTAAGCATTGACAACAGTCAGAGATTTTCCCCAGAGCAAAGGCAAGGCAATCTACTCACAGTATATATATATATATATAAAAACAGACAGTGATCTACCCATTGTCTTTGGAGGGTGGACCAGAGTTGCTGAGCTTTTTTCACGGCCTCAGTCCTGTATACCTGAAGGAGCGTCTCTACCCCCATCGTTCTGCCTGGACACTGAGGTCCAGCTCCAAGGGCCTTCTGGCGGTTCCCTCACTGTGAGAAGTGAGGTTACAGGGAACCAGACAGAGGGCCTTCTAGGTAGTGGCGCCTGGCCTGTGGAACACCCTCCCATCAGATGTCAAAGAGATTTAAAAAACTATACAACTTTTATTTATTTTTTTATAAAATATTTATTGAAATTTTCAAAGTGTTACAACATAAAATAAAAGCCGAAGAAAATGCAAAATAAAAATAGTTAACAAAGTAGAAAAAGAAAAAAACAAACAAACCCCTTCCAACCATACGAATACAAATTCAAAAATAAGAAAAAAAGACACACACAAAAAAACAAAAATACAATTTAAGAACATTTAAAAACAAATTCATTATTCTCGAATCCTCAACTGTCATTACCTTCTTTCTTTGACCTCCTCCTCCTCCCTTTCTTTGTATCCTAGTTATTAATTATCCCAGCAAATCCTTTCCATATTTCATAATATTCTGTCATTACATTACCCTAAACAGTTTTAATCTTATCTTTCTATAAGAAAATAAACCTTAGAGCTTAAAACTTAAATCTTATCCTTACCAACTTCTCATAACCATAATATTCTTTCATAATTCTTTAAACATCTTTACTAAAGCCGAGTAATTTCATTCCAACATTTTTCTGACATTCATCAATTTTATAAAACAGTTCTAATGGTAGAAAAAAGAAATACAAACAGATCCAATCTTCATCCAACGTCCCTTCCTCCTGGTTCCGGGTTTTGTCAGTCCTTATTATCCCATCGATCTGGCCCATTAACCTGGCAACCTTATATCCGAGGCCCTCAAGTCTCTTCCATGTCCCTTTCACAGCTCTTCTTTATATTTGTAACTGTATTTTCCCTTGTCTCCTGCTCGTGGTAACTCCAGCTTGGCAATATTTTTAACCCTTCTCGACAAATCAGCCCCTTTTCCATATTCAGCACTGAATTCCATATGGTATTTAAAAGCATGTTTCAAAGACCCTCCAAAATTAAGAGCCCCCACCATCCCAAACATCTCACGGCCCATTGCCAGATTTGAAAAGTCCACACATCCCAGCATAGGGGGGTCAATCCAGCCCCCCATTTCCAAGCCAAACCAAACTTTTTCTTTCCAAATCTGGCTTTTTCCAAGTTCATTTGTCAAATCTGAAAACTCATATTCCTGTTGGGCCTGTTCTGTCAGGACACACTCCTGATTTGATTCCTGGGTGGGCTCCACATATTTTCCCACTGTCTGTTCAAAATTTCCCACTGCCTGTTCAAAATTTCTAGTTGAAGTCGTCATCAAATTCACCTTCTCATGTAACTGTTCCAGTAGGGCATTTGTTTTGTAGAAAGCACACAACAAAGCTTCTGAATACATTGTCCTGCAAGGTCAAACGCCTATTCCCATGATTGTAATCTGTAAACAGCTGCCGGCTCCCTGGAGTTGGTTACAGTTTCACAGTCTCCCTCTAGGGGGAAAACTTCTATTTGATCTTGCAACAAAGTTTCCCTTTTTGAGATACTTTGTCAATATTTGTTCCTTTGAAATGCGAAGGAAACAGTGGAATCACTATGTTTCTCTTCTTTTAGCTATCTGTCAAAAACGTTTGTCTCTGGTCAATGAACTTCAAACGTCAGTCCTGACACCCCGCTCCAGGATCAGGACGGAGGAAAGTTGCTTTACTTTAAACTCACTTTAAACAGTACAAAAAAAATCCCCCCTTCTTCTCCTGCTGTTTTAAATGATGAAATCCAATCCTTTAAAAGCGATTTTCTGAGCTCTAGTTTATGTTGTCTTTGCTTTATTCCGTCTACAGAAGAACGGAAGGCTGACTTCCTGTTTAGACCTTCCCGTTCCGTACCAAATTGAAATAGATTTTTAAGATCCAATTTTTTTCTGCTCGCAAGTCCCCATCTAATGTCCAGTTGTTCAAAATCTAAGTACTCACGGGTGCTTATTTTAGAGTCCAAATTGTCCCAGGAAAAAGGCAGCGCTCTCCGGCAACGGCTATGAGGCTTCGCTCCACGGAAATAGCAGTTGACTCACAGCACCGCGCCACTTCCCCCTCTTCACTTCGGAGCCCGTTAGTGGGTTCCTTAGCGAGTTGGGGGGGCACTAAAGGTGCCCGCCGAGTCCCATGGTCACAGGCTTCATCCGCCTGTGATTTTTGAAAGGGTCCCCGCTTCGCCGTAGCGGAGAAGACCCGTTTCCCGTGGAGCTAGTCCCTCCAGTTCAGAGGGAGTCCGCCATTGCCGATGGCGCCACCCCGGAAGTTAAAACTATACAACTTTTAGAAGACACCTGAAGGCAGCCCTGTTTAGGAAAGTTTTAATGTATGTTTTATCATGTTTTTAATATTCTGTTGGGAGCCGCCCAGAGTGGCCAGATGGGTGGGGTATAAGCAGTGTTCTTTATGGGGGTGAGTATGCAGGGGTACGCATACCCCTAAACATTTTGTGAATCTTTCTACTTTTGTCCATTTACTGTATTTATTTTTCCCAATTTGAACTATAAAATGGTGATTTTCTTGAGTCAAAATGAGAGTACCCCTAAACATTTCTTTAGGGAAAAAAGCACTGGGTATAAGTAATAAATTATTACAGTGGAACCTTGGTTCTTGAATGGCTTAGTAGATGAACAAATTGGCTCCCAAAAATCAAGAAGTGTTCCGGTTTTCTAACATTTATCAGAAGCTCCTGCAGCCAATCGGAAGCCATGCCTTGCTTTCCGAATGGTTTCGGGAGTCGAACGGACTTCCAGAATGGATTAAGTTCGAGAACCAAAGTTCCACTGTATTATTATTATTATTATTATTATTATTATTATTTTGGAAACCTGTGTGGTTTTTGTCCTCATGTCCTCCTTGTGGACTCCCCCATAGACATGAGGTTGGCCGCCGTGTCTCTGTACATTCATGATGTCTTCCTTGTGGACTTCCCATAGACTGTGGATTAGCCACAGCGGTGGTGGGGGATGTTGGACCAGATACGCCTCTGGTCTGGCGCTCTAGTGTTCTTTTTTGTGTTAAGATTTTTATTAAAGTTTATTCATGATGCATGCAATAAAATATAGAAAACTAATGTGAACAAAAAACAAAAACAGCTACAAAAAAATGAAAATAGAGTACCTTGGGTTAAGTACTTAACTCGTTCCGGAGGTCTGTTCTTAACCTGAAACTGTTCTTAACCTGAAGCACCACTTTAGCTCATGGGGCCTCCTGCTGCCGCCGCGCTGCCAGAGCATAATTTCTGTTCTCATCCTGAAGCAAAGTTCTTAACCCGAGGTACTATTTCTGGGTTAGCGGAGTCTGTAACCTGAAGTGTATGTAACCCAAAGTACCACTGTACAAAGTCCTCGTCAGGTGTGCGTACAGGAGCCAGGCCCTGTGACCAGTAGGAAGGCCCCAGTCCTGCAAAGTCCTAAGTTTGTTCTGAAGAGGCAAGGCGCAGCCTCACAGGTGAGGCCAGTTGGTAACTCACAGCACCTGGTGGCAAGAGCTGAGAAGGGATATAAGGTCAGCATTTCCCTTCAGCTCTTTGCCACAGCAACACACTTCCTGCCTTGGGCTTCTTGACTCCTTGCTTCCTGAACCTCGGACCCTTGACTTCTGGTTTCCTGACCCTTGGACCCTTGACTTATTGACTCCTGGCTCTCTGACCCTCAGACTCTTGGCTTCCTGACTCTTGGCTTTTGGACCCCCCGTTCCTGCTCCCACCCTGCCATTTTGCCCCCCGGTCCTGATGTCCCCTGCTGGGACTTCGATCGCCCATGAATCGGACCGTGACACCTCTCTTAGAGGTAGTTCTTAACTCTTACCACCCACAGAAGGTAGCACTCCCTCCCAACTCTCATATGGGACCTTTTCTTCTTATGTTGCTACTGAATGAATGAATGAATAACAATAGTAATTTAATGTCATGTGTCGTTTGGACCTCAGCACGCGAGAAACGGTTTTACTTTTTGTTTTAAATCGCCCTGCGTCGATAACTGTTGGAAACCAACACTCTAATTTTGTTCGTTATAGTTTTGTGTCCCAAAACCTCAGCAGGCTCTTGTACCAGGCTAATGAGAGAAGGGGTGAACAATATCATTTTTCAGGGCTGTCGTGTGCTGTTTCATGAGCGCCTAAATGCCTTATATAGAGAGTGAAATATGGGAGTGACTGCGTAACAATGACCTTTTCAATATTCTCCGTTTTCATTGGCTCCCCGTTCAAGGAGTACCAGCAAGTTTAGTGCCATTCTTACACTGAGAGGAGGAGTGGAAATGTGTTTCCAGTGAAAACACAGAATACTGAAAAGGTCAACATGGTACAGCATGCTGCTGTAATTCGTATAGCCATTAGAAGTCCAATATTTCATCTCATGGTAAAGAATTATAATGAGAATTGAAAATGGCACCACATTAAGTCATCTTTATGATGAGCACAGCAATCAAAATGGAAGCATACACATATCAGATATTCTTTTTGCAGTTTTGAAGAATATAGAATGGGCATGTGAAAAGGATTTTATCCCTCCAAGTAAAAGCCCAAACCAAACCAAGCCTTCTGTTTGCCATCACTTTTATTAAGTTTGACCAACCCGTAGCGGCACTGATAGTTCCAGAATCTCTAAATGATGGAAAGGAATGACAACAACAAAAGAACAGATCTTGAGAGGAGGTTCACCAAAAGCATTTTCAAAAATATCAGAATGCCATAGAATGTAGTGATCCACTTTGGTTTAGAATCAAAATGCTGCCATGCTCACAATCGGAATGGAGCCCAACCATTGCCAAACCATAGTCCCATAAAAGAAAGGATATAGAGCCGAATCTTATTGTAAGTGAACTAATGGGCCTCATTTGGGTGAAAAGGTGGCCCAAAGGTTTAGAAATAGACAATATTTTCTAAAATTTTGTCTGTGGACCCTTGAGTCTGTAATGCTGAGAGGTGGGTTTTTAATGCTCACCTGTTTAATAATAATAATATTTTTTTATTTATACCCCACCCTTCCTTCCCGGTTTAAAAACTGAGCTCAGGGCAGCTGAAAGCAAATATAAAACATTGATTAAAATGTGACTTAAAAATAGCATCAAACACCATAGAATACAACATAAAATGCAGCATCAATATCAATAAAATTCAAAAATTCAGGGGGCATTTAAATGTGAATTTAAATGTGGGGTCCCAGAAAGGGTTTCTTCATAGAAGAGGAAAGGGAATAGGGAATAGGTAAAGATAAAGGAACCCCTGACCATTAGGTCCAGTCGCGGACGACTCTGGGGTTGCGGCGCTCATCTCGCTGTATGGGCCGAGGGAGCCAGCATACAGCTTCCGGGTCATGTGGCCAGCATGACTAAGCCGCTTCTGGCAAACCAGAGCAGCGCATGGAAACGCCGTTTACCTTCCCGCTGGACCAGTACCTATTTATCTACTTGTACTCTGACGTGCTTTCGAACTGCTAGGTTGGCAGGAGCAGGGACCGAGCAGCAGGAGCTCACCCCGTCGCAGGGATTCGAACCGCCAACCTTCTGATCGGCAAGTCCTAGGCTCTATGGTTTAACCCACAGCGCCAAGGCTAATTCAGATTGAAGGTCAGGTGGAATAGCTGTCTTACAGGCCCTGTGGAAGGAGATCAAGTCCTTAAAAAGGAAAGGAAAGACCATTTCAACCTTACAAGTAAGGGGAAAAAATAGGAATTAGTGCACTTGGGGGAAGGAAATTCTATCTCATACCCTCCAATATGAAATGGCCCCAAACCGAGACACCATATTCCAGGACAGCATTCCCGTGTGAGTCACTGTAGAGCATGTTCTTGGGGATCCTGAAACCTTCCATTCTGTGGACAAATTGTTTATCAAACTACTCATTATTAAAAAAAAAAACCCAGATACATACAGGGTGTTGGTCCACTGTGCTTTATTAAGTCCAGGGTCAATGCAGCCATCTACCAGGAGATTTTGGAGCACTTCATGCTTCCTTCCGCAGACGAGCTTTATGGGGATGCTGACTTCATTTTCCAGCAGGACTTGGCACCTGCCCACACTGCCCAAAGTACCAAAACCTGGTTCAATGCCCATGGGATTACTGTGCTTGATTGGCCAGCAAACTCGCCTGACCTGAACCCCATAGAGAATCTATGGGGCATTGCCAAGAGAAAGATGAGAGACATGAGACCGAGCAATGCAGAAGAGCTGAAGGCTGCTATTGAAGCTTCCTGGTCTTCCATAACACCTCAGCAGTGCCACAGGCTGATAGCATCCATGCCACGCCGCATTGAGGCCGTAATTGATGCAAAAGGGGCCCAAACCAAGTACTGAGTACATATGCATGCTTCTACTTCTCAGAGGTCCAATAGTGCTCTATTTGCAATCCTTGTTTTGCTGATTTCATTTAATATTATAATTTTCTGAGATTGTTAATTTGGGGTTTTCATCAGTTGTATGTCATAATCGTCACAATTATAACAAATAAAGGCTTGACGTATCTTGCTTTGCATGTCATGAGTCTATCTCATATATTAGTTTCACCTTTTAAGTTGAATTACTGAAATAAATGAACTTTTCCACAATATTCTAATTTTTCGAGTTTCACCTGTAGAATAAACACAAAATAAAACCTATTACCAAGATTTCTCAAAAACTTGTAACCTCTCCTGCTGGTCCCTTTTTATCTTGCAATTAGTAGCAAAAATCAACATTCACCATGTTTCTGACATCATTCACTGTAACGCTTTCAAGCTGAAATTCCAAAATCTAACAACTTTTCCTGAGTCTTTATATCGGGATAGTTGCTTGCAGCGCTTTAAATAGTAGCATCCATCCAGAGTCAAGCTAGCGCCTTCAAGATCCATTACACTGCAACAATCTTTATACCCCAGGCAAGGGTCTTTAAAGTCTAATTATTTATACAGTTAAATAGGTTTTACCGCACAGCTAATAACAACTGCTGGTTATTAATAATTCATGGCCATTCATTTGGGAGACCAGGCCTTTATGATTTCCCTTAGTCAACATGCAAAAATCAATTACCAGTCCTATCCAGGTTAGGGGGTCTTGAAGATGAGCTATCTGCTAGCCTGCTGAGCCATTGTCAATGTGCAAGACAGTCCATGTTGACTGAGAGATGCGCTCCGTGCGACTTACATGAAGGTAAGAGTATCTAGGACTGCAGCCTTAGAGAGGCGATGCTCACTTTTAGGCTGGTGTAGCTAAATTGTTAAACATTTAGCAGTTTTATGAAACATCGGTTTTAAAAGTCTGCGGAATTTTAAATTGGCTAATTTGCAGCAGGTTGCCTTTTCAGAACACCTCTTTCCTACTGGGATGTCATACTAATTGGTTCTTAATTGAGACATGTGCTTCCAATTTTCTAAATCCAACCGACTATGAATCTGGAGAAGACAGGCAGGTTTTAGGCTGTGATTCATTCATTTCCATAGGACTTACAAATATGTTTAGAACTGGTGCCTATGCAAATCTATCGTAGGTGGCTTTCATCAGATCTCTTAATGGATATTAATTATCCTTTAACAAGCTTTAACCATATTTTTGTTCAAACAGTTGGAATGACCAAGCGGGTAGAAGAGGGAATCGTATCTCCTTTGCCAAAGGATAGCGTGTTGGGTGGAGCTGATGATTTGACTAACTTTGTTTGTGGTTGCCATCACATAAACCCAGTAACTGTGTGAAGCCACTTCTATATGGAAGAACGTGTACAAAGGTTACAACCAGCTGGCTGCGAGATATCATGTAGGCCTTTCTCACCAGTCATCACTCGCTCATGGTCCTTACTGGTAACCTCTAGGCTGGATTATTACAACGTGAAGCTGCCTCTGAAGACAGTTCAGAAACTTGAGCTGGTGCAGAATTTGGCAGCCAGATTGCTCACTGAGGCAAGACAATTTGAGCATATTACAGAAATTCTGGACCAAATTCGCTGGCTGCCAATTAGCTTCCAGGCCCAATGCAATGTGCTGTTTTTGACCTTGTTGTTGTTTAGTCGTTCAGTCGTGTACGACTCTTCGTGACCCCATGGACCAGAGCACGCCAGGCACTCCTGTCTTCCACTGCCTCCCGCAGTTTGGTCAGACTCATGCTGGTAGCTTCGAGAACACTATCCAACCATCTCGTCCTCTGTCATCCCCTTCTCCTTGTGCCCTCAATCTTTCCCAACATCAGGGTCTTCTCTTCCCATGAGGTGGCCAAAGTATTGGAGCCTCAGCTTCAGGACCTGTCCTTCCAGTGAGCACTCAGGGCTGATTTTGTTTATAATGGATAGGTTTGATCTTCTTGCAGTCCATGGGACTCTCAATAGTCTCCTCCAGCACCATAATTCAAAAGCATCAATTCTTCAGCAATCAGCCTTCTTTATGGTCCAGCTCTCACTTCCATACATCACTACTGGGAAAACCATAGCTTTAATTATACGGACCTTTGTCGGCAAGGTGATGTCTTTTATAGGTTTTTGACCTATAAAGCCTTAAACAGCAACATTGAACAGGTTCAAGGGAAAAGCAGGGAAACTATCCCCATCCCCAATAACCCCACCCCCTGGCCTATCACCCACTATTCCAACATGCAGCTCAAAGCTTCCAGATAAAAACCTGCCAAGCCAAAGGGCTACACTGTCTAAAAGACTTCATCATCATCAACAACAACAACAACAACAACAACAAACAAACTCATACCAGCACAATGAATACAGGACAAACTAGGGGACACCCATATACCTTGGGCTAACACATCATCAACTACATGCCTTCTTAAACAATCCAACAGTAAAATCAGAAGCCATTAGATGCTTGACCACCTTTGAAAACCTCTTGACAGCAGAGGGACACAGTAAAGGGATGGTATCCACAATATACAAAATACTGCTCCAAAATCCCACAAACCCTTGTGACGCAATCAAAGAACAATGGGAACATGACATAGACAAGGCATGTACTTTTGTAAACCAAAAAATCTTTAATAATTTCTTTTTTAAAAAGGGGGGGATAAAGCCTTGAATCGCTCTGGACCGCAATACCTCAAGGATCACCTCTCCCCATATAAACCAACCTGGACACTAAATTTGTCATCTGAGGGCCTTCTTCATGTGCCTCTTCTATGCGAGGTCCACGAAAACAGGCCTTTTCTGCAATGGCTCCCCATTTGTGGAATGCTCTCCCCAGAGAGATTCATTTGCTGCCTTCAGTTATATATTTTAGGTGACAGGTGAAAACATTCCTCTTCAACCAGATCTTTGGCTGGTTGATATTCTACAGCAGGGGTCAGCAAACATTTTCAGCAGGGGGCCGGTCCACTGTCCCTCAGACCTTGTGGGGGGCCAGACTATATTTGGGGGTGGGATGAACGAATTTCTATGCCCCACAAATAACCCAGAGATGCATTTTAAATAAAAGCACACATTCTACTCATGTAAAAACATACTGATTCCCGGACTGTCCGCAGGCCAGATTTAGAAGGCAATTGGGCCGGCTCCAGTCCCTGGGCCTTAGTTTGCCTACCCATGTTCTACAGCCTTTAAAGTGTATTTGTGGGGAATGGGGTTGTTGTTTTGTTTTTTCTGTTTTAACTTTTTATTTGTGCTTTTAACTTGTATATTCATCTTGTGAGCCATATAGAGATCTTACGATGAAGTATGGTATATAAATTTTTATTACAGTGGTACCTCGGGTTAAGAACTTAATTCGTTCCGGAGGTCCGTTCTTAACCTGAAACTGTTCTTAACCTGAAGCACCACTTTAGCTAATGGGGCTTCCCGTTGCTGCCGCGCTGCCGGAGCACAATTTCTGTTCTCATCCTGAAGCAAAGTTCTTAACCCGAGGTACTATTTCTGGGTTAGTGGAGTCTGTAACCTGAAGCATTTGTAACCTGAAGCGTCTGTAACCCGAGGTACCACTGTATTATTATCATTATCATTATCATTATTATTTCACACAATACCTTTAAAAACCATTCTTCCACTCAAAGAATTCTGGACATTGTAGTTTACGCCTCACATACAATTCCAAACAAACCTTAGCAAACAAGAATTATTTGAGGGCGGAGAACTGCTGTAAAGGTACAAACCTCTGGTATTGCCAAACAACTTGAACCTACAATATACTGCATAGCATGACAAGCAGCTATATAAGATCTGTCTTACAAAGTTGCTCTGCTGTCATATATATATATATATATATATATATATATATATATTGCAGTTAATGGACTCCTCTTTAAAAGCAGTGCATGCAATGCAGAACTAAAATTACTATTAAGCTATGCTTGCTATAGAGAAGGATCCCTGCTGATGTGTAGTTATCTGGCAATGACTTAGCATTCATTTATCCAAAGGGGGCAATCCTTCCGCCATAAAATAGAGCAATGTATGGTCAGGAGGCCTACCCTATTCTCTGTGCCCACTGAGATCTTTTTAAAATTCACCACAGCTAGGAACATAATCAAAAAGAAACAGTTGGGCAATGTTCCTAGCCATGGGGAATGTTATTGCACCTGCTTGCCGGGCCCAATGAGCGAAGTGACTTAAGTAGGTTGGTGAGAAGTTTTTGTAACAAAACACCAGAAATTAAACTTATCTTGTACCAAAGGCTGGAGTAGCTCCTTTGAGTGTCGCTCCTGGGGTGAGATTAGTAGAATGGAGAGGTTTGAGCGTTTGTATCTCTGGCAAACCAACACTGAGCTTAGGTGAGAAAAGAGGCTCCTGACACATCCTACAAACTGTTGCAGCTGTTCACAACCAATAATAATAATAATAATAATACCTTTATTGTCATTGTACAACCTGTGTACAATGAAATTAAACGAGCCTCCCTCTCCTGCAAACACTCAATCTCTTATCAAACAACACACCACCTCGCAATTTCGCTATGTTATTTTTCGTTCAACAGCCCACGGATAGAAGCTATTTTTTAGACTGTTGGTACGGCTGATTATACTTCTATATCTCCTGCCCGAGGGTAGAAGAATTAAGAGGTGATAGCCAGGGTGTGAGTCATCCCTGAGAATTTTTCTCGCTCTCCTAAGGCAACGATCCCTTGCAATGTCATCTTGCGGGCTCATGTGCCGTATTCACCACCCTCTGTAGAGACTTTCTGTCCGTGGCTGTCAGGCCAGCATACCACATTGTGATACAATACGAAAGGACACTTTCTATTGTGGACCGGTAAAAGGAGTTCATCAATTGTTTAACATTATTCTTTTGCAAGACCCTGAGGAAATGGGGTCTCTGTTGGGCCTTTTGGACCACCTGAGTTATGTTGATTTTCCAATTGAGGTCCTCACTAAGGTAAACTCCCAGGAATTTAAAGGAGGAGACTCATTCCATACAGCGCCCCCTGATATACAACGGGGCACATTCCCCTCTCTTCCTCCTGTTCACAACCTACTATGACCATCTGTTGTTGGCATCCATCTGTCTCGAGAGACAATGGACTGCACCTCTGGAGTCAGCAGCGCTCCCCGGGGTGCAAGCCTGGGCAGTGTGTATAGAAGTCCTGGGCAGCACAGATGACAAGACCCCTCCTCTTGACTTCACTTAGGTGGTCGAAAGGAAAGATCAACATGTTGGGCACCAGCTTGGCTGCAGGAGCTGCTGGAAGGAGGAGTACAAGGCACCATCCAACCATCTTAAGGACTCTATCTTAGGGACTTCTGGATTTGTGTAGCCTATTCTTCTCCAGAAGATAGAGGAGGTTTGGGATCAAAGTTTTCCTTCTCCTAGATGGGCTACCTTCTCACTTCCCTCCACAGCTCATGCAGAAACCGCCTTCTTGACCGTTGGGTCTATTATTGGTCTTGTTCCTTCAATCTGCCCGAGCCTGTCTTCACATGCCTTAAAATCACAGAGGAAAATGCCAGCTGGAGTGGGTGGCCAGAAATAAGTGCACCTGCAATGTGGCAATTGAGGGGGAGGAGTTTTCTTCCTGCTTGGCCAACCGGTCTTGAAAACGAGCAATGACTCCTCCCCCAGCAAGGATTTTCATGTGACTTTGATTGTCCAGTCAGAGAAGAGGAACCATCCTAGGTGGGATATGATTGTCTAACAGTTAGAGATCTGGGTGAAATTTACACCAAAGTTATTGGGAAACCATTACTATAATCATCAACTCTCAGGGCTCATTGAAGAAAAGAAGACTTATTTTCCACACAAGCTGAGCCCCTGAGGTCCTCAGTGGGTTCTGCTGCATAGGAGGTGGTGATCCAAAGGGAAGACACAAAAGCAGAAATTGCAGCCCGAATAATCATGGCCCCAGAAAGATGTTAAGTTATTTCTCTTCCCTGTCCTTTATTTGATTGTGACTGTGTTGTGAAAGTCATTTGTTAGCTCTTTGGGAGCCTCTTGGGGCTATAAAGCGGGATATAGGTATTCAAGAGTATTTTCCACCCATCAAAAGTCATGGAGCAAAACATCTTTAGCTACGCTGAGAAAGTGATTGTTATTAGCAAGCAAGCAAGCTAAACGAAACACAGTTACCTCATCCCTTGATAACACCGTGATGGCATTTCCAGTTCACGAGGTCATAAAATGTCGTCACTTTCTTCAGCTAGCTAGTTTCCAAAACAAACTTCCTGGAAACCACTGTCGCCATCCCCAAATGTGAAACTCGGAGAGGGAGGGGGAAGGGGGAAGTGTTGCAAGAGACCAGAAATCCTCTCGTCTTTGGCTTATTTATCACCAGCCAAGGTGTAGGAGCCCTTTTATTGCAAATCCTGCCTAGCAATTTAGTGTGCTGCCACCATGCCAGCCTGATGACACATCATCAAGCTAATTACACTCATTCACTAAGTGCCTGTCCTTCTTGTTAGAACAAGAACGGTGAAAAGCTAGTTAGGGAACAAAGTACTGCAAGGAGATATCACGGCAGTGAGTTGGCACAGGAGAGGGATATTTGTCTGTGTAGAGGCTCTGTAATAAATGAAACATCTGGCAGAGAAGAATGTATTGGCAGCATTCTTCAATCTTTCCAAGGAACTGACAGCGTGCTCTACAGCCATGTGGCAGCAGTTACAAAGAGGTTCTCTGAACAAACTAATATAGATTATGTCAGCCTGTCATTAATTCTAACCAGACTGTTGATATCTCTTTTTCCCCAAAGAAGGAAAGAAAGAAAGAAAGTATTAAGCTTGATGTTGTGCTCTCTCAAAATGGGGATATATGAGAAAGATATTTCACAAATAAAGGAGGGCCTGGCAACTATATTTAAAATTGGTGCCAGGGCTGCAATCCAGACATCAGTATGTGGATAGTGACCTAGCCTGAATCTTTTCCCTTTCACTACTTGTCCAAACTGGAGAATGCAAAGTCTCAGCAAATTCATGCTTGCTGTTCATGTGCATGTATTTGCTGTCATAGTGTATGTGGGAAATGATACATAAGTAGCAGTCAAGTGCAACATTCCTTGTTTTGCTAGAGTGGACCTGTGGGGGAATGTTTGGTCCAGCCAGTCGAAAACTTCCTGTTTCCTCCTGGCTGGGACATACTTGCTTTGCATGTGACTAGAGGCGGGTGTTACCTTACCTGTCCAGATAACAAAAGGGACAAGGCACACAGCCATCTCTCTCTTTTTGACTTCCTCCATCGTAGGACCAGCAGCTTTTTAGCTAGAGATGCTCTGTTGGCTTCAGCTAACAGAGGACAAAGGGACTATTCCCATATGGGATAGCTCCACATGTATATACTTTGTAACTAAGTCTGCCTTCAGGGATCCAACCGTGAACAGAAATGTGAGTAAACTACTTTTATATATTTTACACAAGATTGTGGCATGTTTACTCTTTTAAGAGGGATATAAGGGAACTTACCAGGAACCTAATAGTGAGAGGCTTACACAAGCCTGCAACCAGCTATCTGCTGTGCATGTAAAAAGGGGAATGTAAACTCTGCTAAGTAAAGGAACCTGCTAGCGCAAGTTAGGAAGGATATTAATAAACAATATATCCTCTCCTGCCTCCCTGAACATTCCCATGGTGTACACCTGTGCATTAATGTATCACATGACGGTGATGACTGCATTTCATACATAGCAGATGAATCTAGTAACTTGTTGTCTTGCTACCTCATCCTGCTGAAACATCATAAAGCTAATTATTCTTATGGGGAAGGCAGAATCTGTGGGGACACTCTGAACCTCAGCAGGTGAACCCTGTGTGTGGCACAGGACACCAGATTCCACAGTACACCCAAGCAGTCTACAGACCTAAGAGGGAACATCCCTCTATGGTTAAAAGAAGCTCAGGAGCACTTTTCCAATGGGTCCTCTTTGGTGACAGACATATTTTCCTTTGTGGTATGAAATGGGAATTTGTGTGTGCTTACAGGCATGCAGGTCTCCAATTTTCAGAAACCGGAAAATATCAAAAGCATGAATTCTATCTGTTTATGGATGTACAGGGAAGGGGTTTTTTTATTTAACCTATGTGCAAGACTTTTTCAGGGGGAACTTATAGGAACTCAGTTCCAGCATCTCTCAAGTGGGCGCTATTGCCATTCTAGGAGAACAAGGGAGTACAGGCACCTATTTTTCTAGAAAAATAGCCCAGAGCAGCTTATATTGCTGCAGTTTATGGTTCTTCAGATACATTCCTGGGCAGTATGCTTGAAAAACAGAAATGAGCTGCTCAGAAAATGGAAGCCAATTTCTAAATGTGGAACTAGCGATATAGGTCACAGGCCGGAGTATCAACTGACTACCACAAACTTTAGGGAGTTTTCCTTCTCATAATCATGGATTGCTTTGAACTGTGTTTTTTATTACCTGAGGGCATAAAGTTAGTTATCTCAGCTATCCACAAAACAATTATTCAAGGCGGGTTATGATGATTCATAAAACATAGGTGGAGAAACTAAATACAGTGGTACCTCGGGTTAAGTACTTAATTCGTTCCAGAGGTCCGTTCTTAACCTGAAACGGTTCTTAACCTGAAGCACCACTTTAGCTAATGGGGACTCCTGCTGCTGCCACGCCGCCGGAGCACGATTTCTGTTCTCATCCTGAAGCAAAGTTCTTAACCTGAAGCACTATTTCTGGGTTAGCGGAGTCTGTAACCTGAAGCGTATGTAACCCAAGGTACCACTGTAATAATAATAATAATAATTTTTATTTATACCCCGCCCTCCCCAGCCAAGGCTGGGCTCAGGGCGGCTAACAAGCAATAATAAAAACAAGTTGAATGAATACAACTTAAAAACAAAATTAAAATACAACATTAAAATATTGAAACATTAAAATATTAAAATGTAGCCTCATCGCAGGAGGAGAAAGGAAAAGAAAAAGGAAAGAGGGGGAGGGAATCAAATAGGCACCAAGCCAAAGGCCAGGTGGAACAACTCTGTCTTACAGGCCCTGCAGAAAGAAATCAGATCCTGCAGGGCCCTGGTCTCATGAGGCAGAGCGTTCCACCAGGCTGGAGCCAGTATTGAGAAGGCCCTGGCTCTGGTTGAAGCCAATTTAACTTCCTTAGGGCCCGGGACCTCGAGGGTGTTGCTATTTATGGACCTTGAGGCTCTCCGTGGGGCATACCGGGAGATGCTAAATTCTAAAAGAAAAGTGCGACTTCCACATCCAGGGCCACCCAGTGAATATCGCTGAGCACAGATATTAAACAAGATTTGTGCCAAGTGTTTTGTCTACAAGACAACACCATTGCCCATTTGGGAGCCAAATATGCAAAGGAGGTACATATCTCTACACCAGCCTGTCCAGCTGAAGATTTGCAGGCTAGGACCTTCTTGTCATCTCACCAATGGGTTCAGCCCATTGGGTGTGATGGCCAGTAGGGCCTTCTGCGTAGGGGCCCCCCATTTATCAATCACTGGTGGGGTTTCAGTGCCACCTTAAGACCCATTTCTTCACTCAGGTGCTTAGAGGAAATTACGTGAAGGGGTGGAGCACCTAAAACTGATTTCTCCATTGCTATTGATATGAAACTGTTTCCATGTCGTGGTTGTATTGATTATTTAGATTTATATTCCATGAGCAGTTTTACTGTTTTAATGTGAATACTGCCAACAGCCTTGGAGTCCTTTCGGATGAATGGCATTAAAAAAATGAAATGAATTAAATAATCAGCCTGCAAAACCTTGCTAATTTTCACTGGTTCTGCAGCAAAAACATTTGCATCTTCTTCCCACGTGAATTTGCTGGATTGTGTGAAAAAAACATTTTTCTCAGTGCCACCCCCTGCCCCCTAAGGGATGTCGGTGCTAATCTGAACTGTATGGGACGTGCAGCAAAAACATCTTTGCTGTTGCATGGAAACCAGACCACCCTCAAGAATTCGGGCGGCAACCATACCACAGACTCAGTGTTTGAATTAGGCCTTCGATGTCACGATGACTGAAGTACTCTCCTCTGGGAAATGGCAAGATTGCATCCATCTTTTGTTTGACATCATCCTAAAAGTTTGTTGTTGTTCCTTGTCATATTTCTCCTGTGTGTCACCTGTCTGAAGGCTTGATGGCTTCTTGGAATGGTTTGTCTTTTGACTCCATGCTTCACATAAGAACTAGCTGCAAGTTCAGGGGGGCGGGGAATCAGGAATAAGGCAGCCTGAATTACGGTAACCTAGTGTGCTCCTATGAGAAGGCATCAGGTTTCATTTTTACCATGGTGATACAACACAAATGCATTCTGCATCTGCCACTTACATAATTTTTTTTGGGGGGGGAGGGCGGAGATGATTCAAACTCTACATCTACTGATACAAAAGACTATGCAACAGATCATTCTAATGACCATGGAGCAAATTTAACAAAGATTTTATAGTGTATCTTCTGTATAATAATAATAATAATAATAATAATAATAATAATAATTTGTTATTTATACCCCGCCCATCTGGCTGCGCTTCCCCAGCCACTCTGGGCGGCTTCCCCCAAAAAAATATTAAAATACTGTAATACATCAAACATTAAAAGCTTCCCTAAACAAGGCTGCCTTCAGATGTCTTCTAAAAGTCTGGTGGGAGGGTATTCCACAGGGAGGGCACCACTACTGAGAAGGCCCTCTGCCTGGTTCCCTGTAACTTGGCTTCTCGCAGTGAGGGAACCACCAGAAGGCCCTCGGTGCTGGACCTCAGTGTCCGGGTAGAATGATGGGGGTGGAGACGCTCCTTCAGATATACTGGACCGAGGCTGTTTAGGGCTTTAAAGGTCAGCACCAACACTTTGAATTGTGCTCGGAAACGTACTGGGAGCCAATGTAGGTCTTTCAAGACCGGTGTTATATGGTCTCGGCGGCTGCTCCCAGTCACCCGTCTAGCTGCCGCATTCTGGATTAGTTGCAGTTTCCGGGTCACCTTCAAAGGTAGCCCCACGTAGAGTGCATTGCAGTAGTCCAAGCATTTCATGGTTGTTGTTTTTTTCTCCCCACGCTCATGCATTAATTTTGGGCCAAAAGTCACAAAGAAAGAGAGTTGCTTGAAGTTGACGTGACATAGAGGATACAGTACAGTGGATGGAGGGGGAATACATTTTTTTTGAAAAGGAGAATGGAATCAGAAATTTCATAGACTCCTTTAAGCAGTCAGCAGGTCAAAATGAAAAATAAATGAAAATGAAAAATGAAAAAAAAAAAAAAAATTCTAGGTGAAAAATACAGGTATATTAGGCGATAGAGAACAGCTTTTTTATTTTATAAATTAGGCTGCCTGCTTTGCAAATGTGATGTTGCTGCTTATTTCACAAATGAAGCCATTTCACTAGCTTAGCATACAATACAACTGAAGAGTCTTTTCGCTCCCAGAATAATAGCATATATACCTTGCGTCAAAACTGGCCTGCTGCAGGTAAGTGATCAAAGACATTTAACCTAAAAAGCGAAAATTGAATTAGCTGTGGTGGGAAAGTAGGCTACCACTTTAATTTTGTAAACCAGCAGAAGAAAAATCTAGACAATGAGTAGCATATGTAGGCATCAGTAAATTTGCTTGCCCTATTTGAAGGCTCCAGCTTCCTCAAAATAAAATATTTATTGCAACCTGCTGCTGCTTAAGGCTACCTTAGCTGTCAGAACTCATACATAAAAATATTTCTTCTCCCCAAGAGTGCCATTCATCATTCAACCAGTAAATATAACTCACGTCATTGATTATGCCGTGATTATATTTTCTCTCTTAAATGACTGTTAGAATCAAGTTTTAAAAGAGCCATTAGTTTCTCCTCTAAACAATCTTCCAGGCTTTAAAATGCTTCATTGTTTTAGTAAATTGCTATAGTCTGTAGGGTCAAAATCCAAAGCGGGATATCTGTAAAATTCTCTTGTCTCTTGACTGACTTGTCACTGAAGTTTCTTATACATTTTTAAATGTCTACAAGCATCATTATAAATAGCAAATGTCCTCTTCATTGTCTAGATCACCATTTGTGTCGGAATAATCAGAAATGATTATGACCCCTCAGAAACACGTGCTGGGTAGAAACCAGCAAAACTCTGTTGTGATTAAACCCCATTGATTGGAATAGGATTTTAATGTGCATTTAGTTGCACAAATAACAACTAAGGAGCAGGTCTTGTCAACAGTGTGTGTGTGTGTGTGTGTGTGTGTGTGTGTGTGTCATAGCTGTCAACTTACAGATTTGAAAATAAGGGACCAGCAGCCAAAATAAGGGACCTGCAGCCTCACCTGTTCCAGGCACTCCAGTCTTCCTGTCCTCCTGCAGTCTGGTCAAACTCATGCTGGTAGCTACGAGAACACTGTCCAACCAACTTTGTAACCAGAGGTTCAACGGAATAGAATCTGAATCACATGCACCACAAGGCCTATGCAGCCTCAACTTAAGATGGCTCCCCGGCCTGGCTTTGCACTGCAAAGTTTGAAGCAGCACGTTCAACAAAATGGCGTCCAGCATTCAAAAACCTCCTCAGCTTGCATTAACTAGCCACACACAAGGCATGCAAGCTCCACCCCCCAGTCATTCTTAGACTTCTTTTTGGGTGAGCAACATAGCCAAGCAACACAGTTGGAGCCTCCCTCCTCCCTGGCCAGCAGGGAGGGAGGGATAGGAGCTGCTTCCTTCGAAATTTAAGGGACATCATTTAAGGGACATTTAAGGGACGTCCATCAATAAGGGACAGCAGCGGGACATGACGCTGGAATAAGGGACTGTCCCTTCAAATAAGGGACACTTGACAGCTATGGTGTGTGTGTGTAGGGGCCTCAATCCAAATGCAGTGTATTGGACCCAGAAAATCCTGTTGGTGTCCCTGCCTGTATCTCTTGTGCAACAGTTAATGGAACAGCATCATGGCCAGACTTCCTTCTGCTAACTGTTTGGCTCCAACCCCTTGTTTTCTACAGACTAAATTTTCACTCCATAGAACAGGCAGTTCTTGAAGGGCGTTGTGCACCACACCACTGTGGCAGGAGAGGATGGCAAGATTGCCAGGACGTTTCAAGGACAAACAAAGAAACATTTAAGCATTTCAGTACAGTGTAGTATATAATTATATTTCGGGAATGATTCATGTTCCTATGTCACTGCATTGTTTTATACTTTCCAGATGTCCCATGATCATATTATAAAGTAGTTGTACTCTGTGTTATAGATCAAGCACGGCTAGGGGTTGTTTCTTTTTGTTTTCCAATGTATTCCGTATCAATAAAAAAAAATTGTGTGCCGTGGGCAAATTTTTATTCTGAAAGTGTGGCCCAGAGAAAAAACATTGAGAACCACTGCCACAGAAGCTGATGAGAAATTGGCTATGCAATGCAAATCTTCCATTTCCAAATGTGAATTACTTCTAGAGCAGTAGTTCCCAACTTTTTCTTGGCCATGCCCCACCTAAAGTTAAAGGTAAAGGGACCCCTGACCGTTAGGTCCAGTCACGGACGACTCTGGGGTTGCGGCGCTCATCTCACTTTACTGGCCAAGGGAGCCGGCGTACAGCTTCTGGGTCATGTGGCCAGCATGACTAAGCCGCTTCTGGCGAACCAGAGCAGCGCACGGAAACACCGTTTACCTTCCCGCTGGAGCGGTACCTATTTATCTACTTGCACTTTGACGTGCTTTTGATCTGCTAGGTTGGCAGGAGCAGGGACCGAGCAACGGCAGCTCACCCCGTCGCGGGGATTCAAACAGCCGACCTTCTGATCGGCAAGCCCAAGGCTCTGTGGTTTAACCCACAGCGCCACCTGTGTCCCGTTCCCTAGTTATATAGTTCAATAAAGGTTCTTGCTGTTATCACTGTGTCTTGCCTCGTGGGAACCCACCTACATTTCAAAGCCATTGTACCAGACTCTTCAACCATTACTTTTTCATGGCAGTGGGGTACTGCACCATGCACATTTATCTCAACCTAAAGATTTTTTCTCCAGTAGTGATGTATGGAAGTGAGAGCTGGACCATAAAGAAGGCTGATCGCTGAAGAATTGATGCTTTTGAATTATGGTGCTGGAGGAGACTCTTGAGAGTCCCATGGACTGCAAGAAGATCAAACCGATCCTTTCTTAAGGAAATCAGCCCTGAGTGCTCACTGGGAGGACAGATCCTGAAGCTGAGGCTCCAGTACTTTGGCCACCTCATGAGAAGAGAAGACTCCCTGGAAAAGACCCTGATGCTGGGAAAGATGGAGGGCACAAGGAGAAGGGGACGACAGAGGATGAGATGATTGGATAGTGTTCTCAAAGCTACCAGCATGAGTTTGACCAAACTGTGGGAGGCAGTGGAAGACAGGAGTGCCTGGCGTGCTCTGGTCCATGGGGTCACAAGTCGGAAACGACTAAACAACAACAACAAAGATTTTTTGCAAACCTCGGAAGGAAGTTGGTTTTTAGGAGAGAAAAAAAGATTGCAGGTTCAGGCAAGGTGTCAGATAATTTCACTTAGGATGATGAAATTACACGAAGATCCATACAT
The DNA here is from genome assembly GCF_964106645.2 of Podarcis pityusensis. Taxonomy (NCBI): domain Eukaryota; kingdom Metazoa; phylum Chordata; class Lepidosauria; order Squamata; family Lacertidae; genus Podarcis; species Podarcis pityusensis. The sequence goes on from NC_138028.1 coordinate 130,665,193, forward strand.
CCATTATCTTCAAATTAGGTACCACCTGCTTCTCATAACAGTCTTATATGAATGAGGAACACTGAGTTTAATTAAGGAGCACGTGTGGGTGGAACAGGCTTTCCAACAGCAGTGAGATTATTAATGGACAACTATATTGAAGTTCTCCGCGTTTCTGAGAAGCTAATTACAATGTAAATTTAGTCTTAAATTGTGGCTTTGCTGTGGGATAGGAGTTGTTAGTTATTAAGCTTTTTTTCTTCAGATCCTGGGGAAAACATTGGTTTGCCGCTACAAATTATTCCTATTCCCTTGTTTAGCTGCATGAAACTTCTAAAACAGTTCCACTTTTTAATATATTTTCAGTCTTCGGCAAAACGGAAATTTAAAAGAGGGTGCACCAACATGCACATCAATGCTTTATTACCTTTGTATCTCCCCTCCCACAAGGTCAATAATTCAGGGATTATCAACTCGATATACCAGGGACACTCCTCCCCCCCCCAAAAAAAGTATTCTGCTTTTTCAAATGCTGAGTAAAATACTATAAGATTGTCAGTTTGCATTTCCTACTGCAGAAAGAATTGATCTGAAGTGTAGAGATCTTTCCTATTCTAATTAATTCAAGAGGGTTCTGGAAGCTTCTCTGTGTGAAAGAAACTTCATGATGTTTGGGTTATTCCTTCAGAGAAAGTAAACGTTTTGTTATGTACTGAGTTGAATAGGATCCAAAAGGCAGCAGTCTGATTGGTCCTAGAACAATAGGATTCAAAATGCAGCAGTATGATTGGTCCACAGGAGCCACCCAATCCAGCTCCAGGTGGAAGCGAATCCGCAACCTGATTGGCCTACAGGTGAATCCCGGAATTAGCCAATCACGTGGGGCCCATTGTGTAAATAATGTATATAAAGCAGACATTCTGGGGGAACTTCCATTCCTCCTCGCCACTATGAGCTGAATAAAGAGCATGAAATCCACTCTCGACTCCAAGTATATTTCACTTTTCCAGGATAACAGTCTAGTCTCCTTCCATATATCTACTTGGAAGATGGTAGAGTTTGTTCCCTTACCCTGGCATTTTGAAGTTTCCTTGCTCTGAAGTTTCCGCAGCTCTCAGTGGATTTGCTGGATTTGAGTACCTGATTAAATAATAACAGCCCTCTCCACACTGATAACTAAAATGGGGCACAGAAGAGAAAAGCTGACTCTTCCAAATGCTGCTAACAGGGGTCTCCTCAGCTCAAGTGTACTCCCTTGCTTTTTCTGAGGCTGTTACTCTGTGCCTGAATCATTTGGGCAGTTGACATACCAGAAGTCTGATATGTCAAAATCCAGTTGTTGCTTCCTCGTCTTACCAGTTTCAGAAATAAATGCATCTTCTTTAGCTTCTAGGAAGAATGCAGTCACCATAGCTTTTCTGAGAGGTAACGGTAAAGGTAAAGGACCGCTGGCAGTTAAGTCCAGTTGCAGACGACTCTGGGGTTGCTGCGCTCATCTTGCTTTACAGGACAAGGGAGCCGGCGTTTGTCCACAGACAGTTTTTCCGGATCATGTGGCCAGCATGACTAAGCCGCTTCTGGCTCAGCGGAACACTGAAACCAGAGCAGCGCACAGAAACTCCATTTACCTTCCCACCGCAGTGGTACCTATTTATCTACTTGCAGTGGTATGCTTTCAAACTGCTAGATTGACAGGAGCTGGGACCGAGCAATGGGAGCTCACCCCATCACAGGGATTCAAACTGCTGACCTTCTGATTGACAAGCCCAAGAGACTCAGTGGTTTAGACCACAATGCCACCCGCATCCCTTTTCTGAGAGGAGTATTATCCAATTCCCCAATTTCTCCCCAATATCTCTCATCAGAGATGAAAATTGTGATGGATTATCCTTCCTTCCTGCCTTCCAGTTTCAACCAAAACATTAGTCCAGCATATCTGGCCCCCTCAAGTGCTTGCCTTGGTCATAGTTGATTTCAGTCTTGCACTGCTACTGTGATGGCCTGGGATTCAGACTCGGAGGCTGAACCTGAGGAATCCCAGCCTGCACAGGAGTCCCCACCTCCAGAACCAGCTGAGCTGAGGCTGGGGCATGAGCCTGAAGGGTCCTCACCTGTGCTGGATCCTCAGGTGCAGGCATCAACTGAGTCTGCTCTGGCTCCTGAGGGGATGGAGGACCCATTGCCTGCAGGTGCTCCACTCTCAGCCCCATCAGGGGAGAAGGAGGTTGCCTCTGGGTCCCATAACCCTCCAGCCTCTTCTGAGCTGCAGAGGCTCAGGGCAGAGAGGCGGAGGGAACTAAGTTCCCGCAGGAGGAGTGCTCGCCTCCAGGCCAGGAGAGGCAAGTCACCTGTGGACCGGGGCCGCCCTATGCCTCGGGGCAGATAAAAGCCAGCCAGCCCCAGTCCCAGGTTGCGGGAGCAACATTGTTGGTAGCCTGTTCCTGCCTGCTCTTCTGCCAGAGTTCCTGACCACAGCCGACTCCCTGCCTTGGATCCCGCTTCAGCTTTGATGGACAGCCTCCATACCGCACCCTCGACCTCGGACTGGACTCAGACCTCGCCACACAGTTAACCCTCGGGACCAGCACAGCTACTGAGTAGCAGCTACTCCCTTCTTGTGGCAAGCGATTTAATTAAGTTGTGCTAGATGAGCTACATACTGTGACAGTTTCTCTCCTGGTTACTGACAGCTGGGGTTTCCACAGAAACTCTTCTCCGCATTCAGTGCTCCCAAATGCACTCCCTAAGGCATCAATTCCAGTGGAGTATCATCAGGGCTACTAGCTCAAAGCGGCCTAATCACCTCAGCAGCAGGTCCCCTCAGGCTTTCTGCTATTCTTTCCCTCTTCTCTTGTTCAGTACAAGTTCCCTCTTGCTCTATGGAGCTGGCATGGGATAATCAGTCTAGAGTAGTCAGTCCCTGAAAAAACATCTCAGTCTCTGATCATTCCCACATCCATCCCCTAAGGTCCCATGACCTGAGTAATGGCTTTTAAGGAAGTGTCTTACATCAGAGGACATGAAGGGAGCTCCATACACTATTTCTTCACTTTTTACTGCAGCATGCAGCAATGATGGACCTTTCGTTGGAAATTGCAGCTGGGCAGAGCTGTTGCAGTCATATACAGCCTGAAGGCTTCCTCCTGGTATCTTTTTTTATTTATATTTTTTATCGAGTTTACATTATTTTTACCATAATCACAATCCGTTAGAATCATAACATCACCTATAAAGGTAAAGGGACCCCTGACAATTAGGTCCAGTCGTGGCCGACTCTGGGGTTGCTGCGCTCATCTCGCTTTACTGGCCGAGGGAGCCAGCGTACAGCTTCCAGGTCATGTGGCCAGCATGACTAAGCCGGTTCTGGCGAACCAGAGCAGCGCACGGAAATGCTGTTTACCTTCCCACCGGAGCGGTACCTATTTATCTACTTGCACTTTGACATGCTTTCAAACTGCTAGTTTGGCAGGAGCAGGGACTGAGCAATGGGAGCTCACCCCGTCGCAGAGATTTGAACCGCCAACCTTCTGATCAGCAAGTCCTAGGCTCTGTGGTTTAACCCACAGCGCCACCCGCGTCCCCTTTAACATTACCTATAGCCATGCTCAAACTGAGCCTTGACTCCCCCCCCCCCCACTCTTTGGCTTTCATAAATATTCACTTATAACTTAGTATTTCCATATCAACCTATTTACCTTCTTTCATGCTTATAAAATTTACCTTAATACTCGTAAAGAGGTTCCAAAAATTTAACATTACAAAATATTTTAACTCAAGCCTACAAACGTTTTCAAATGTTTACAATGTTCTCTCATATATTGTATAAATTTACTCCAGTCCTTTTCAAACAGCTCGTTGCGCTGGTTTCATATCTTACCCGTCAGCTTCGCCAGTTCTGCATATTCCACCATTTTGGTCTGCCATTCTTCCAATGTTGGAAGTTCCTGCTGCTTCCATTTCTGGGCTAAAAGTACCCTCGTGGCTGTGGTAGCATGCATAAATAAATTTATATATTTTGGGGGAATTTCTTCTCCAGTTATACCCAACAAAAACGCCTCTGGTTTTTTGATAAAGGTATTTTTAAAAACCTTTTTCAGTTCATTGTATATCATATCCCAGTAGGCTTTAACCTTAGTACAGGTTCACCACATATGGAAGAAATTCCCCTCCTTTTCCTTACATTTCCAACATTCCTTGTCTTGATTTCTATACATTTTAGCAAGTTTAGACAGCGTCAAATACCACCTATACATCATCTTCATTAAATTTCCCTTAAGTGCTGTACATGCAGTAAATTTAATTGTTTTTGGCCACAATTTTTCCCACATTTCAAAATCAATATTGTGACCCAAATCTTAGCCCATTTAATCATAACCATCTTTACTACTTCATCCTTTGTGTGCCATTCCAGTAATAACTTATACATTCTTGACAATGTTTTCCTTTTCCTATCTAACAACTCAGTCTCTATTTTTGATTTGGTATTACCAAAACCCGGCTTCCTACTGGTATCTGTGTTGGGTGTATGGGCTGCAGAAGCTCAGTCAAGTGGTTAAGTTCACCACAGAAAACAGCCATTTAGCAGAGTTTACTAGGCTAACACCAGCGATACACTACCATACACACCCACACTATTTACCAGTGTTACAAGAAAAGTGGTACCTCGGGTTAAGTATTTAATTTGTTCCGGAGGTCCGTTCTTAACCTGAAACTGTTCTTAACCTGAAGCACCACTTTAGCTAATGGGGCCTCCTGCTGCCACCATGCCGCCAGAGCCTGATTTCTGTTCTTATCCTGAAGCAAAGTGGTACCTCTGGATACGAACGGGATCCATTCCGGAGCCCCGTTTGCATCCTGAAGTAAACGTAAGATGTGACTGCGCGTCTGCGGGTTGCATTTCGTCGCTTCCACGCATGTGCGTGATGTCATTTTGAGCGTCTGCGCATGCGCGAGCGGCGAAACCCAGAAGTAATGTGCTCCGTTACTTCCGGGTCGCCGCAGAGCACAACCTGAAAATACTTAACTTGAAGCTACTTCAACCCGAGGTATGACTGTAGTCTTCTCTCTCTGAACCCAGAGAGGGCTCTTTGCTTCACAGTCATTGCTGTGACACACAGCTGGCCTGCCAACAGGCCTGGTACCTGAAGCCAGCTCCCTATAGAGCACATCCTTGGGGATCCCACCATCTTCCAATCTGTGGGCATAGATGTTGCTGAGACGGGAGTGTGAACATGCTGGGATTGTGGGCTTGGGAGAGCACATCTTTGTTTGAGACTCTGTCAGAATCTCCCTCCACCCTCAGACAGGCAGGGAGAGCAGTTCAAAAATAATAGAATAATTGTGGAAAAGAATACGCAAAATACATAGACTTGTTTTTTGTATATACAATAGTTTTTTTGTATCTACAACGAGTGAAATTAATAAACAAAAAACGAATGGCATTTCTCTTCTCATGTCTGGATGCCAAGTGCCAGACACTGTTATCTATGCTACAACAGCCCTAAAGAGGTATATTAATTTCAGAATGGCCAGGAAGACACACAAAATGAGGGTAGATGTGGATACGCTTGTTCTGTTTTGCCAGAGGGGGTGATAACTGAGTGTGGCTATGTGACTGAAGGCTTTAAATAATGCAAATGTGCCATCGATTGAGCATTTTAATTCTAACAGAGCACTAACTGCATGAGAAGCGTTCTTCAAATGGTGGAGTATCCATGGAGAAAAACAATTGCATTCAGAACTTGCTGACAAGACATGCGTGAGATGTGTGAAATCTACAAATATCTGCCTTTGATAACAACAAGTAAAACTAGGGGAGGGGAGTTATCACAAATCGCTCTCCTTCAAAACAGTAACTGTTAACACCCATTTCCAAACAAGCCTTTACGTTCTTATGCACAAGCTAACTTCAACAGGAGTGGATTTGAGTGCCTTCTTGAACGGCAATATGACAAGAAGTACCAATTAATTGAGATACCCAATCCCTTTTGGAGCAGTTATTTTATAATCTGGGCTACATGAGAACATGCCTTTTTTGCAGTGTCTCCCCAGGAAGGCTCATTTGGTGCCTTCATTATACATCTTTAGGTGCCAGGTGAAAATCTTCCTCTTCAACCAGGCCTTTAGCTGATTAACATTCTATGTCCTATTAAATGGTTTTCTTTTGGGGAAAGATATTTGTTTGCTTTGTTCTTGTTCTTAATTATGCGGTTTGTGTTTTAGGGACGCGGATGGCGCTGTGGTCTAAACCACTGAGCCTCTTGGGCTTGCCGATCAGAAGGTTGGCAGTTCGAATCCACACAACGAGGTGAGCTCCTGTTGCTTTGTCCCAGTTCTTGCCAACCTAACAGTTTGAAAGCACACTAGTGCAAGTAGATAAATAGGTACCACTGTGGCGGGAAGGTAAACGGAGTTTCCATGTGCTCTGGCCCCTCTCACAGTGTCCCATATGCCAGAAGTGGTTTAGTCATACTGGCCAAATGACCTGGAAAAACTGTCTGCGGACAAACGCCGGCTCCCTTGGCCTGAAAGCCAAGATGAGTGCCTCACCCCAAAGTCAAATTTGACTGGGCTTAACGGTCCGAGGGTTCTTCTCTGTTACCTTTATGCTGTGAACCACCCTGAGATTTTCGGATGAAGGGCAGCCTACAAATTTAATTAAATAAATAAAGATGAGTTGTGTTTTATTGTATGCCTCCCAGAAAGAATGTGCTGCTTACGTTGTTTTATACTGTACTGCATTTTTTCACACGGAATATGTTGTTTTTATTTGTGTGGGGTGCCCAAAGAAAAGATGCTACCTGGGTGTCAAGTAGCTTTCCCCTGGGAAAACCTGTGGTTTACCTGCTGAATCAGACCAAATGGGGTTTTCCATGGATGGCTGTTTGTTCCAATTCAGTTCTGAGGAGTTTGTTTCCCAGGGGACAAACGCAAACCTGCTCAGACCCGTGTTTTCTAGGCACAGGACAAGCAGAAGTGTAGGCGAGCTCTGAGTTGGGTTTCATTTTTGTTCCCTTCCATTTTTGTTCCCTTCCTTTCCTTACCATTCTATGTCTTAGTAACACTTTGTGGATTAAAGTCAAGCAGAGTTATTCTTTGAATAAGCGTGAGGAGAAGCAAGTGTGTAAACAGTGGAGTGGGAGGTTTAAGCACCTTCACACAAAAAAAAGAATTACCGTACTTTTCCATGTATAAGACTAGGTATTTTTATTCAGAAATCATCTTTAAAATTGGGGGTCGTCTTATACATGGGTGGTGCGTTGTGAGGTCATGGGATTGGTTGCTGCTGCGACTGGTAGATTGTTATTGGTGGTTGCGGCAAGGGCTGGTGTTGATTGGCTGTCGCTGCAGCAATTGGGCGGGCGATTTCTTGCCTTTGACAGTGAGGGAACAGAAGATCGGTGGCATTTGTGAGGCGTGCAACCAGGCATTGTCGGTCTTGCAGGTGAGCAATTTTCTGCACATCCCCCCTAAAAAGCTCAACAACTTTGGGGGATCTCCCCTCCCCCCATTTTCTTAATTTTGAGTCCCCCAAAATAGGGGGCGTCTTATACAAGGGGGCATGTTATACACGGGAAAATATGGTTATCTACGAGGCAAAAATTCAGTAGCTGTTGTTTTTTTAAAATAAAATAATAGCTGTGGTGGTGGTGTAGATACATGACAAATGAAGCCAGCAATGTATTCAAATTGATAGTTACCCAAAGGATTTCACCTCACTCTTGACAGCGCCAGGTGTCCCAGGCAGACACACCGTGTCAAAATGCAAAAGGCGAAAGGCACTACAATTTTCTAAGGAACGGATGGCGGTGCCGAGAATGCCTGCTGGGACACTTGTCTCCAAAAGCACTGAAACAGATAAATATTGGAAGCAAAAAATAAAACTTCCCACAGTAATGTTCTTTCCGTATAAGGAGGGACAGATAGGTTCTCCACAGGTGGTTGTCATTCTGTACTTATATAACCTTCTTGGCTGACAGGCTTTCTTTCCCATCAATCTACCATCCTAGCTGCGGGTTTGCTCTAAAAAGTTACTGATTCACAACTTATAATCAAAGTCTTCTGTCTCTCCCCCCCCTCTCCTTTTTCACCTTTCTTTCTTCTGCTTATTGATTTTATCTATAGTAATATACAAAGGCTTTCCTAGATGCAGTTAGAGCCAGAGTCAGTGAAAGGCAAAGACAGCTAATTTTAGTTTTGCTCTTGGAGGAAACTGATTTTCTTGATCCATTTCATGGGGTTTAGGCCCGGTTTTGGCACAGAAACTGCTTTGGTCACCCTGCATGATGACCTTAGATGGGAGAGAGACATGGGAAATGTGTCCCTGTTATTTCTCCTCAGCCTCTCAGCGGTTTCGTTACCATCAACCATGGTGTCCTTCTGAAGCAGCTGTCCGAGTTAGGGGTGGGTCGAACTGGTTCCAGTCCTACTTGGATAGTTGTTCCCAGAGGATGATGCTTGGGGAGTGCTTTTCAGCCCCTTGGTAACTACCAACCGGTGAGCTTCGTATGGATACCAGGAAAGGTCCTAGAACTGATAATTCAACAGTTCGTCTGTGAGCACTTAGAAAAGGATGCTGTGCTTACTAAGACCCAGCATTAAAAAAAGGTAAAGGGACCCCTGACCGTTAGGTCCAGTCGCGGACGACTCTGGGATTGCGGCGCTCATCTTGCTCTATAGGCAGTTTCCACAGGCAGTTTCCAGGTCATGTGGCCAGTATGACTAAGCAGCTTCTGGTAAACCAGAGCAGCGCACGGAAATGCCGTTTACCTTCCCACTGGAGTGGTACCTATTTATCTACTTGCACCTGACGTGCTTTTGAACTGCTAGGTGGGCAGGAGCAGGGACCGAACAATGGGAGCTCACAACGGGAGCTCACCCCGTTGCGGGGATTTGAACTGCCAACCTTCTGATCAGCAAGTCCTAGGTTCTGTGGTCTAGACCACAGCACCACCCACATCCCAGCATTGTTGTTGTTGTTTAGTCGTTTAGTATCTCCCTCGCATTTTGCTTGCCTTCTCTCCCCTGCTATTTGTAAGGCATCGTTGGACAGCCACTTTGCTTTCTTGCATTTCCTTTTCATCGGGATGGTTTTCATTGCTGCCTCCTGTATAATGTTGCGAGCCTCCATCCATGGTTCTTCAGGCACTCTGTCCACCAAATCTAAATCCTTAAACCTGTTCCTCACTTCCACTGTGTATTCATAAGGGATTTGATTTAGATTGTATCTTACCGGCCCAGTGGTTTTTCCTACTTTCTTCAGTTTAAGCTTGAATTTTGCTATAAGAAGCTGATGATCTGAGCCACAGTCAGCTCCAGGTCTTGTTTTTGCTGCCTGTATAGAGCTTCTCCATCTTACATCCCAGCATAGGTTTCTCAAAAATAAGTCATATCGAATGTACAGTTCACCACAAGGGGATAGATATTGCCAGTTTTTGACACCAAGAGCTAATTGTCCAGGCATAGTCAATGTGGTGTTCTTCTTTTGAACTCCAGCTCCCCACCACCTCCAGCCAGCAATGGGAGAGGATGACCAAAGTTGCAGTCTGAAACATATGGAGGGCACCACGTTGGCTACCCCGTAATAGTCCACCTTACTCACCCAACCAGAACTACTCTCTAGGTTATCGCTGCTTGTCTCACCCATCTGTTTTCAGCCAGGCTTGAGATGCTTTAATTAACTACATTTTAACACATTGTGACCCCACACTTTCTGTGAGGAGATCAGGTTGGCATACGTGGTCACTCTCACCATAACTCTGCGTGGTAGTTTGGGTTTATTCCTAATGCTTGCGCCTTCCTCTAACAGGCTCCTCAAACTGAGCCCATGTTGGGACACCATGGTCTGAGATATTTGCTATGGAGTAGACTAGTAGTGATGTATGGAAGTGAGAGCTGGACCATAAAGAAGGCTGATTGCTGAAGAATTGATGCTTTTGAATTATGATGCTGGAGGAGTCTCTTGAGAGTCCCATGGACTGCAAGAAGATCAAACCTATCCATTCTGAAGGAAATCAGCCCTGAGTGCTCACTGGAAGGACAGATCCTGAAGCTGAGACTCCAATACTTTGGCCACCTCATGAGAAGAGAAGATTCCCTGGAAAAGACCCTGATGTTGGGAAACATTGAGGGCACAAGGAGAAGGGGACGGCAGAGGACGAGATGGTTGGACAGTGTTGTCAAAGCTACCAGCATGAGTTTGACTAAACTGCAGGAGGCAGTGGAAGACAGGAGTGCCTGGCGTGCTCTGGTCCATGGGGTCACGAAGAGTCGGACACGACTAAACGACTAAACAACAACAACAAGACAGTCTCTTCTGTCAAAGCAACTGCTGTCTACTATCTGGAGCAGGCAGCTAAAGGCCACCCAAATAACACAAGAAACTCATGTCTGGAACTGATACAGGATGAGATTATTACCATCACTTAACGTTTACAAGCCTCCATCCACTGCCAGCAGTTACGGCTTGACATTATATACATGATATAGTGTCCTCGTTATTATTGTGTACAGTGATATCCCCTTGAGGATATTATTAGAGATTTGTTATTATTGCCGTTATTTGCATTGATGGGTTCTTACTCTATATTAGGCCAAGGTCCAATTCCTAGGTAATCCTTGTTTTCCTTTGATTCTATTAATTGGTGAATTGTTTGGAGTAGGAGTAAAATGTGTGTGTTTAGGGTTGTGTGAGAGTGTGTGGGGAGTTTTTCAAACAAAAACTGGTCCAGAGAAGTAGAATTCCCTTCTTCTGGTTGGATAGCTTAGTCAGCAGAGAATGAGATTTTTAATCTCAGGGTCATGGGTTTGAGTCTCGCATTGTGGTGCCTTCCAACTCCACAATTTTATAATACTATGACATAACACACACAGTGCTGGATTTACGTATAAGCTACACAATCTATAGCTTAGGGCCCCACTCTCTTGGGGGCCCCCAAAAAAAATTTAAAGGAAAAAAACTGGATGTACATTTCGCAAACATAAGATATATTAATATACTACTTAACTGTATTTCAGTTCAAAAATTACTTTGATAAGAGACATATTTTGTTTTGTGCAAATGGCTTTAGATACCTATTTGGTCCATAAATTACCATAGAGCATACATTCAACACAAAAAACAGTGACAATATGTTGTTGACAAAGGACAGCTGGACATATAAAGGGCCCCATTGCCTCCAGTAGCTTAGGGCAGGCATAGGCAAACTCAGCCCTCCAGATGTTTTGGGACTACAGTTCCCATCATCCCTGACCACTGGTCCTATAAGCTAGGGATCATGGGAGTTGTAGGCCAAGAACATGTGGAGGGCCAAGTTTGCCAATTCCTGGCTTAGGGCCTCATCAAACCTAAATCTGGCCCTGAACACACTTTTGTTTTGAGAAATTTCAGTATGCTAAGATATGTTGGAACTTGGTTTGAGATGGTAAATAAATCCCCAAAACCATATACAGTGGTACCTCGGGTTACATACGCTTCAGGTTACAGACTCCGCTAACCCAGAAATAGTACCTCGGGTTAAGAACTTTGCTTCAGGATGAGAACAGAAATCGTGCTCCGGCGGCGCGACGGCAGTGGGAGGCCCCATTAGCTAAAGTGGTGCTTCAGGTTAAGAACAGTTTCAGGTTAAGAATGGACCTCCGGAACGAATTAAGTCCTTAACCTGAGGTACCACTATATATGTTTACCTATAAGCGAGCCTCGCTGTTTGACGAGGCAGACTCCAAAATGTGCACAGGACTGCAACCTTGAAGTGGGTTATCATGTACAAGATTAAATGAGGAACTGAACTGTTTTTATCACCCTAATTGACAATGTTTAACAGAAGCTGCATATAAGAACAGTTTCAGGTTAAGAATGGACCTCCGGAACGAATTAAGTACTTAACCCAAAGTACCACTGTATGTAAGGGCTTATCTTTATCCTTGAAGGAAAAATTAATAATTGCAACCAGACAAATACAGGGACATTCAACAAACGAAGTAGTTCATTTCTCCACCAGCAAAAGCTTCAGCTGCTGAATCATTTGTGCCCATCCGTTGCTAAAGGGCAGAAGAGCAGGACAATAACAAAAAATAAAAAATAAAAATGGCACAAGCCTTCAATTGAAGGTATGTGAGAGAGCACAGAACTGAGAATTATTTTGGGTTCTTAAGGTTTTTTTTTAAAGACATGCTCATCCGTAAAAGCAACCCAGTCTGTCCCTTGGTAATTAAAACCAAACCAAACCAAATAACTGGATTTAAATATACTGGGCTTTAAAGGAGAGCTGGCTAAGTACATCTGGATGCATCAGGGAAGAAGAAAAGTGATGAGATGAACACTTCATTTTATGATATGTAATTACAGAGTAAACAAGGAAAAGCTACCCCCTTAATGGGAGAGGCTCATGAAGAGAAGGGATGATCCTTTTACAAACAACCTCACAGCAATGCTTAAGACCTAACACAAACCAATAAGAAGACAACTAGAGGTTTTGTTTGCTCTTCAAAGTGTTGAGTTCTATTAGCTTTATGCTGAGTGGAACAAGAATGCCATGGTCACCTGGGACTTTCGGGGAGGTGCCTCCGGTAATGGCGGAATTCCTCTGACCGGGACGAATCTGCTCCGTGGGAATCTGGGTCTGGCCGCCACGGCGAAGGCGGAGACCCGTTAAAATCACAGGCGGGAGAATCCTGTGAGCGTGGGATTCGGCAGGCACCTTTTGCGCCTCCCCCACACGTGGGGAACCCCAGTTTTTGGGGCTCCAGAGCGACGTGGGGTGAGCGGCGCGGTGCAACGGGGTGAGCTCCCGTTGTTTGGTCCCTGCTCCTGCCAACCTAACAGTTTGAAAGCTAAAGTCTCATGGCTGGCATCAGCAGCGCCCTAACTGAGCCACCTACTGGGTTCTGCAGTGTCCTTGAATTAAACCTAATTGGGGCATTACGGCAATTAAAATGGTGGGTCATTTGCTGCTGCTGCTGCTGCTGTCCTCACCACTACTACAGATAAGTACAGTAGTGTTCAGGGAGGGGATCACTGATCTTGGGATAATGCAGTGTCACATTTTTACTCTTCTCAATTATTTATTTATTTATTTATTTATTTATACCCCACCCATCTGGCTGGGTTTCCCCAGCCACTCTGGGCGGCTCCAGGAAGAAGAAGAAGAAGAAGAAGAAGAAGAAGAAGAAGAAGAAGAAGAAGAAGAAGAAGAAGAAGCGATAAAAGATCAAACATGAAAAATTTCACTAAACAGTGCTGCCTTCTGATGTCTTCTAAAAGTCAGATACAGTAGTTGTTTATTTCCTTGACATCTGGTGGGAGGGCGTTCCACAGGGCAGGCGCCACTACAGAGAAGGCCCTCTGCCTGGTTCTCTGTAACCTCACTTCTCACAGTGAGGGAACTTGCAACAACAACAACAGCTTGCTTTGTCCCTTGCTTTGAACTGTGTGGACTAATTTTGGTGTGTTCCCTACAGCCAGCCATTTTGTGCTACCCTTTAAGCAGAGTTGCACAATGCCATGTAGCAGATATGCCTAAGCCACCAGCTTCAGCATGATCGTAACACTCCACTTGTAGATGAATATAGATATAGTAAATCAGCTGAGCATCCACTGCAACAACAGCGTGACTGTAGAAGAAAATACAGACTTAACAAAACGTTCCTAGCTTGTCCAGCCACCCAAACGCTGCCCGTCGTTTACTAGAACAGCAAACGATCACGCATTAATCAGAAAACCAAGGCATGGTCTTAGCATGGATCACAAGCTGTGTGATGGAATTACAATATTACAAAATTTACGGACGTAGATATAAAATCATGTATTAAGGGGAAACGGCTCAAGAGATAATTTTGTAAGCTATCCATTAAGGTAACAACGCTATGGCACATTGATAATATGAGAAAAGGCATCAGCTTCAAAAATGTCAATGTTATTTTACAAAAAACAAAAATGGAAATCACTGTAATTTAAGCTACTGAAGCAAATATTGCTGCTGCTCCAAAACAGAGGCTGATTATCTGAGTATAAGAGTCAGGATGCCACAGAAGCATTCATCACC